>NW_005356154.1:73966-76263 GCF_000412655.1 Myotis brandtii
ATCCCCCCCCCCCCCCCCCGCTCCCAGTGCACGAATTTTGTGCACCAGGCCTCTAGTAAGCTAATAAATGGGTGTTGTTTTATGGCACTAAGTTGGTGGTAATTTGTTATACAGCAATAGAAAACTAATATAAGTGCATATAGCTAACTAATGTTATTTTCTGCCAGCCATAGATAGAAAGAATCACACTGAATTTAGCTAATAAATGGGTGTTGTTTTATGGCACTAAGTTGGTGGTAATTTGTTATACAGCAATAGAAAACTAATATAAGTGCATATAGCTAACTAATGTTATTTTCTGCCAGCCATAGATAGAAAGAATCACACTGAATTTGAAATTAGAAGATCTAGGAATAAATCCTATACCTACAATTGGCTGTGTAACTGGGTATATCCCTTAACTTCTCTGATTCTTATTTTCTTCATTGGTGTCACAGGAACAATAATCCATATTTCCCAGAATTGTTGTTTGGATTAAGTGAAGTAATATGAAAACCTGCTAGCATCACGCATGGTACATAGTAGGTGCTATATAAATTATTTCAACATTTTATAAACTTATATATTCATTTATTGTACCCACCTTGTTCTAAGCATCATGCTATGGACTTGGGATACAAAGCTATGTAAGACATGGTCAATGCCCTCAAGAAGTTTAAAATATAATAACAGAGACAAACAAATAAACCAGCAATTTCTATACAGGATGTTGGTCATTATGATAGAAGGCCACAGATAGTATTATGGAAGCAGAGGAAAGGAACAACTTGATCATATTGTGGGTTCGAGGAACATTTTTCAGAGAATGTGATGCTTGACTTGCAGTTGAAACTATTTTTAATATGTTTTATTTATTTTATAGAGAGAGGAAGGGAGAGGGTGGGGCAAGGAGAGAGAGAGAGAGAGAGAGAGAGAGAGAGAGAGAAACATGGATTCTGATCTACTACCTGCATGCCCCCTACTGGGGACCGAGCCCACAACCAGGGCATGTGCTCTGACCAGGAATCCAACCAGTGACCGCTCAGTGCATGGGGTACAGTGCCCATCCAACTGAGCCACACCGGCCAGGAAATGACATGCAGTTTAAAGTGCTGGTTCTCAAACTTGGATGTACAATATGATCACCTAGAGAGGCTTTTAATGTTTCTCCACCCCACCAAGAGATTCTTGTTTAATTCATGTGGGGTATGACCTGGACAGAGAAAGCCCTCTGAAGAAGCAGGATATGCAAAATCCCCCAGGTATGAAATAGCATCAATCAGAAAACTACAATTAGTTCCATATGACAGGCATGAAGGGAAGCTGTCAGGAAGTGATAGTAGGTGATACTAAAGAGGAGTCAGATCATGCAGGATCTCATATGCTAAGGTGAGGAGTCTGAAATTTATACCAAGGGCAATAAAAATCATTGAAATATAGAGATGCATGATCAGATATATTTACATTTCTAGATCACTCTGGCTGCAGTATGGAGAACAGATATTTGAAAAGATGTCACTAGAGTTAGGAAAACAATTTGAGAGGTGTTCTAAGAAACCAGATGAGAAATGAGAGCCAACCTAAGGCAGTGCACTGGGGATAAAAACTGTGTCAAAGGGACAGATTCAGAAGATATTAAGGCAGCAGAACTGTGAAAGGCTTAGAGAAAGAGCTGATGTGCAAATTGACACACAAGACAAGAAATATTAATTTTGAAATTATGGGGGGAAGCCAGGGAAAAACTTAACTGTAGTAGTCAAGTTCCACTGAGTCTCCATTCCCAGCTGCTTTTATTTTCTAGAATACACAATTGACTTTTAGGAATGCAACAAACAGACACAATGGTGATTGTTTAGTAAACAGTAAGATTGTCAGATTGGGGGAGTTTGCTTTAGGCCATTGAGTCAGCAGTAGGTAATAAAATGCAAATATTCACTTGTGAATATCAAAGGAGCCCAGGTCAGCTTTCTGACTGACTTCTCGCATTTATATTAATTACTGTTGATCTTGGTTTCCAGCATTTCCCCCTTCTTTAAATTCTGAATAGATGTTGATATGCTGCTTGCAGAGTTTCAATTCTTTTAAGATTTTATTCCGCATCTGCAGACTAAAATTAAACAAATAAGAACAAGAATGAGACAGGTAATAGTGGTTATGCTAAAAGGCAAAAGTAAAGGAGCAAATTCTTTCTTTAAATTGCTGCCAGGCATCTAAGGAATTAGATTTTTCAGTTTGCCTGGGATAATTACACAATATGCTGCTGTAATGCCAAAATATCAAGCACGGTGTTATTTTTACTTTAAGCACCAAGAAGGTGA
>NW_005356154.1:77750-117909 GCF_000412655.1 Myotis brandtii
AAAAAAATATTATAAGTATTACAAAGGGTATTACATATGTATCTTTTTTTTTCCCCGCCCTTGACAATCCCCTGGCCCCCCCCCCCCCCCCGTGTCTTATGTCCATTGGTTATGCTTATATGGATGCATACAAGTCCTTCGGTTGATCTCTTACTCCCCTCCCTTCTGCCCCCCAACCCTCTCTGGCCTTCCCACTGCAGTTTGACAATCAGTTTGAGGCAGCTCTGCCTCTGTATCTATTATTGTTCAAAAGTTTGTAATGGTCTTTATTATCCATGAATGAGTGAGATCATGTGGTATTTTTCCTTCATTGACTGGCTTATTTCACTTAGCATAATGCTCTCCAGTTCCATCCATGCTGTTGCAAATGGTAAGAGTTCCTTCTTTTTTACAGCAGCATAGTATTCCATCGTGTAGATGTACCACAGTTTTCTAATCCATTCATCTACTGATGGGCACTTAGGCTGTTTCCAGATCTTAGCTATGGTGAATTGTGCTGCTATGAACATATGGGTGCATATATCCTTTCTGATTGGTGTTTCTGGTTTCTTGGGATATATTCCTAGAAGTGGGATCACAGGGTCAAATGGGAGTTCCATGTTTTGTTTTTTGAGGAAACTCCATACTGTCTTCCATAGTGGCTGCACCAGTCTGCATTCCCACCAGCAGTGCACGAGTGTTCCTTTTTCTCCACATCCTCTCCAGCACTTGTCGTTTGTTGATTTGTTGATGATAGCCATTCTGACAGGTGTGAGATGGTACCTCATTGTTGTTTTGATTTGCATCTCTCGGATGATTAGTGACTTTGAGCATGTTTTCATATGTCTCTTGGCTTTCTGAATGTCCTCTTTTGAAAGGTGTCTATTTAGATCCTTTGCCCATTTTTTGATTGGATTGTTTATCTTCTTTTTGTTAAGTTGTATGAGTTCCCTATAAATTTTGGAGATTAGGCCCTTATCAGATATGACGTTGGCAAATATGTTTTCCCACGCAGTGGGTTTTCTTGTTGTTTTGTTGATGGTTTTTTTTTTGTAGTTCTATTTTTAATTCTTATTTATTTATTTTTAATTTTTTTTATTGCTTAAAGTATTACAAAGAGTATTACATATGTCTCCTTTTTTTTTTCCCCGCCCTTGACAATCCCCTGGCCCCCCCCCCCCCCCCGTGTCTTATGTCCATTGGTTATGCTTATATGCATGCATACAAGTCCTTCGGTTGATCTCTTACTCCCCTCCCTTCTGCCCCCCAACCCTCTCTGGCCTTCCCACTGCAGTTTGACAATCAGTTTGAGGCAGCTCTGCCTCTGTATCTATTATTGTTCAAAAGTTTGTAATGGTCTTTATTATCCATGAATGAGTGAGATCATGTGGTATTTTTCCTTCATTGACTGGCTTATTTCACTTAGCATAATGCTCTCCAGCTCCATCCATGCCGTTGCAAATTGTAAGAGTTCCTTCTTTTTTACAGCAGCATAGTATTCCATCGTGTAGATGTACCACAGTTTTCTAATCCATTCATCTACTGATGGGCACTTAGGCTGTTTCCAGATCTTAGCTATGGTGAATTGTGCTGCTATGAACATATGGGTGCATATATCCTTTCTGATTGGTGTTTCTGGTTTCTTGGGATATATTCCTAGAAGTGGGATCACAGGGTCAAATGGGAGTTCCATGTTTTGTTTTTTGAGGAAACTCCATACTGTCTTCCATAGTGGCTGCACCAGTCTGCATTCCCACCAGCAGTGCACGAGTGTTCCTTTTTCTCCACATCCTCTCCAGCACTTGTCGTTTGTTGATTTGTTGATGATAGCCATTCTGACAGGTGTGAGATGGTACCTCATTGTTGTTTTGATTTGCATCTCTCGGATGATTAGTGACTTTGAGCATGTTTTCATATGTCTCTTGGCTTTCTGAATGTCCTCTTTTGAAAGGTGTCTATTTAGATCCTTTGCCCATTTTTTGATTGGATTGTTTATCTTCTTTTTGTTAAGTTGTATGAGTTCCCTATAAATTTTGGAGATTAGGCCCTTATCAGATATGACGTTGGCAAATATGTTTTCCCACGCAGTGGGTTTTCTTGTTGTTTTGTTGATGGTTTCTTTTGCTGTGCAGAAGCTTTTTATTTTGATGTAGTCCCATTTGTTCATTTTCTCTTTAGTTTCAAGTGCCCTAGGAGCTGTATCAGTGAAGAAAGACCTCTACTCAGAAAACTACAGGACGTTGAAAAAAGAGATAGAGGAAGACATAAACAGATGGAAGAACATACCATGTTCATGGGTTGGTAGAATAAACATCATTAAAATGTCCATAATACCCAAAGCAATCTATAAATTCAACTCACTTCCCATTAAAATACCAACGGCATATTTCACAGACCTACAACAACTCTCCAAAAATTCATCAGGAATAAAAAAAAGACCCCTAATAGCTGCAGCATTCCTGAGAAAGAAGAACAAAGTAGGTGGGATCGCAACACCAGATATCAAGCTGTATTACAAAAACACTGTTCTCAAAACTGCCTGGTACTGGCACAAGAACAGACACATAGTTCAATGGAATAGAATAGAGAGCCCAGAAATCGACCCGAACCAATATGCTCAATTAATATTTGACAAAGGAGGCAAGAACATACAATGGAGTCAAGACAGTCTCTTCAATAAATGGTGCTGGGAAAATTGGACAGATACATGCAAAAAAATGAAACTAGACCACCAACTTACACCATACACAAAAATAAACTCAAAATGGATAAAGGACTTAAATCTAAGATGGGAAACCATAAAAATACTAGAGGAATCCAAAGGCAACAAAATCTCGGACATATGCCGAAGCAATATCTTCACCGATACAGCTCCTAGGGCATTGGAAACTAAACAGAAAATAAACAAATGGGACTACATCAAAATAAAAAGCTTCTGCCCAGCAAAAGAAACCATCAACCAAACCAAAACATGGAACTCCCATTTGACCCTGTGATCCCACTTCTAGGAATATATCCCAAGAAACCAGAAACACCAATCAGAAAGGATCTATGCACCCCTATGTTCATAGCAGCACAATTCACCATAGCTAAGATTTGGAAACAGCCTAAGTGCCCATCAGTAGATGAATGGATTAGAAAACTGTGGTACATCTACACGATGGAATACTATGCTGCTGTAAAAAAGAAGGAACTCTTACCATTTGCAACAGCATGGATGGAACTGGAGAGCATTATGCTAAGTGAAATAAGCCAGTCAATGAAGGAAAAATACCACATGATCTCACTCATTCATGGATAATAAAGACCATTACAAACTTTTGAACAATAATAGATAGAGAGGCAGAGCTGCCTCAAACTGATTGTCAAACTGCAGGAGGAAGGCCAGGGAGGGTTGGGGGGCAGGAGGGAGCGGGGTAAGAGATCAACCGAAGGACTTATATTCATGCATATAAGCATAAACAATGGACACAAGACACTGGGGGGGTAGGGGAGGCTGGGGGAATGTCAAGGGGGAACAAAAGAGACATATGTAATACTCTTTGTAATACTTTAAGCAATAAAACAAAATTTAAAAAAAGAAATGTGTAATAACATTTACCAGAAAAAAAAGAAGACAAGGCAGAAGTGAAGTTCCTCACACTAAAAGCTGCCTAGCGAAAGGTTTCAGACAAAAGCAGAAAAACTTGAGAAAGTCACTTTGAAAGTTGTAATTATGCATGCTGATTACAGCCATAATGAGCCATAAAGCTTGGAATTTCACACTGAGTCAAAGCCTCCAAAAAGTGAGAAGCCAGCCAACCACAAGCCAACTGAACAACCCAGAGTCCCCTGGACACATTTGCTCTTGCAAACAGAAACACTCCAAAAGCACCATAGTGATGCAAAGACCCAACCTTCCAAAGTGCAAAATATCTACAAAGCATATCTACAATATAAATGGGGGTGTTTTATTTTGTAAATTAAATCCTGTTTTGGCCTCCAGCCTGATTCCATCAGTCTCTGAGCCTCCTTTGAAACTCAGTGCTGGGTCTAGAGAGACAGCAATATACTGAGGCTAGAGAAGCAGGTAGCAGTGGTCTCCTGGGATAAATTTGAGAAACCTTACAGTTGCCAGGAGGAAAAACCGGCCCAAAGAAAGTGTTAGGGACAGAAATAGAATATTGCTACAACTAGAAGCCCGTTGCAAGAAGATTCCTGCAAGAATAGGTCTTCCTCGGGCCTATTCCAGCAAGAACAGGGCTTCCTGAGGCCAGCGCGAAGCAGAGAAGGGAGCATATCCGGAGGTGGGCTTCGCTCCCTCCCTTCTCCGCCACCTCGCCTCCCTCCCATGTCCGCTGCCTCAGCTCTGCTCCCGTCTCTGCTACCTCCGATCTGTTCCCTTCTCTGCCACTTGGCTCCCTTCTGCAGTGCTTGGCTTCCTTCTACACTGTCTTCAGTCTTCGCTGGGCGCCTGTTAATGCAAATTAACTGCCATCTTTTTTGGGTTAATTTGCATACTCTTTTGATTGGCTGGTGGGCGTAGCGAAGGTACAGTCAATTAGCATCTTTGTCTTTTATTAGTGTAGATTATAAGAAATATTAACCATACTCTGTTAACCGTGAGGGTCTGTTCTGATTAGAGAAAGCACATTCTAACCTGGCTGAGAGTTGTGTGCCCTGCGACATGGGCGCTAACATCAGGAATACAGTCCATCCTCTTTTGCCAAGAACTGCCTATCATTATGGAAAGATTTACAACCTCGTGGCTGAAACACTCTAGTCCCAGAGACACCCACCCTCTGTGACCCCCCATCCCCTATTGCCTGTAATCTAGTCCTGGGGCACCCAGAGGTGCCTGCTTTCTGCAACGCCCCCCCCCCCACCCCCAGCCTGCATTACTTGTAACCTGTAATCATTATACCATGCTTACTTTCCCACGCCTGTAATTCTTAGTTTCCCACATAATCTTTGTCCTTCTACCCCATATAAGCAGCTGGCTTATGGGGAGAGGCAGAGCAGATTTTTGTGGATGACCTGCTGCTCTCCCACACTGCCGGCATTATTGGAATAAATGTTCATATATGATTCAACTCTGTCTCTGCTTAATTGGCTGAAGTAGTGACAGGCAGCCCAGACCCCTTGGTTGTCGGGTTACAGAAGTGCATTGCTAAGTTCTCCACTGATGGAGGCAGGACAACTCTGACTGCCCTTTACAAAGCTCCCTATGCAGTTGGCTCAGGCTGTGGGACCTGCATCACAGCTTAATTCCTCCTTCTGTCCAAGTCTGCCTTCTCCCTTTCCTTTCCATGAGTGTTGATCCAAAGAGCACTTCTAACAAACACCCTGAACACTAAAATAATCCTGCTTTAAAAATAAAATAAAACATTTCCAGAAAAATATGAAAATATTTAATACATATATGTAAAGGAGTTGCAAACTGCGGAATTCATGCAATTGTTCCTTTTTTCTGTTTGCTGTGAATTTTTAAAAACTTCAGTCTTCTCTGAAAAGAAAGAAGAATATTAGCAACACTATTTTGTAGTTTTAAAAGACTATTTTTATGTGCAAATATCTTCTTCCTTTAGGCTTTAGGATTCTAACTTGAAAATCAGCTTTAAAAGTTGTATTTTCACAATTACAGGTATACATGGTCAGCTCAGAAAGGTAAGTCAGCCAGAAAATTCTATTCTCTGAACATTTTGTTTAAAAGCAGTTTTGCTATAAAATCTTATTAAATTAATAAGTAATGGCATTGAACCAACTTGACTGCACATGTCCCTGGTTGATATATAGATATAAATGTCTTCTGAAGCATGAATTGCCTGCTATTTTATCTTTGGATGAATATTGCTTCTAGTCATTCACTTAGCCTTTCCAAGGTTTCATTCATTTCCCACAGGAACTCTGTGCACCCCAAAATACTAAAAGAAAACTAGGAGGATTTGTATTCATAGGCTTCGGGGAACTGTCTGAAGGTCACCATGGAGTTTTCTTTTTTTTTTTTTATTAAATCTTTATTGTTCAGATTACATTTGTTCCCCCAGTTCCCGCCCCACCCTCCGCCCTCACTCCCCACCCACTGTCCTCATCCATAGGTGCACGATTTTTGTCCAGTTTCTTCCCGCATCTCCCATTCCCCTTTCCCCGCCAAGAATAGTCAGTCCATTCCCTTTCTATGTCCCTGATTCATTATAATCACCAGTTCATTCTGTACATCAGATTATTTATTCACTTGATTCTTAGATTCACTTGTTGATAGATGCATGTTTGTTGTTCACAATTTGTATCTTTACCTTTTTCTTCTTCCTCTTCTTAAAGGATACCTTTCAGCATTTCGTATAATACTGGTTTAGTGGTGATGAACTCCTTTAGCTTTTCCTTATCTGTGAAGCTCTTTATCTGACCTTCAATTCTGAATGATAGCTTTGCTGGATAAAGTAATCTTGGTTGTAGGTTCTTGGTATTCATCACTTTGAATATTTCTTGCCATTCCCTTCTGGCCTGCAAAGTTTCTGTTGAGAAATCAGCTGACAGTCGTATGGGTATTCCCTTGTAGGTAATTGAGTCTCTTTCTCTTGCTGCTTTTAAGATTCTCTCTTTGTCTTTTGCTCTTGGCATTTTAATTATGATGTGTCTTGGTGTGGTCCTCTTTGGATTCCTTTTGTTTGGGGTTCTCTGCGCTTCTTGGACCTGTAAGTCCATTTCTTTCACCAGGTGGGGGAAGTTTTCTGCCATTATTTCTTCAAATAGGTTTTCAATATCTTGCTGTCTCTCATCTTCTGGCACCCCTATTATTCTGATATTAGTGCGCTTGAAGCTGTCCCAGAGGCTCCTTACACTATCTTCGTATTTTCGGATTCTTTTTTCATTTTGCTTTTCCGGTTGGGTGTTTTTTGCTTCTTCGCATTTCAAATCTTTGGCTTGATTCTTGCGCTCCTCTGGTCTGCTATTGGGTGTAATATTCTTTATTTCAGACCGTGTATGCTTAATTTCTAGTTGTTTCTTTATCATAGCATCGAGGGTCTCATTAGTTTTCGTGAGTCTCTCCTCAAGTTTATTGGCAGCTTCTAGCACATTTTTGCAAGCCCTCAAAATTGCGTTTTTTAGCTCTATATCCTCCATTTCTGTCATGTTTTTTTGTCTCCGCATTTTTTATGCTTTCTTGGTGCACCCCCTTGTGGTCTTTGTGCGCAGTCTTGTTCTAGTTAAGCCTTGATTGTTGTAGTTAATACTAGAGGGATTTGACCACCAGGCCGACTGCGAGTTTTCTTCATGTTGAATGGATTTGGGGCCCAAGTTCTTCTAGGACAAGAGGCTAGTCTCCTTCTGACGAAGATAAGCATCCACTTTCCCATGGATGTGACTTTGTCCAATTTTAAGGTTGCAGCTAATCTCCTCTTTGCCTATTAGAGTATTTGCTCAACAACCGAGATGTTATTTTTATTAGCTTAAAAGTAGACCTTCCTTTAAAGACTACAGAGCAAGGCCTCCTAATAATGTCCCTACTGGGAATTCTAAAAATTATATCTCATCTTCCATCTAAAGTTTTTATTCATTAAAAATCTACATTGATTTGATCTAAACTGTTACTATTTTGGAAGAAGGGTTAAGTAAGTTAGATGTTGGACTTCATGAACTCGAATTTGAAAAGCACTCTTAACACACATCTCATTTTTCCCCATAACCACCTTATGAAACAGGTTTTATTGTCCCTGTTTTACAGACTAGGAAACTGGAGCTCAGATAGGTAAGGTGATTTGCTCCAGGTTACACAGATTGGGTACAGAAATGATCATCATCATTATCATCATATTATAAACAATAATAGCATTTAATATCTATTGGCCAATGATTATGTAACAGACATTGTGTTAACTGTTTTACATGCATTATTGCATTTCATTTATATAAACAGCCTATAGATTAGATATTATTATTTCCATTTACAGATGAAAAACAGTGTCTCAGAGAAATAAAGTAACTTGTCCAAGATCACACAATTAATAAATCTTGGGATATGTTTAATCTGTCTAAGAAAATAAACTAACTGTATTTTAGAAATGTGGTGAATGAACTTTTAAACATAGTTATAAATAATAATAACTCTTACCTATTTATTATAAAATTTGGAAGGTGCTCTGGTTAGAATATGATTAGTAGTGTAAATTACCATAAGATATAAAACATTTCTTTATTCATCAATTCTCATTCCTCCAAAATTCCCCCAATTTGACTGAATTAGTGACACTTTATTGTAGTTATGGCATTTTTGGAGGGATGAGAAACATCCAAATGTATAATTTGAAAAAGCATATTCTTGCTATAATTGCTTTGATTTGCTTTTAGTCATGATATTTATTTTAAAATTTCAAACTGCATGGAAAAGAGGGTGTAAAATCTTATACATATAAAAAGGGAGCAAAAGATATCAAAGCTGTAGATACTTGTCCTCATCTCTGGTCTTAGAGATTCATACCAGTGCTTATGGAATAGTGCACAAACACAGACACACAAACAGTAACCCATAGCAAATGTCCTTACTACATGTCTACCAGCTCATAGCATCAGAACACATAATACTCCTCCCAGAGCAAACAATCTGACTGGAGAAATGAAACTCACACAAGAAAGGCTAAGGGAACAATTAAAGAAACCAGTGCTATCCAGTGGCCAATTTTTTTGGCTGTTCATCAGAATCATCTTGGGAACTTACTCAAATGCAGGTACCCCAGCCAGAGATTCTGATCCAGGGAGTCTGGTGCTAGGTACTTCTCAAATTCACTTTGAGAGGAACTTATTAATTCTGTGGTTAGGGTCTTGTTAATGCAGAGAGTATGGTCTTCTAGTGTCTTGTTTTCAAAGCAAGGCCTAAAGGCAAACATGGCAGGTCATGAGCAAATATGGAGGCCATGTTCATCCAATTTGCAGAGGAAACAAATCTGGAAGGACTAGTGACAGAAACTAACCCTGAGAGTCTATCTGCAATCCTATGAACAATCAGTCAACAAGTAGAATCCCTTGAATGCCTCATGCAGGCAGTAAAAGGTAGTAGATACCCATATCTCACTCAAACACATGCACAAATAAACAGTCATCCTCACATTGCACACAAGCACCCTGCCTGCCTGCCAAACCTAGTCCCTATCTCAGTGTCTGTGTCACAGTAGAGAACTGCTTGCCACTCTGCCTGGCTGCCCTTACATGACAAGGCAGCAAGCCCTTACTTCTTGTAAACTTCCAAAATCTTAAGTGGACCTCACATGTAAAATCTCTGAGGCTTCCAGACCTCTAGAGGAGCCCATTATGCACATGGGAGGACATTGGAAACCACATGTGGTGGTCACAAAGATGGACTGCCCAGATCCTGCTTCAAAGAAGGACTTACTAGTATTGCTCAGCTGCCAGGAGTGAGGTCAGTTGACAACTTTAAGCTGGCAGCACCTTTTGAATCTGACTCAGCTGCAGAGCGGTGCCTCATGTGAGACCATGTCCTTCCTGGAATGACCTGCATCTGATGACTGAGCAAGGCAGAGGTATAAAAAGGCCAAGCCAGCCCTGTCTGGTTTAGCTCAGTGGATAGAGCATTGCCCACAGACTGAAGGGTCCTGGGTTTAATTCCAGTCAAGGGCATGCTCCTAGGTTGCAGGCTCCATCCCTGGCCCTGGTCACAGGTTGCAGGAGGCAACCAATCAATGTCTCTCTCTCTCCCCAGCCCCCTTCCATTCTCCCCAAAAATCAATGGGGGGATTTATCCTTAGAAGAGAATGTTTTTTACAAAAAAGAAAGGCCAGCCCTAGCTGGTTTGGCTCAGTGGATAGAGCGTCGACCTGCAGACTAAAGGGTCCCAGGTTCAATTCCGGTCAAGGGCACATGCCCAGGTTGCGAGCTCAATCCCCAGTGGGGAGCGTGCATGAGGCAGCCAATCAATGATTCTCTCTCATCATTGATGTTTCTATCTCTCTCTCCCTCTTTCTTCCTCTCTGAAATTAATAAAAAATATTTTTTTAAAAAAAGAAAAGGAAGGCCAAGCCATTGCAGCCCTACACAGGACAGCTCTGCTGAACAGTCCTTGATCCAGAACTTCCCCACCAAGTTGGCCAACTCACTGAGTGGCCTGCTTTGCAGTTTAACTTCCTCATTTTCCTCTGCTCAGTCCTACTCCCTCTCCTTCTCTTCATATGTATTAAATGTCTAATAAATATCTTGCACCTCAAACTCTATTGCAGCATCTGCTTTCCAGAGAATCCATCCTGTGACACCAGAGTAGGCCAGGTCAGTGGCAAGGCCAAGTATGCTTGTAATAGAAAAAGGTAAGTGACTTCTGGGGCCCTTGGTCAGGGCTGCCACTGCCCTAAGTGGTCCCCGAGAGGCAGAAGTTTGATTTGCTCTGGCTTCACGTCTCTGGCACTAAAAGCCACTTATATTTGTCTAGGTCTCTGGTACTGAGGATAAATCTGATGACAGAAAGACAGGGGAGGGAGGCCTTATCCCTGGGGAGAAATATCCATCAATATGGATGACAGATGAAATGCATTAGGATATACTACTATACTGGAATGATCAACAGCCCTTCAAAATAAAGAGCTAAAGTATATTTTCTGACATGAAAGAGTATCCAAAAAATACTGTTATCTGAATTTTAAAAATCAAGTTTTGGAACAGATGTTGTAATTGACACCATTTTCAAAGTTAGCACAGTGGTCACATTTTAAATAAATTTAAATTATAAGCATTTAAAAGATTTTAATATAAAATATTTTATATCCAGTTTATATACATTTGAAATAATGCAAATCTCCCCAAATTAAAATGTCACCAAGAATCACATAAATCCAAAGCTTTAAGGCTAAGTGAATTGTAAGCCATGTGTACACTATTGCCACATGGTGGCACCACTTTAGCTGATAAACAGAAATTCTGGTCTTCCTTTGTTAAGATTGGTCTCGAATGATGCCAATTTCTAATTATGTGGGGCCCTCAGGAACACATTCCTGGCATAAAACACAGATGCCCTGAATAGGAGTAGGCAGAACATCTGGATGACTATATACCAAACTTAACTGGGGTTATCTCTGGAGAGTGGAAATGGGGAGGGTGGATGTTACCTGTTCACATTATATACTTCTAATTTTATTACTTTGGCATTCAGTAAGAAAGAATGTAAAGAGGAAAGCCATTTCTCATGAAAATAAATGCCTTCTTTGAATTCTTAAGTAAAACCCTAAGTGTATTTCAAATGCCAGGCAGATGGCAGATGGCACACATGAGGCAGAGCAGGCGGCTTGTCATCCTCTGGCCGGGCATCTGGTGCTCCATATGAAAAAGCCACAACCACAGGAATGTGAATCCCCCAGATCCTCTGGCCCTTGCAGCATCTCTGCCAACCCAAGGTTTCCTCCCAGGCAGGCTCCCTCAGCATATCATCTCTAGCCCAGAGGGCATACACACAGCCACTGGACAGCACAGTTTCACCTCTGCCCCAGTTCTGAGCCTGGAGTTTCCATCAACCTCAGAGGGAACACCTGGAGAGGAAAAATACTGTTATAATTGGCAGTAAGCCCCAGTGGAGCTCTGCAAAACCATGCCTTTCTGCCCTCAAACAAGGTCTCAGGGGTCAGGCTGACTGAAATACCAATAGCAGCTATCGTCTGAGAGCTTACCCTGTGCCAGGTATTGTACTAAATGCTTTATACACATGATCTCATCTAATCCTCACAACCACCCTGGGGTGGGTGCAGCTATTATCCTATTTTACAAATGTAGAAACTGAGACAGACCAGAGAAGTTAGACACCTGCCCAAGGTCATACAATAAGTGACCAATTTGAACCCAGTTCTGCCAATGCTCTTGGCTTGCATTCACACTTGATCCCTGAAGCAAAGCAGAGTTGTATTCTCAATAGTTTGCCTAAGTTTCAATGGATGGATGTTATTATATGACTTGGAGTCCTTTCCATTGGTTCATTCATTCAAACCTCTATATAGATAACAGTCTGCTTTGTTTTCTGGTTACATATTAGATCAAGGATGTGTGGATGGGTCTAAGGCCAAAGCTCTAGGAGATACTTGACAATATTTACACCTCAGAGAGTGAACAACATGCCCTAAGGCAGTGATTCTCAACCTTCTGGCCCTTTAAATACAGTTGCTCCTGTTGTGACCCAACCATAAAATTATTTTCGTTGCTACTTCATAACTGTAATGTTGCTACTGTTATGAATCATAATGTAAATATCTGATATGCAGGATGGTCTTAGGCGACCCTTGTGAAAGGGTCGTTCAACCACCAAAGGGGTCGCGACCCACAGGTTGAGAACCACTGCCCTAAGGGATCATCTGTAGTAAAGAGGCAGAGCCAAAAGACCAGAAATGGAAGTCAAAGAAGGAACTCTGAAACTGGCAGCACTAGGAAACTATAGTACATAGTTAGCCTCAAACCCTGAACCAAAGGCCTACTATATATAAGCACATGGCATAACAGAACCTAGTGCTGTGAGATTTCCAGCACCTGTATGTGTCAACACCACAGATAGCAAGGGAACAGGCATGTTTGTTGCTCATCCTGGGTTATCTGATTTTCTAGACCAAGAGCTCTTTGAAGACAGGAACAAGTGGTAAATGACTTCTGGGGCCTTTGATTAGAGCTACCACTGAGTACAGGGCCTGGCACAGAACTAGGGTTCAGAGAAGGTTGGCTGAACCAACTTCTTCCCACTATGTCACAATGAGACACTTGATTTTGTTTTCTGCTTAGGTTTATTGTTGTCCATTCAGGAAAGATTTCTGATATATTTGCTACATGCTAGAAACAAGAGGAAAATTCAAAAGAAAGGAAGTCAGAGAAGGTAGAAGAGGATAAAGGGGGGATAAATGGTGACAGAAGCAGACGTGACCTTGGGTGGTGAACACAATACAATATACAGATGACGTGTCATAGAATTGTACACCTGAAACCTATATAATTTAAATAACCAATGTCACCCCAATAAATTTAATAATTTTTTAATTAAAAAAATGTTTTATGTTTTTTATTGATTTGAGAGAGGAAAGGAGAGGGAGAAACATCAATGTGAGAGAGAAACATTGATCGGTTGCCTCCATACATGCCCCAACCTGGGATCAAACCTGCAACCTAGGTATGTGCCCTGATCAGAAATTGAACCAGCAACCTTTTTTGGTGTATGGGATGATGCTCCAACTGAGCCACCTAGCCACTAGTATTGTCCATGCTCTTTAGGGGCTTACATCTATATTGGGAGATAAGATGGACCACAGGTACTGGTATACAACACAATTACATATATGCATATATGCATTGCCCATGGACACAGAAAATAGAGTGGTGAAGGACTTGGGTGGGGTGGGAACTGGGTGGAGGGGGGCAATGAGGAAAAAGGGGACATCTATAATACTCTTAACAATATATATTTTAGCCCTTGCAGCCCCTTGCAACCTCGGCCGGCCCTTGCAGCCTTGGCTGACCTTCACAGCCCCATCTTCGTTCGGAAGGTCGTTCGGCTGTCCAGTCTAATTAGCATATTACACTTTTATTATTATAGATATTGGAAAGTACCACAGTCCTAAGCCCCCAGATGCAACTCATCCATTCAGATAGCCACTGTTATGCCACCCTGCAACCATGACAAGTCTGTCCATCCATCTCCAACATCAGAAATGCCCAGCTCAAAAGGACTAGAAGCAAAGATATCAGAACTGTTCAAAGATAATATAACATAGAAAGTGAAGACTGGTGAATCTGAGTTTAACCCCCTGAATGTCATTTACTAACTTTGAAACCAGATTAGTCTCCTATTTAACTCTCAATATACTAGGAAAAATAGTCATACCACTTACCATCTGGATCCAATGGACCTTTTATAGTTTTACTAGAGGCCCGGTGCACGAAATTCATGCAGGGGGAGGGTGGTCCTTCAGCCTGGCCTGCACCCTCTCCAATCTGGGACCACTCAAGGGATGTCCAACTGCCGGACATCCCTCTTGCAATCTGGGACCGCTGGCTCCTAACTGCTCACCTGCCTGCCAGCCTGATCGCCCCTAACCGCTCTCCCCTGCTGACCTGATCGCCCCTAACTGCTTCTCCCCTGCGGCCTGATTGCCCCTAACCACTCTCCCCTGCCAGCCTGATCACCCCTAACCACCTGCCTGCCTGCCTACCTGATCGCCCCTAACCTCCTCTGCCTCAGCCCCCGCCACCATGGCTTTGTCGGAAGGACATCCGGAAGATATCCAGTCTATCCGGTCTAATTAGCATATTACCCTTTTATTAGTATAGATATTTTTAAGTCATCGTATAAATAATAAATAGGCATAAGGATAAAGGTGTAATGAAAAACAAATGGATCAGAAAGTTTAATAAGAATTTAGGCATAGTAAACCAAATTTTTATTTCTTTTTTGTTGTTGTTGTTTTGAAGGTATATCTACCCCAAATGGTCAACATACTTTGAATGTAACTAACTGCTCATCAACTGTCACACACAAATCTGGAACATATTCATCTTATAAATACTGATTCCAGATTTCAAATATATTTTTAATAGGTTTTATTTTGTCATTGCTCCTGGTTCTTCTTCCTACAATTAAAATGTCAAAATTTAATACTTCTGGAAACTTTGATGGCTCATAGTTTTGCTGAAGAGAGGATGGCCATTTCTTTGCTCCATAACTGCAAAACATTATTATTTTTAGAATTCTAAATACCAGCTAGCTAGAATGATTGATTTAATGATTATATATTTTTTTCATTTCTACTAATACATCATCTTTTCCCATCCATTCACCTTTGGATGTACAACTTCTTTCAGCATGTATCTAATTATGAACTATATAAAGTAAATTTGCTACAGAAACATGATAGTCCAGTTCCTGTCACAAAATATTGTCTGATAAAGTCTTTCCTACTGTATGACTAGCTGGATAAGAATACCATATTTTCTTTTTGTCCTTAGAAATATTCTGTTTCCTCATAGATTCTTGAGTTTAAAAGATTATATCTAGGATATTGACATCTGTAGACTCATAGTCTGAGATTTCACTTACATGATCAATTTCACCATGGCCATTAGTCTAATGTGCTGTTGTCTCTTTGGATTCATCTTCTGATTTACCTACTAACTGGGAAACATCATCCTCTGTCAATTTTCTATTAGTAGAAAATTTAAATTTCTGAATTTTCAACTGTGCTTAACAAAACCCTTAAAAGGCCTACAAGATGTGTTTTCACACTTCTTTATAGATTTTTGAAGGATGATGCATGACTTTGGAGACACAATAAAAAAATCTGAAAGATGGTGTAATAGTGATGATTTATTCCAGAGTTACATTATCTTTCTGGCTATTCCATGATTCTTCTATTTTCTTATTTTTTTAAGTTTATTTTTTTATTGTTGGCATTATTGCAGATATCCCCATTTCTGTCCTCCACTTCCCTCCTCCACCCAGCCCCTGCTTTACCCAGTATTTTTACCATAGTTGACAATAATTAATAAGTAATAATGCAATAAAAACTCCTGGGATGTTGATATATCAAAATTTTTCAAGAAATAAGAAAAACGGTAAGTAAGATATCATGATGTATCTTAACCTTATAAAAGAGTTCAGTGGATTCACATGGTAATTGCAAGACAGAATAAATGGTATTCTGTTTTTTTTAAAGTGTATCTTTGTTCTTTTGAAAACCTCTAGGAAAAATAAAAGTCATGAAATATCAATCCTTACAACTAGTTAGAACTGTTCAAAATAAACACTTAAAAAATAAAATTGGGTCCAGTAGACACTGATGATATACTGAGGTTTCTAAAGTTTCCCAGTTATCTTCAGGATAAAGTCCTTGACAAAAAGGATCCTTCACTAAGTTGATCCTTGCTTACTCTTCTAGCTATATCAGTGGGCACTCCACACTTTACTCCAATCCCCAAGCACTCCACGCTCCAGACCTGTCAAACCAGTTGTAGTTCCCCTGAATATATCAAGTTGTTTCACATTTCTGCATCTCTGCTTATACTGTTCCCTCTGCTTGTAATGTCTTTCCTCCTCAATCTTCTTGGCAAACTCCTAGTTTTCTTTCATTTTTAACTCAGCCAGCAACTCCTTCAAGAAGCCATCTTAGCTCTGTTCCCCAACTCAGCTACCCTGGGCTAGTTGTACTATGCAGTACTTTCAGCTTACGTTTCTCATGGTATACTAACACACCAGATTGTCATTGTTTATTTGTCTATCTCCCTTACCAACCAGTATACTCAAGTCAGAAATTGTTTATAATTCATACCCATAACCTCAGTGCCTGGGTACTCAGTAAATGCTTGATGAATGAATGAATGAATGAAGCACCAACAGGTATGGGGCAGAAAGTTTCTGTTGGAGTACAGTGGAAAATAAAACTCGCCCTGGCCCATGTGGATTAGTTGGTTGGGTGTCATCCCATATATCTAAAGTTTGCCAGTTCAATTCTTGGTCAGGGCACATGCCTGGGTTTCAGGCTCCATTCCCAGTAAGCAGGGGGGGGGGGGCATGCAGGAGGCAGCCTATCAATGTTTCGCTCTCACACCGACATTTTCTCTCCCTCCCTCTCCCTTCCTCTCTCTAAAAATCTTTTTTAAAAAATAAAACAATCAGACCATCAAAACTCAGAGGGAAGGTAGGGGAAGGTGGGGATAAGGGGGAGAGATCAACCAAAGGACTTGTATGCATGCATATAAGCCTAACCAATGGACACAGACAACAGGGAGGTGAGGGCATGAGTGGGGGATGTGGGGGGGCAATGGGGCGATAAGGACACATATGTAATACCTTAATCAATAAAGAAAACATAAATTAAAAAAAATAAAATGCACCAGGCTGGCATGGCTCGATGATTGAGCATTGACCTATGAACCAGGAGGTCACAGTTCAATTCCCAGTCAGGGCACATGCCCTGGTTGCAGGCTCAATCCCCAGTGGCGGGGGGGCATGCAGGAGGCAGCCAATCAATGGTTCTCTCTCATCATTGATGTTTCTATCTCTCTCCCTTACTTTCTAAAATCAATAAAAATATTTTTAAAAAAATAAAATAAAAACAAAACATAAAAGGGAGGGTAGGGCCAAACTACAGAGGACCTTGAATAAGGATCTTACATTTATTAGGCTGTTCTACACTTTAATAGTTTTCAAGTACTGATTTCATTTGATTTTTCAAAAACCTATAAATTTGGCAGGGCAAACAGATGAGCAATTGGATTCTATGACCAATCAAGTAACTAGCTTAAGGACACACTGCTAATTAGTAACTGAGATGTTCCAGCTTCTAGTTCAGTTCTCTATTACACCAGAGCAGTGGTCAGCAAACTGCGGCTCGCGAGCCACATGCGGCTCTTTGGCCCCTTGAGTGTGGCTCTTCCACAAAATACCAACTTCTGCGAATGGGCCACAAAGTTTCAATCACACTGTACATGCGCGCCTGCACGTGGTATTTTGTGGAAGAGCCACACTCAAGGGACCAAAGAGCCGCATGTGGCTCACAAGCCGCAGTTTGCCGACCACTGCACCAGAGTATCTCCAGGCTTTTTTAACCTATGGGCAGTAAGAGGGCCATGGGAATCACTGAATAGGGGAGCAACTAAATAAAAATGTTTTCACAAACAACATATTACTTCAGGAAGTAATAATACCTAGGAGATAGGTACTATTACTTTACACTAAGAATAAAATCTGAGTATGGTTACATTTGCAAACTAAACAAAAATGCAAGACTCCAGCTTAATCTGGTCATTTTACCCTCCAGAGTAGAAAAGTGGCTCAAGGCAACTGAAAGTGCATCTTTATATGGTATGGATCTGCTTAAAAATAATC
This sequence comes from Myotis brandtii, assembly GCF_000412655.1. Lineage (NCBI taxonomy): Eukaryota > Metazoa > Chordata > Mammalia > Chiroptera > Vespertilionidae > Myotis > Myotis brandtii. The sequence continues at coordinate 95,557 of NW_005356154.1, forward strand.
TGTGGGTGGACACTGGGGGAGGTAAAAATGAAATAAGATTAGCCATGAGTTGATCATGATTAAACTAAGTGGTGGGTAAATAGGGAGAGATATTCATTATACAGTTCCATCTACTTTGGCATATTTCTTAGTTTAGGTTCCCTAAAAGCAGAGTCTGAGACAAAGATGTGGGTGCTGGTGGTTTATTTGGGAGTTGATTCCAGAGAGCAAAATTAAGGAAGTTGAAAGAGTGAAATATAGGTGAAAAACCCAATATAAGAATGTTATTGCCCTGGCTGGGTAGCTCAGCTGGTTGGAGCATCTTCCCATATGCCACAAGGTTGTGAGTTCGATTCCCAGCCAGGGCATATACCTAGGTTGCGAGTTTAATCCCTGGTTGGGGAGTGTACAGGAGGCAACTGATCAATGTTTCTCTCTCTCCTCTTTATCTCGCTCTCTTCCTCTCTCTTTCTCTCTCTTTCTCTCTCTCTCTCTAAAAAAAATCAATGTCCTTGGTGAGCATTAAAAAAAAAAGAATGTTATTGAGATGTTGAGGTCACCTCTGTGAGCAGGAGACTCAAATTTGCCAGGAAAAGCTCAGATGTACACAGAATGCCTCCCAAAATTGACCACCTAAAGTATAAGGGAAAAAAACATTCATCCTCATTGGTTGTGGGTTAACCAGAGTATAGAATAAGGGCCTGGGGCAGAAAGTAGAAAGATAAGAGGAACACATTAAAGGTAGGACACTGTCATTTCTAGATGAGTCTGAGCTTACATGGAACTATCCATTAGAGTTGTGGCTAAAATCACAGATGGACCAAAGGGATGCTATGGGAGCATTATTGACTACAGTATATGTTTGGAATTTTCTATGATAACAAATTAAACAAAAATAAAGTATATCTTCTTCTATCTTTATCCTATCTAGAAAAGGTGGCTTCAGGGAAGAAGGCCTTCCTTGGATTGGCCTTGGGTTTGACTATGAGAACATGAAGGTCTTTGGGGCTTTGAGGATGACAAGTTCAGTTCCTCTGGACTGAGATATAAAGAGATACAAATGCATTGTGATTGCTCTGAGAAATGAGATGACTACATTTGTATAGGCCAAGAGAGCAGTTGAATGATGTCTTTTTTCCTCCTCGCTTTGAACTCACCTAGGGATATATAACTGATGTAATTTACAAAGGATGCTTTCCCTGACATCTCTTTTGTATGCATCCTTAGCAAGGCTTCCTATGTCCTGAACACTCTTAATGGCCCCAGCTGCTCCACACTGCTTGGAACTAAGGGACCTGCCAGTGTAGTCCACCAGCTCTTGAGCCCCAGGATTCTTCCTAAGGATAGACAGAGTAGCTGGCCACCCTTATGTTACAGTTGAACTTACTATACAATTACTCCCTAAGGGCTTACTCAGGCAAGTGGGCACTGGGTGCCTAAGACACACATTGTTCTTGGAATACAAGTGGATGACTTTTAACTATCTTCTTCCCCCTAAGACTTTAAAAGTGTCTCAGGAATATCCAACCTAGTCTTTCTCTGGGAATAGAGGGGCATGAAAAGGAAGAGGATGGAGTCAAAGGTCTCAAACAGAACTCTGGAATAGAAGTCTGGCAATGGGAATGAACAAAGGATTCTATGAACAGAATTAGTTTGGGCTAGATAATGCTCAGTTCAGTAGAAAAAAAACACTGGCTTGGAAACTGAAAGGCCTAAGTTCTAATTCTGTCTGTTCTATTTAAAACTGGGACATTGCAAGATACAGTATTACTGAGCCTCAGTTTTGTCATTTGTCAAATGGGGCTAATTCAGCCTTGCCCAACTCACAGGGTCTTGTGAATATTTAATTAAATTATGAACATAAGTGTATCTATCTACACTAATAAAAGAGAAACATGCAAATTGGTGTCACTCCGCTATGCCACCAGCCAATCAGAGTGACTATGCAAATTAACCCAACAAAGACGGCGGTTAATTTGCGTACGCAGGCACAGAGCCAAGACTGAAGGCTCCAGCCGGAGTGAAGACTGAAGACTGAAGACTGAAGACTGAAGGAAGACTGAAGACTGAAGACTGAAGACTAGTCTTCAGCGGCCGCAGCGGAGAAGCCAAGCCTCACTGCGACCGCAGCGGAGAAGCCAAGCCTCGCTGCAGCTGGACCAAAGGCCTGGGTCCCGGGTGCCAGAGGAAAACTGGTGCCAGCAGCCAGGGGAAGGAAAGCCTATTGCACGAATCTTCATGCAACGGGCTTCTAGTATTCTATAAACTACTCTAAATATAAAGAATAATTGTTACAATAACATTGCAAATATGCGCTCCATACCAGGTATGATTTCTTTGTTTTATTGTTTGTTACAGATGAGAACATTGAGACCCAGGTGTCCAAATTCACGAAGTTGACACCAGATAGAACCAGAATTCAGTGCTCCTTCCAAGGTAACACATAGCTCCAGAAGCATGTTGCTGACTACCAATGGAAAGGGTAGTAAGTTCTTCGTTCTACAAGGAAAGAGCTCAAAATGTTAGTAAGTGTTCCAGTAAACTGGGGATGGTTACCAAACATGTGGAATTAATCAAGTCCAGCCAGGTGCATTCCAAAGGCCAATGAGAGATTCTTCCTGCTTTTAGCATTAATTTTGTGGAGATTCTGGATAACCACCACCTCAGGCAAATATTTGTGGTGTTTGGCTCTCTCCGCCTGCAGCAAGCAACACATAAAGCACAGAACACAGACATCTCCATTTCTTTTAGAAACAGCACATAAAAGAACCACTGAAAACTGGCTCCCTGGGGCGCTGCAAGAAGCAGCCAGCACATCTGGCAAGGGAGGCCAGCCACACCTCACTGCCTTGGAGACCAGGGTAACTGAGTAGCCAGATCTTTTAAAAGGATCCTGCTCAGCGAAGCAGCTGGGGACCCACATAAACAGCAGGGTCAAGCTGGCTGGGCAACCCACATCCTTTCTCTTGTGGAAATTGATTAACATATGTAAAACGATGAGGGTCCAGAGACCATTCACTTGATGTCTTCAGTACTCTAGCACCATCACCACCACCAAAACCCAGATAAATCCTAGATCCAGCACATAGAATGGTATCTGAGCAACAGTTATGGTTTTTAGAATTACAACTAGAATATGCAGTATGCCGCCATTGAAGCAAAAAAGAAAATTGCTCAGGGTCAAATTAGCAGAGAATCCATAAAACCATTTTGTCCATAAACCATCAATAGAGAACAAGACTGTTTTTTAGAAATTGCTAATAAGTTAAAAGTTGAGGATATGAGAAGAGGGGCTCTGCTTGTTCCTCCTCTTGCCATAAGGATCTTTCCATTTCCCCAATTTCTTAAATCTATAATTCTACAACTTTCTCTTATACCTCGATTTTTTCTTCTTCCATCCTTTTTCTCCATGCCTCCTCCATCCCCCACCTTGTTTCTTTTCTTAGACTCACTCTGTTCCAAATGCAGTCCTCCCCCTGTTCCAGGCCCAGAAAAGCAGCTGATATTTCAAGTGAGATGTCTGCAGCCTGCACCTCTCTCACAACAGACTAGGGAGAAGCAGGGGCCACCACTGTTTAGGCTTGGCTGACACAGTGCCAGGGTAATGGGAATCACTTAGCTTACCCAGGGCCAGACCATAGCCTCTTTGCAGCCCTCTTTGGCAGGAAGTCCTCCTAAATAGCACAGCTCTACCACTGGACTCTCCATGTCTACCTAGGCCCTGTGGGCACTGGTGGCTTATGTCCACCCGAGGCTCCAACCTGATGCTAACCTTGGGACTAGAGTGAGCCTTTCTGACTGAACTCCTAGGAAGATAATATAGAAATAGACATTGTCAGCATCTCTACCTTGAACCCCTATAACTGCATTCCTGTCATACTTTCCATAATTACAGAGCCCCATAGCCTCCATGAGATTAAATCTGCCCCCTTCCTATTTGGACATGGTATTTGGACACACACACACACACACACACACACACACACGCTAGATTTTTACGCCATTTTCCCTTCCTCCTAATCTAGGTTTTATTCCTCAGCTCCCTAGCACTTGCTCCTAGCCGGCATGTCCTTGTAGCTCTATCAGTACCCTTCAGGGCCGAATTATAACCCCCTTTTCCTGCTTTTCCAGTTTCTTTTCTCAGTCCTCACTTTTTTTCCCACCCCTCCATCTTTTACTTTCAGCCCTGCTCTCTCAACTCTTCTTCCTCCCTCACTCCCTTCCCTCCCTTCCGTTTCCTTTTCTGAATCCCTATCCCCCACCATAATATGGCACATTTAGTGTTCTATCTGAATGAGACAGAACAATCACTATGAACAGAATTCAGGAACTGAACTATCTCCTTATGACCTTGACCCTTTTACACAACCAATTTTCAAAGAAGATGGATTAATCAAGGTTGATTTGAACCTGTTGCCCTCTGTCAGAGTCTCTGAAGCTGATCTTCCACGACAACAATTTTCCATTTTAACAGAGGCTGTCAGGGATGAGGATGTTAAGACAGTCAAGTGCTCTTTGCTTCCCTCCAGCTACCAAAAAGCAATTTTCGCTAATGTTAGTGAGGATTACATTAAAATCCTGTAAAAGGAATACATGACCTTATTTTTTGTCAGGTGATGTTCAGCGGAGCTGTGCTCTCTCTCACTAGCTCTAGCTACCAAGGCTAACGTGAAATGCTAAAAGCTCAGGGATTGAGTGGAAAGGAAGACATTCACTTTGAGAGCTTATTCGAAGGTTCTAGCAGGGGAATTCAGCTACTCCTATACCCTTGACTAAAGACTGGTCCTCTCCTCTAGGGGAGGAAGATCGTCCTCTTTGACCAAGTGCGCAGCTTTGGGAGGGACGCACATGGATTGGTGAGGGAGAAGGGGGACACCTGCCGAGCCATCCAGATCAGCCAAATCAACCCTGGCAATCAATGGGGTGACAGATGTTGCAACCAGATCGCCCTCACATCCAGGACATTCACTTTGGGTTGCCAAAATTCATTGCCACTGGTTGATCCTAAGAACTTACTGACCTAATCTTTCCCAAACTATTGTTCATGCTTCTTAGAATTCAGGCTAACCTCCCATTTCAAATCTTTGGAAGGGAGAAGGCTGATCCAAATTGATACAAAGTTTAAATTGGTGATTCCCAACTGATACTGGTCAACTGGGAATGGGGAGGCATCTGTGAATTTGAAAAGGCTTACCAACTGAATTACCTGATATATCCCAAACATCCAGCCTTCCAGTACTATAACTTGCCTTCTTAATTTAAAACTAAGTGTGATTTTAAGTACTCCCCTCCCTGCCAGTAACTGCCAGGTCAAAGTCCTCAAGAGTATTAAGGAATAATGATAGAGCACACATCCTCTAATCACATACACAGTCACTTTTAAAATCTAAAACGTTTCATTTACACATTGTACTCTTTTTTAAAATATAGATTTTATTGATTTCAGAGAGGGAGAGGGAGAGAGAAACATCAATGATGAGAGAGAATCATTGATTTGCTGCCTCCTGCACACCCCCACACCACTGGGGATCAAGCCCACAACTGGGCATGTGCTCTGACCTGAAATCGAACCATGACCTCCTGGTTCATAGGTCAGTGCTCAACGACTGAGACACTCTGGACAGGCACACATTGTACTCTTAAGTAAAACAATTAGTCCAGCCAGTGGAAGTGTCAAAAGAACTGTAATGCACTGATTTGCCACCAGATCTTCTATGTGACCTTGTGCTTTTAGACAATTACGCCTGAAAATTGCATTTTCCATGCTTCTAGTAAAGGATATCCTATTGCACATTTCATTTTCAGTAGAAAAATCTCTCCAAGTTTTTGAATACTTAAGCCCCAAGAAAACCTTCCTCAAATCATATTCCCATTTGATCAAAATCATCTCTATTTAAAATTAGCAGTGGGCAAATTGACCATGGGTTCTAGTCCTTGGCACTGGTAGTCTAACTTGCCCAGATGATTATGTGCACTGCACATTTGAGGCTTTTCTAGCCAGGGAAGGCAAATTCCTACTCTCATTCCCAAGCATTGGCCTTGATATCTTGGTTAGGATTCTTCCTAAGGTAGCCCCCTAACTTCTTTGTGCATGGTCAGTGTATTCTTTCTTCTTATATTCTTTCATTCAAATATTTACAGAATGCCTACTATTTGGCAGTCTATTGGTTAGGTGCTAATGAGAGTACAACAGTGAGCAAGGTAATCACAATGTCTTTCCTCAAAGAGCTTACAGTACAGTGTTCTCCTGAGTCACACTGTCTTGATTCTTGACTCAGACTCCTTTCTCAAGTTCCTTACTTGAACTGAGTGTTTCTACCCTGACACTACCCAAATCACTGGACTTGTACGGAGCTTTGTACATTCAAATTAGTAGTATATTCATATCATCCTAAATCAATGTCTCAGACCTACAGGTGAAATAAAGATGAAGACATCACTCAAAACCTGTATCAGTCAGTGTCTCAGCAGGAAGTAGATGAAACACTCAAAATGGGTCTTTTGGAGAGGGAGGGTTACTAAAAGGACTACCTATAAAGGTGCACGCAAGTTATCTGGAACTAATAACAGGAGTTGGGGATGCCTTTACCATGTAGGCCTAAGTAAAGATGGGCAGGCCTCTGATGTCATCCCTGTAAGTCAGTGCCCCCAGACAGAGTGCAGGGTGAAGAAGGGTGGGGAGAGGATCTGAAGGAGCAGATGGAAACTATCCAGCATAGAACTTCTCATTCAAATTTGCAGGAATTCAGACCTGAGCTGAAATCAAAGTATTATGCATTGATCAGTGAAAACTGGCTTTGTTAAGCAAATGAGCAGGATAACTAAATGGCAAGAAGATCTTGCATTCTTTTCAAAAAAGTAAACATTTCAGATAGTTTTAAACTATGGAAGAATCCATTTCCATAGAACAATGAATAATTTTTCTTATCTATTTATTAAAATAGGTCTCACTTTGACATTTAGCATTACCTCATTTTTCTCAATGTGACTAAAAGGAATGAAATTACATTTATTGAAAACAGCCTGGATTTCAGATTTATAGCTAATTCAGGTTGGTTTATTTGCACGCACACACACACACACACACACACACACACACACACCCCAAAATATTAAATTATGAAGTTTTAACACTTATGGTAACATTATAACACTGTTATCAATGAACTAAACATTGCTTTTCTGCAGTCTATTAGAAAAGCCTGATGTTAGGATTTTACTTTGTAAAAAATAATTTTTAAAAATGGACCTCATGCCCAGGGCTTCCATGGCACCGCCCAGACTCTTGAGTGTCCTCTCTGCCTGCACTATTGACCCTGAGCAATCTCCAAGATGCCTGGCATGGTAACACCAAGCCATCAGCAGCCCAGGAGCCATTCACAGTAGAGTCCATTACAGGCAAATCCTGATCACTGAGGCTGATCCTAAGCATCCTACAGATTGGCTCAGCCATTTAGTTGCTGTGCCATCTTGGGCAAGTTATTTAATTTCTCTGAGCCTCAATTTCCTCAACTTTCAAATGTGGGTCAGAGAAATTATCAGTGGTTAAGCATCATCAGTGGTTAAGGGGATTAAATAAGACAATGTCTATAAAACACCTAGTACAGCGTCTGGCACATTATAAGCACGCAGTAAAAACCATTATTTTTATACTCAGAAACAAGAGCTAATGCAAAGAAAAGAAAGAAATAAGCAGGGGTGAGGAGTGGGTTACCTTTCAATTAACTAGAATGTTACATTACCCAGACTCCCATTCCCCAAGGGGTCCCATTAAGTCCACATTTATGGCATTGATTTTTTCCAGGACAGAAAACATTTTACACATTAAGTGTGCCTACTGCCCGTTACTGTTCCACTATAATAAGATCTCCACTCACATCAATGCAGAAGTCTTTATCTCTCTGTCAAAAGCTGGAGGTAAAGTGGAACAAGAGACCTAGGTCACTAGGGGGAGTGGGAATGTGTCTAAGGACCCACAAGAAATGGGTTGGGAGGGGGATCTGAGATGGAATAAGAGACAAAAGAGGAAGAGATTCAAATTGCCATAGTGCATTTTTTTTATATCTTAATCCCGAGAAACATCTGCAAATGTCAGGCACACTTTCATATCTGTTTTTATTTCTCCCTTTTTTCCCTGTGGCACAAAGTCCAAGGTCATCTCCACAAGGGGAGAGGATAAGAGTGGACTAGAACACCCAGACAAATTTGAATAGACCCCCAACCCCTAATATAGCCTCCTTCCTTCCATCCTTGCCCCTCTATAGTCTGTCCTCCCGAGAGCAGCCAGAGTGATCCTCTATAAGTCAAACCACACCATTTCTCTGCACAAAGCCACCTAATGCCTCTTCATATCACTCAGAGTAAAAGTCCTAGTCCTTACAATGGCCTACAAGGCTCTAAGCAACTCGCCCACCCTTACCTCTCCCTCTCACTTCTCTCCAGCCACACTCCTTGTTTTTCCTAGAACACACCAAGCACACTACTGACTTGAGCTCTCTGCACTGGCTATTCCCTCTGCCAAGAATATTTTTCCTCCAGATATCTGTATGGCTTACCCCAGCAACTTCTTTCAGTTCTTTCTTAATTGTCCTTTTCTCTGTGAAGTTTTCCTTGACCACTGTTACAGACCAAATATTTTTATCGCCCTCCCCCCATTCATATGTTGAAATACTAATCCCCAATGTGATGGTATGAGGAGGTAGGGGGATTTGGGAGGTGATTAGGTCAAGAGAGCAGAGCCCTCATGAATGGGATTAGTGCCCCTTATAGAAAATATACTAAAGAGATACTTCTACCCTGCTGCCATGTGAGGACATAGCAATAAGGCTACCTATGAACCAGGAAGCAGGTACTCACCAGGCACAAAATCTGCCAGTGCCTTGATCTTGGACTTCCCAGCCTCCATACTGTGAGAAATAAATATTTGTTATTTAATCCACCTGGTCTATGGTACTTTTGTTATGGATTAAAACAATCATTCCAATTCAAAGTGTTTCACACACCACCTCTGGTATTCCTATTCCTCCTTCCTTACTTTATTTTTCTCCATTGTACTTATCATCCTTCAACATAATATAGATTTAAAATTATCCTAATTATTATCTGTCTTCTCCATCCTATATAATAAAAGCCTAATACATTCAACCAATCAAAGTGTAATATGCTAATGCTATGCTAAGGCCGCTCAACCACTTGCTATGATGTGCACTGACCACAAGGGGGCAGATGCTCTGACCAGTAGGTTAGCTTGCTGCTGGGGTCTGGCCGGACACGCCCTGGAGCCCTCTCGTGGTCCCTTCCTGGCTAGCCAACCTCCCGCATCCCTCCCCAGACCTGATTGTGCACTGGGGGGCTCCCTCGGCCTGGCCTGTGCCCTCTTGCAATCCGGGACCCCTCGGGGGATGTCAGAGAGCCAGTTTCAGCCCGATCCCACAGGCCAGGTTTAGGGACCCCACTGGTGCATGAATTCATGCATCAGGCCTCTAGTTAAAACATAAGCTCCATGAAGCTCCAAGAAGGTAGGGATTTTTGTCTATTTGTGTTCATGGCTATATTACCAGGGCCTATAACAGTACCAGGCACATGATAAGCACTCAATATTTGTGGAATGAGAAAATTCATAGTTTAAAGCACTGGTTCCCAGCCCTCACTATACATTAGAATCACTGGGGTAGAGTGCTTTTAAAACCTATTGATGCCAATCAAATCAGAACCTCTGGGAGTAGAGTCCAGGAATCTCTTTTTAAAAGCTAACTAGGTGATCCTAATGTGTAGCCAACATTACTTCCTGGTTCAAAAAGCCAAATATGTCTTCATATATTATGAATAATAGCAATCTCTGAGACAACACCTCTTGACTCAATAAATAATCATTAAATTAAATATCTGGAATCAGGTTCAAATGATCATCAAGGGGAAAAAAAAGAAAGAGGCAGTTAGTAGAATATATTGCAGGTGGAGTTGTGAGGCATTACTAAGTTATGGGTAAGAGGTAAGACAGAGGCTATGACTATGAGGACCTATGCATCCATGGGGACACCTTAAGTCCAAGGGCCAGCTTTCAGTTTTAGAAGTTAACAAACTATATTGTCAGCTCACTCAAGGGGAGGGGGATCTTCTTGAAGGATTAACTCTCATTCATCATACTCTCAAGAGAAGATAACACAGGCTACATCATTATGCAGCTACATGATTAACTCATGGTGTCACAGCCCTGACAGAGAGGAAGGCCATACAGAGATGGAACACTGGATGCATAGGTTTTAATTAGGGGGAGGTAGGAGGGAAGGGGAGAGAAGAAAATCTAAAAGTGGGCCCTGCCCAGGTAGACAGTCCTCAGAATGGTGTGCCATGTAGTAAACATCTGCAGATACTATATGATACCTCTGCTTTGCCCAGATTTTTAACACTATTTTTATAGTAAAAAGTGCCAAGCATCTGCTGGAAAAAAATAATTTCACATTTCCTACTTAAAAGGGAAAGTAGGAAAAAAGTACATGGTGGGGGATAAGATGCTTAATAATAACTACCATTTTAAACTAGGCACATTATCTCATTTAAGTCTCCCAATAACACTGTGAGGGAGGTACTATTATTATTCCATCCTATAAGGAATAAACTAAAACTCTGAGAGGTTTAACAGCTTGCACAAGATCAATCATACAGTTGGTTAAGAAGCTGAGGCAAGACTGGAACTCTATTGAGCCTGTGCCTTAACCCAATTGTTCTCAAACCTTCTTTGTATTTGAGAATCACCAGAGGCACTTGTTTGAAATACTAGAGGAGGGGAATGGAGGGATGAGTCAAAAAGGTGAAGGGGAATATGCTAAATAATCCTATCTAATAAAAGGGTAATATGCAAATTAACCATCACTCCATCACAAAGATGGCGGCGCCCAGTCCTCTCAGCCCAGCCGGAGTCCCCCAGTCCAGGGGGCAGCTGCTGAGAATGGGCAGCATGAGTGGCCAGGCAGAATGCTTGCTTTGAGGTCCGGAGCAGAGCCAGGGAGGCCCTGCCCAAGTCTCAGTGGAGGCTTGAGCGGAGCTGGGGGGGGCCCTGCCCAAGCCGCAGTGGAGGCTTGAGCAGGGCCAGAGCAGATCCAGGGGGGCCCTGTCCAAGCTGCAGTGGAGGCTTGAGCAGGCCTGGAGCCAGCCATGGCACACCAGTAGTCCCGCCTCTGCCCGTGAACTGCAGAGAAAACACCTTTTCTGACCGCTCATTGGCTAAGCTCCCTGTATGCCACTGGTAATATTCTTGGTAACTTGGTTAATAAGAATCCAATCAGGTGTTCTAGGGTCTTTCCACCTTACTCCTGGAGGAAAAAACGAAAGTCCGCTGCTGGAAGGACTAAGAAATGTCATATCCTGCGCTAGCCAGTTTGGCTCAGTGGATAGAGCCTTGGCCTGTGGACTGCAGGGTGCAGTTTTGATTCCAGTCAAGGGCATGTACCCTGGCTGCAGGCTCCTCCCTGGCCAGGGCCCAGGTCAGGGCTCATGCAGGAGGCAACCAATCAAAGTGTTCCTCTCACTTTGATGTTTCTCTCTGTCTTTCCCTTTCTCTTCCACATTCTCTAAAAATCAATGGAAACATATCCTCAGGTGAGGATAAAAAAAATAATAAAGAAATTATTATTATATGAAAGACACATCTTGAAAATGCTGCCTAAAGATTGTCATTTTTTTTCGTGGTGAAGGAACTGGAGTCTGTGTTGATAAAAACACCTTGGTGACTGTGGCAGCCGGCAGTGACAGCAGCAGCGGGGTGATGGGGGTGGCACCTTCCCCTGAGCAGCCCAGTAACCTTCTGCAGAGGGAGGCCAGACTGTGGCTTAGGGAGCGGGCAGAAGCCATCAGTAGGACATCCCCTGAGAACTCCCAGACTGTGAGAGGGGGCAGGCTGGACTGAGGGACCCCCCCCCCCCCAGTGCACAAATTTCATGCACCGGGCCTCTAGTCCTATCTAATAAAGAGGTAATATGCAAGTTGACCATCACTCCAACACACAAGATGGCCGGGGAGGGCAGTTGGGAGGGACCAGGCCAGCAGGGGAGGGCAGTTGGGGGGACCCAGGCCTGAAAGGGAGGGCAGTTGGGGGAACCTTGGCCTGCAGGGGAGGGCAGTTGGAGGGGACCAGGCCTGCAGGGGAGGGCAGTTTTGGGTGATCAGGGCAGCAGGGGAGGGCAGTTGGGAGGGACCAGGCCTGCAGGGGAGGGCAGTTGGGGGGACCCAGGCCTGAAAGGGAGGGCAGTTGGGGGAACCTTGGCCTGCAGGGGAGGGCAGTTGGAGGGGACCAGGCCTGCAGTGGAGGGCAGTTGGAGGGAACCAGGCCTGCAGGAGAGGGCAGATGGGGGGAACCAGGCCTGCAGGGGAGGGCAGTTGGTGGCAACAAGGCTGGCAAGGGAGGGCTGTTAGGTGCAATCAGGCAGGCAGGCAGGCAAGCAGTTGGGAGCCAGCAGTCCTGGATTGTGAGAGGGATGTCCGACTGCCCATTTAGGCCCAATCTCAGTGGGCTCCCAGCCGGGGTACTTCAGGCCTTGCCTTTGGCCCTGGGCCGGGGAACCTGAGGCCATGCCCCCCCACCTGGCGGGGCTTGACGGAGGTGGGGCTGGTCAGGTCTGGGTCTTGCGTGATTTTGATGCGCACATAGGTGGGAGGGGACTTGACTCTGGGTCCCACGGCACGCCCCAGACTCTGACAGGAGGAAGATTTTCATATACATTTTAGTAATTTTCTTTCATTTCTGACACTTCTATTATAGAGAAAGGGCAAATAGCAATATTAAAATATTTCCTCTAATTCCCTTTTAATGTGCATGAATTTTGTGCACTGGGCCACTAGTATTGTAATAACTTTGCATGGTGACAGATGGCTACTAGACTTAGTTTGGTAAGCACACTGTAAGGTATATAAATGTGTTTTTTGTTTGTTTGAGGTTTTTTTGTTGTTTTTTTGTGTGTGTTTTTTAAATGCTTGCTTTTGCTCTTTTATTTCACTCACTTGATGAAACCAGGTACATTTAAACAGTGTAGGGCCCTGAGATCACATCAAGTTATTGTCCACATGAATGTGATGAGCTTTACAGTCTGTTTCCTTTTTTTTTTAATTTTGTTTTATTGTGGCAGTAATGGTTCCTAAAGGCATTTTTAAAAGAGAACTTCTCTCTCATTTTTCGGTATTCTTGTGGTGAACGCAGAAACATTTTCTGTTTTGATGAATGCAGAGCACTGGCAAGTTCTTATATGGATAAAATAAAAAGAGATTTCTTATACCCATGTTTCATATTTTGCTTTCAAGGATGATATATTTACTTTCTTTCCTCTGAAAATTTTCTCTCACTCTTTAGAGTAAAATTACCTGTAGTGCCACTAAGATAAAATATTGTATCATTTGAATTACACATAATTATTGATTAGTGCCTAAAATAACTTTGATCTCCAGTTCCGTCCACACTGTTGCAAATGGTAAGAATTCCTTCTTTTTTTACAGCAGCATAGTATTCCATTGTGTAGATGTGCCACAGTGTAAGGTATATAAATGCTGAATCACTATGTTGTACACCTAAAACTAATATTGTATGTCAACTATATTTTAATAATTTTAAAAAAAAAAGAATTGCTAACTGCTGGGACCCAGTCTCAGAGATTCTGATTTAGAGCGTCTGAGGAGGGGGGCAGATGATCTGCATGTACTAAGCCCCACTCCTCCCTTGCTGCAAGTACTTCTGCTGCAAGTGGTCCTTTGTGAGAACTCACAGTTCTCCTCTTTGTGTCATGCCCTTGGGCAAGGAAGTTGCCTCCTCCCTCTGCCCAGCACATCTAGACTAGACTTTAGAAGAAACGTAAAAAAATGACTTTCTTGTGCTCTTTGATCCTCTTCCTCTTCCTGGAGTTGCTTGATAAGTTCAAAGGCCCTTTCCAGTGGGCTCAAACCTGGGGAAAGTGTATACATGTCTTTTAGTAAAGCATCTAGCCCAGCTGGCTCACATCCCAAGAGAAGGGGATGAATTGTCCCCCAACACAAGGGAAGGGGAGAAGTGGCTCTGTTGCAGATCAAATCACCTTGAACACCTCCAAGAAAAGAGCATCTGTTTGAACTTGGATTGGGATTTGGTCTCCAATGGTTTGTTCGTCTGCAATCTTCCCTGAAGCCATCCCTGCAAGAGTCCCAGAGAAAGGGAAACAAACACTGGATCCCAGAGAACTGCCTGCCTGTGGTGAGTGCAGAAGCCTTCCTAGCTGCAAGGAGCCTGGATCTGCTGTCTCTGGTGGGCGAGGTTTCCCTTCTGGCACCAGAAAGTTATGTGGGGTTTTTTTCCTGGCTTTAGTGAAATAACCTGCATTTGGATTTAATTCTGCTCTGGCCTTCACTCAACACACTGTTCTCCTCCCCCCCCTCAGCTCCCCAGAAAGCCAGCCCCCAACCCACACTCCAACCTCCCCCTCTTTCCCTCAGCTTCTCCCCTCCCCAATCCTCCCAGGTCAGGTTTGTGGGGAAAGTTGTAAGATCCTTGATGGCTTGGCGGCTGAGAGTCTCAATAAAGCATTCATTAAAGAAACAGCATACATGGGGACGCTCACCATTCCACTCCCTCAGAAAAGATGGAAATATTCAATTCACTAGCACCGTGGTCAGCAAACTGCGGCTTGTGAGCCACATGCGGCTCTTTGGACCCTTGAGTGTGGCTCTTCCTAAGCCTTAGGAGTACCCTAATTAAGTTAATAACAATGTACCTACCTATATAGTTTAAGTTAAAAAAATTTGGCTCTCAAGAGAAATTTTAATTGTTGTACTGTTGATATTTGGCTCTGTTGACTAATGAGTTTGCTGACCACTGCTAGCAGATAGAACAGAAGGCTCAGAACAGCACTCTGCCACTTTGTGTGAAAATTACTTGAATATTTCTGAACCTGTTTCCTCATTTATATAAAAAGAGATAACAGCCCTGGCGAGTGTGGCTCAGTTGGTTGGAGCATCATCCCCTACACCAGTGATGGCGAACCTTTTGAGCTCAGCATGTCAGCATTTTGAAAAACCCTAACTTAACTCTGGTGCCATGTCACATATAGAAATTTTTTGATATTTGCAACCATAGTAAAACAAAGACTTATATTTTTGATATTTATTTTATGTATTTAAATGCCATTTAACAAAGAAAAATCAACCAAAAAAAATGAGTTCGCGTGTCACCTCTGACACGTGTGTCATAGGTTCACCATCACTGCCCTACACTGAAAGGTTGCAGGTTCAATCCCCAGTTGGGGCTCAAACCCTGCATGGGGCGCTTACAAGAAGCAGCTAATCAATGTTTCTCTCTCTCTCTCTCTC
Source organism: Myotis brandtii (assembly GCF_000412655.1). NCBI lineage: Eukaryota > Metazoa > Chordata > Mammalia > Chiroptera > Vespertilionidae > Myotis > Myotis brandtii. Next base: position 110,860 of record NW_005356154.1, read on the forward strand.
TCTCTCCTTTTTCTCTCTCTAAAATCAATAAAACATATCCTCTGATGAGTATTTTTTAAAAAGAAAACAACTCGAAACTTCAATGGCTCTCTCTCTCTCTCAAATCAATAAACATATCCTCAGGTAAGGAATGAATAAATAAAAATAATAAATAAATAGGAATAACATCTATTATGCTGGAATACGATAAGGATTATATTTCAAAAACTGAATATTAAAGCACCTGGCACATAGGGGCTCAGTAATAATAATAGGAACAATAAATAGCTAACATTTGTTGAATATTTATTACATTCGCCACATTTGGATTAATTTCCTTAAATGAGAAGAACTCTCTGAAATACGAACCTTGTATTGTGCCCATTTTACAGATGAGGAAACAAGTTCATTCAGAGGGGTGCAGTAAATTGCCCAAAGTCACAAAATGAGTTAGAAGCAGAGCTGAAATGCAAACCTTGACTCCAAAGTCTACTGCTACCGCTGTTACTGCCTCTGTTTTTGTTGTTTTCTAAGGACCTGCTGTGTGCAATACACTCACACAGTTATAAGGACCACAAAGAATATTTACACAGGGACACTATCCCCAATTAGGTTACTGTCCAGACCAGATGTGGAGACAATGCGTGTGCATTAAACAGACTCTAATACAAGGCAGCTCTGCCAAGTGCCTACATGGGATTCATAAGTGCAGAGAGGGGAGGATATTGGGAGACACTCCTCCATGGGTCTCTTGTGCTCCTATATTTCCTGCTGACTATGCCAAAAATGCAAGGCCCTGACCGCTCTTTATCTGGCATAGTTCTCAAGGTTGTTTGCAGCAAGCAATCTTGAGGGTGAATTAATATCACCCCCTGGGACAGAGTAGACATGCTTACATAATGTTGGTTTCCCCAAGCTTAGTGTCCCACAGCTGTGATATAAACTGACTATGAATAAAGCATGCATCTGGTCCCTCTGTGTTACCCCATGGGACTCGGGGATAAGGGGAAGTGATGCAAACATGCTGATGTTCATGCTGCTTGCTGTGCTCTAATACAGTCCATTGTCTCTGATCCAGGAGTTTTATGTTGTCTTCAAGCACCAGGAAACAGTAACAGGCTAAGTTATGAGCTTGTAAGTGGGGAAAATAAAATTTCAGACCTAATGGGAAACACAACCCACTGAGAAGCTGTGATATGCTACACACACCCTTAGGAACTGGACATAGAGCAGTGAACAAAACTGACAAAAGTCCTCTCTCAGAGAGTATACAGTCTAAGGGGGCAGATAGACAAGGGTATAAATAAACAAGATGATAAGTGTTATAAAGGAAATAAGCAGGGGTAAATGAGCCTCAGTGTCCTCATCTGTAAAATGGAGCCAATATAAATACCTACCTCTCAGGACCATTGTAAATGCCTGCCTCATGAAAGGTCTTCCACAAATATGGACTTTCCCTTATTATTCTGCTTTCTTCTCTCATGGAAATTAGAAAAGAAAGTGGCTTCCTGGTGTGCTTTGTAAGAGCTGAGGGGAGAGAGAGCTGCAGAAGGAGAGAAGAGGCTCCTTACAGCTCCTGTGAGAGTGGAGTTCAACAGAAGGTCCTTTCCTAAGCAGATATGAGTTAAGCAGTTCCTTGCCACCAGATTGTTCTGCTGATCAATACCCGGGAACCATGAATTTGAAATATTACAAACAAAAAAGAACTTGGAATTACACCAGTCCATGACCTTGGTGCACTCCTTACACATGAAAATATCCACTGAAAACCAAGCCTGGTGAGTGATTCTGGCCCCAGGAGCTCCCTTCCTCTCTCTCCACTTCCCCCAATTGCTGCCCAGGGTCCACCTCATGCAGGACTCACAGCACAGAGCTGGGCTGGTTGACTGCTGTCAGTGTGAAATGCACAGAACCCAGCAAGCCTCTGCTTCTCTCATTTCTACCATCTGATCAAATACAGCTGCTTCTCCCCAGACACCCCCGCACTGCAGTGCTGATCCTGACAACAGTGTTTCCAGCTCTCCAACCCCTCCGCAGCATCTGGGTCAACATGGAGCTTCATGGACAGACCCCACTCCAGTCTAGATGCAGCAAATATTAGCAAATGGTAAATGTTACCATGCAAGGGGCTGGAGTCCTATTTTTCTTTCTGAGCCACTGTACAAGAAATTATTTCAAGAACCCGTTTTGTGCGTATATCCCTCCTCTTCAGTAACTCATCCAGACATCACCCTAATAGCTCTGTCTCCATAGTGAACAAATAGCTGGCCTTACTTGGACCCCTTTGCTGCTGTAGTGCATGTATGTTCAAGTGATGGTTAGTGGTCAAGTGGCTAATTCACAACAATGATGGGGTGGGACACCTGATGTCTTTGTTGCAGGCTTTTCTTCCATGCATTATATATTTAAAGGCTTTTCTGAGAGAGTTTTGTAAGAGACCTTCATTATAAGGGTATGTACCACTTGTTCTGTGCTGTTCTAGAGCTACTAGTAACTTAGTCTACTTGGCGCAGTTTTCCTCTGAGCTTCCTCAGGCCTTACTAGCCTATGAGTATATGGAAGGTCACACTAGCAGCCATCTCCCAAATTGTACCATCTCTTGCCTTTATCTTTCATGCAGAACTTAGCCTCTAACAAAAGGCCCATGAATAATATTAGTGTGCATAGGAGATATCTGCTTCCTGCTAGGGGCTGCTGCTGCTGCCCTCTGTTTATTCCTTGGTACTTGTGCTAAGTAATGCTGTGTCTACTGGACACTGCTACCTGCTGCTACAGAAGAGCCACGGGGGTGGGGGGGGGGGCCTTGTGATGCCAAAGCCAAGCCATGTATTGTTATAAATGAAGGAGAATGCCTCTCTCCTTTGTGATACCCTTTGTCAGAGGAACAACCTAGTAGGCTTGTTTGTTTATGCAGTCATGTCCTACTAAGGCTTTGTTGGGTGTTTTTTAGAGACTCTCCCTTCTCTTCTATGTCCTTTTTCTCAAAATATTCAGAAATGATTTGAAAGTCAGCTGGATTAGGAAACACACACACCTGCATTCAAAATTTCCCCTTCCCTCCCAAGACTAAGGATCTCTCAGTAGGTCCTGCTCACTGTGCCTGGCCTGTGTTTCCCTCAGAATAAAGAACAAACATCGCCAAACCGGTTTGGCTCAGTGGATAGAGCGTTGGCCTGCGGACTGAAAGGTCCCAGGTTCGATTCCGGTCAAGGGCATGTACCTTGGTTGCGGGCACATCCCCAGTAGGAGGTTTGCAGGAGGCAGCTGGTCGATGTTTCTCTCTCATCGATGTTTCTAACTCTCTATCCCTCTCCCTTCCTCTCTGTAAAAAATCAATAAAATATATTTAAAAAAAAAAAGAACAAACATCAATCTTCAATCCCATGTATACTCCTCAACACACCAGGATAACATATCCTTTGTCCTTCTCCCTACAAGGGCTAAGTTAAAAGAGAAAAGAGAAAGAGGGAGAGTGCAAAGGTGGCCTTATATATGGTTTCTGCTAACAGTAAAAGTTCTTCAACGGCTATATACTTATGTCAAGATCAGAGAGCAAAGAAGAATGTGTGAGGACAAAGGGTTTCTGATCAGAAGCAAAAGGCTTTCCAACTCTTCATAAGAGAAGTTCAAGCTGAGGCAGGAGATATCAATCAAAAGATTGTATAGGCTATTTCAGGATTGAATGGGGAAGGGAAGTTCATTAGATGACCTTCAAGGCCTGTTATAACCCTCAGGATGGAGAAATTACTTAGAACAATGTAGTGTTAACCAGAGTGTGTTAGGCAACCACCAATGAGATGCAAGATGATTGTTAGTCATACCTAGATGAGCATTTATAATTAAGAGTTACAGGGTTATTATTATGGTTCTATTTAGAACACTTGATACTGATTTCAATAGTGATGTAAAGTTTCCTTTTAAAGAAATTAGTTTAAACATAAAAAGTAAGTTGATTCAAAAAATATTAAAGAAATAATAATATAGATAGTACATGATATGGAAAAAATCATGAAGGTGGTATTTGAGAGGCTGGCAACAGAGAAATGATGATGTCATGGTTTAAAGCCTGAGCTTTGAAGTTACACAGACCTGGGTTCCAGTGCTGGCTCTACCACTTACCTGCTGGGTAGTATGTGCTTAATATAGTGTGGAGCACATATTACTCATTTCTAACATTCATTGAGTACTTATCACCTGCAAGGCCCTAAACTAAGACTTCTATATACAATATCTTAACTTCATAACAATTACAAGATAAGTACTGTCATCACCTCTATTTTACAGATGAAGAAATTATAGGTCGGAAAGGTCAATAGCTTGCCTGTGACCAGGACACTGGGAAATGGCAGTCTGACTTTGACCCTGACCTGTTAGCCTCTGAATCCTGAATTACACACCACTATGCAACACTGCTTCAAGTAGTAGAGCCAACTCTATCCATTGGCAAGTGAGGAGCTGCCATGACACTTCTATTTCCAGGCATCTCCTCTACTGACCTACGAGCAGGAAATTCCTATCTTTAAGTGCTTCTTCTTTACTAGTATTTTGTGTGTTTTTTATTGAATTTATTGGAGTAACATTGGTTAATAAAATTATATACGCTTCAAGTGTACAATTCTACAATACATCATGTGTATATTATATTGTGTGCTCATCACCCCAGTCAAGTCTCCTTCCATCACCATTTATTCCCCCTTTACCTTCTTCTACCCACCTCCCCACATCCTTTCCCTCTGGTAATCACTATGCTGTTATCTTTGTCTATGAGTTTGTGTGTGTGTGTGTGTGTGTGTGTGTGTGTGTGTGTTGGTGGTGGTGGTGAGGTTTTTTTGCTTAATCCTTTAATCTTTTTCACCCAGCCCCTTTAGGTGCTTCTTTGGATTGACAATAACAATAAGGCTACATGGGGTTTCCTTTTTTGCTTCTGGTTTTGTTCTTAGTAGACTATTTTTAGTGCAGTTTTAGATTCACAGCAATATTCAGAAAAAGGTAGAGATTTCCCATATACTCCCTCCCCTGTTCATGAACACCCTCCCCTTCTGTGAACATCACCCACCAGGGTGGTACATTTGTTCTAAATAATGAACCTACATTGACAAGTCATTAACGCCCAAAGTCCATAGTTTACATTAGGATTTGCTCTTGGTGTACATACTATGGGTATTGATAAATATATAATGACTAGAGGCCCGGTGCACAAAAATTACCCTGTGGGACACTGACCACCAGGGGGAAGCTCCTGCATTGAGCGTCTGCCCCCTGGTGGTCAGTGTGCATCATAGTGACCAGTCATTCCTCCCCGTTCTGCTGTTAAGGTCAATTTGCATATTACCCTTTTATTATATAGGATAGAGGCCTGGTGCATATTATTTAAGCTATGCCCTTAAACCTAGAATGCCTGCCAGACCACAAATGCTTTATATCAACAATAGAAGTGCCTGTGGCCCAGGGAGCAGAATGCAACGCTGTGTCCAGACAGCAGGCAGTCATTAACTTAGAAAAATACTTCTCATTAAGAATTAAGCACTATGATTGTATACTCGTAAGTTGCTATGAGAATAAAGCTTTAATGTTCTCACCATAACAACACAACAAGAAAATGATATTATGTGAGGTGAAGGATGTGTTGACTAAACCTTATTATGGTCAACATTTTACAATACATACTTGTATCACATTATGTGCCTTAAATATACATTATATTTCAATTACATCTCAATAAAGCTGGGGGAAAGTGGTCCCAGCCAATCAGATTCTTAAGTGCCCTTAATGGACCTATTTGGAATTGATAAAATACAATTTGTAGTGAATTTAGATTTGAAAAGAGAAGACAACCTAGACCACAGAACTTTCTTTTTTTTTTTTTTTTTTTATGCTTATATGCATGCATACAAGTCCTTCGGTTGATCTCTTACTCCCCTCCCTTCTGCCCCCCAACCCTCTCTGGCCTTCCCACTGCAGTTTGACAATCAGTTTGAGGCAGCTCTGCCTCTGTATCTATTATTGTTCAAAAGTTTGTAATGGTCTTTATTATCCATGAATGAGTGAGATCATGTGGTATTTTTCCTTCATTGACTGGCTTATTTCACTTAGCATAATGCTCTCCAGTTCCATCCATGCTGTTGCAAATGGTAAGAGTTCCTTCTTTTTTACAGCAGCATAGTATTCCATCGTGTAGATGTACCACAGTTTTCTAATCCATTCATCTACTGATGGGCACTTAGGCTGTTTCCAGATCTTAGCTATGGTGAATTGTGCTGCTATGAACATATGGGTGCATATATCCTTTCTGATTGGTGTTTTTGGTTTCTTGGGATATATTCCTAGAAGTGGGATCACAGGGTCAAATGGGAGTTCCATGTTTTGTTTTTTGAGGAAACTCCATACTGTCTTCCATAGTGGCTGCACCAGTCTGCATTCCCACCAGCAGTGCACAAGTGTTCCTTTTTCTCCACATCCTCTCCAGCACTTGTCGTTTGTTGATTTGTTGATGATAGCCATTCTGACAGGTGTGAGATGGTACCTCATTGTTGTTTTGATTTGCATCTCTCGGATGATTAGTGACTTTGAGCATGTTTTCATATGTCTTTTGGCTTTCTGTATGTCCTCTTTTGAAAAGTGTCTATTTAGGTCCTTTGCCCATTTTTTTATTGGATTGTTTATCTTCCTTTTGTTAAGTTGTATGAGTTCCCTATAAATTTTGCAGGTTAAACCCTAATCAGAAGTAACATTCGCAGATATGTTCTCCCATGAAGTGGGCTCTCTTGTTGTTTTGGTGGTTTCTTTCACTGTGCAGAAGCTTTTTATTTTTGATGTAGTCCCATTTATTTATTTTCTCCTTAGTTTCCATTGTCTTAGGAGCTGTATTGGTAAAGATATTGCTACAACAAATGTCTGATATTTTGCTGCCTATGGATTCTTCTAAGATTTTTATGGTTTCCCATCTTACATTTAAGTCCTTTATCCATTTTGAGTTTATTTTTGTGTATGGTGTAAGTTGGTGGTCTAGTTTCATTTTTTTGCATGTATCTGTCCAATTTTCCCAACACCATTTATTGAAGAGACTGTCTT
>NW_005356154.1:118705-123488 GCF_000412655.1 Myotis brandtii
ACTATGTTGAATAAGAGTGGTGAAAGTGGACATCCCTGTTTTGTTCCTGTTCTTAGGGGAAATGGTTTCAGTTTTTGCCCATTGAGTATGATATTGGCTGTAGGTTTGTCATATATGGCCTTTATCATGTTGAGATATGCTCCTTCTATTCCCACTTTGCTGAGAGTTTTTTATCAAAAAGGGGTATTGGATTTTGTCAAATGCTTTTTCTGCATCAATTGATATGATTATGTGATTTTTGTCTTTCAATTTGTTTATGTGATGTATCACATTTATTGATTTGTGAATATTGTACCATCCTTGCATCCCTGGAATAAATTCCAATTGATCATGGTGTATGAGCTTTCTAATGTAATGCTGGATCTGATTTGCTAGAATTTTGTTGAGGATTTTAGCATCTATGTTCATCAGGGATACTGGCCTATAATTCTCTTTTTTTGTGGTGTCTTTATCTGGTTTTGGTATTAGGGTAATGCTGGCTTCATAGAAAGAGATTGAAATTGTTCCTTCCTCTTGATTTTTTTGAATAGTCTGAGTAGGATAGGTTTTAGTTCTTCTTTGAATGTTTAGTAAAACTCTCCCTGTGAAGCCGTCCAGACCAGGGCTTTTGTTTGCTGGAAGGTTTTTTTTATTACTGCTTCAATTTCATAGGTAGCTATTGGCCTATTCAAGTTTTTTTTATTTTTCCTGATTGAGTTTTGGGAGATTGTATTTTTCTAGGAATATGTCCATTTTGTCGAGGTTGTCCAGTTTGTTGGAGTAGTGTTGTTCATAGTATTTTTTTACAATCCTTTTTATGTCTGTGGGTCGGATGTTACTTCACCTCTTTCATTTCTGATTTTGTTTATTTGGGTCATGTACCACATCTTTATCCATCCATCTATTGATGGACACTAAGGTTGCTCCCATATCTAGGCTATTTATAATAGTAAAAGCATAATATGCTAATTAGACCAGACCGCTGAACAACCTTCTGGACATCCTTCCAGATGAACCCGGGGCAGCGAGGGCCAAAGCAGGCCACCGCGGCTGCAAGGGCCGAGCCCCTTGCATAAATTTGGTGCATCAGGCCTCTAGTTGTAAATAAGCTGCAATGAACTTATGGGTGCATATGGCTTTTCTAGTTAGTAATTTGGGTTTCTTTGGATAAATACCCAGGAGTGCAATTGCTGGGTTTTTCTTTGTCCTTTGTGATGGCATTTGTTTTAGTCTATTTTGTCTGGGATAAGTATTGATACCCCAGGGTCTTTTATTATTTCCATTTTCATTAAATATCTTTTTCCATCCCTTTACTTTCAGTTTGTGTGTATCTTTATATCTAAAGTGAGACTCCTATAGATGGCATATGTAAGGATCTTGTTTTGTTATCTATTCAGTCACCACATATCTTTATTGGAGCATTTAATCCATTTTCATTTCAAATAATTGTTGATAGATATGAATTTATTGACATTTTATTATTATTCATATTTTTACCTTTTTCCTTATTCTTATAGAAGACCCTTTAAGATTTCTTTTAATATTGGTTTGGTGATGATGAATTCCTTTAGCTTTTTCTTATCTGGGGAACTCTTTATTAGTCATTCGATTATAAATTATAGCCTTGCTGGGTAGAGTAATCTTGGTTGTAGGCCCTTACATCACTTTGAATATTTTGTGCCAATATCTTTTGTCCTGCCTAGTTTCTGTTAAGAAATCAGCTGACAGTCTTATGGGCTCTCCCTTGTAGGCAACTAATTGCTTTTCTCTTGCTAACTTTTAAGATTTTTTTTCTTTGTCTTTAACCTTTGGCATTATAATTACATGTCTTGGTGTGGGACTTTTGGGGTTCATCTTGTTTGGGACTCTCTCTAGTTCCTGGACTTGTATGTCTATTTCCTTTGCCAGGTTGTTAAAATTTTCCATTATTATTTCTTCAAATAGGTTTTCAATTCCTTGTTCTCTCTCTCTTCTTCTTGTGGTATCCCTATGATATGAATGTTGGTACCCTTGATGTTGTCCCAGAGATACCTTAAACTATCCTCATTGGGGGAGGGGGGGCGTATTTTTGCTGCTCTGATTGGGTATTTTCTACTTCCTTATCTTCCAAATCACTGATTTGATCCTCTGCTTCATCTAATCTTCTGTTGATTCCCTCTGAGTTTTCATTTCAGTTATTATAGTCTTCATTTCTCACTAGTTCTTTCTATGGTTTCTATCTTCATTTTTATGTTTCCTATCTCTTTGTTGAAGTTCTTACTGAGATCATTAAGTATCCTTATAACCAGTGTTTTGAACTCTGCATCTGGTAGATTGCTGGTCTTCATTTTGTTTAGTTCTTTTTCTGGGGTTTTGTTCTGTTCTTTCATTTGGGACATGTTTCTTTGTCTCATAATTTTGGCTGCCTCCCTGTGTCCTCCCTGTGTTTGTTTCTATGTATTAGGTAGAGCTCCTACATCTCCCAGTCTTGGTAGAGCAGCCTTATGTACTGGGTGTCTGTGGGGCCCAATGACATAGTCTTCCTGGTCACCTGAGCTGGGTGCTCCAGGTGTGTCCCCTGTGTGGGTTGTGTGTGTCCCCCTGTTGTAGTTTGGCTTTGATTGCTGTTGGAGCATCAATATAAGGGACTGACCCTCAGCTTACTTGTTGTGAGGACTGGCCATGACTATAGTGGAGGAGCTATTGTGCAGGGACTCACCCTACAGAGCAGGAGTGACTTTAGCAGAGCTCTAGTGCCTGCCAAGTCTACCCTTGGGGCATATCATTTTTGGAAATGGCTGGTTGGTGCTCTGGTGTGCTCTGAAGCTGGCCACCAGGTATGTTGATTCTAGGGCCTCTTAGAAGAGGCTACAAAGTGACCTGCAGATGGTTGCCACTTGTGTTGGGCTTGGAGGTGCCTGGGAGAGCTAACCTGCAAACTGATACTGGATGCCACTAGTGCCAGGTTTGGGGCTGTTTAGCAAGAGGTATGGGGCATTCTGAGGCCTGATGCTGTTTGTTTGTGATTTTTGAAACTTTTAGAGATTTTAGGAAAGCCTGCAACATGAGCCAAGACAGGCCATTTATATAGAAAAGCCACTGGAAGCAGCTTGGGTGGGCCCACAAATTGGGTGGGGTGGAACAAAGGGTATTAGTTAGGTTGATGGAGACCCAGATATGTTGTCTGCCTGCCTGTGCAGGCTGGGTGAGGGGAGAGCTCAACAAAAGAACAATGGCTTGTGCCAGCACTTCTGTCTGAGAGAAAGCTGTTCCTCCAGACCTCGCCCTGAAGACAGACAACTCATTTGTATGTCCCCTGGCACCTTTGGAGCTGCTGACCCAGTGCTGGAGCTCAGCCAGTGAGTCCACCAGGAAGTAAGGCCATTCACAGTCCCTTTGAAAGGAATACCCAAGACTTCAGATACCCTCCATCTCACTCAGCCACAATCTCCACTGGCTATCAGAGCCAAACTTTATGGAACCCTGGGCTGTAGCCTGATGTGGAGCTGGGTCCCTCACTCCTCAGGGAGACCTCTGCACCTGAAATATCCTTCCTGATTTTTAACCACCATACATGGATGTGAGACCAGTCCATTCCATATCTCCACCGCTTCTACCAGTCTCCCCATAGCTTCTTCTGTGTATCCTTAATGATTCTGTTCAACTAGACTTCAGGCAGTTCTCAATGATGGTTTTTCTGTAATTTAGTTGTAATTTTGATGTGGTTTCAGAGGAAGGTGAGTGCAGCATTTACCTACTCTGCCATCTTGACCAGAAGTTCCAAGTCCCAAAGTCACTCTGGCAAACTCTGATGCTGTTTCCAGTTCAATTTGTCCTTCACTTGAATCTTCACTATTTCTCTTATTTAAATGGCTGAGGGAGACTCTGGTCCTGTCAGATTCTCATATTTGGATTTTTTTTGTTACCATGTAAATAGGCATAGGCCTCTAAGCAAATCTCCCTTTTGCTTTTTCTCTTATTGAATATTCCATTGTAATGGCTTCCTTGTAGCTTCTTTTTATAAGGATAAATTGATTTGGGGCTGAAAGTTTTAAGAACCTTTGATGATTTGGTTTTACTATTGGGAAAAGAGGTTTGGAATAGAGTGAAGTGGTGGGGTTTTTCAAGATATACACCAATAATAGAAGAGGAGGAGAAGTGGGAGACCAGGCTGTTGAAAGACCAGGTGTTCCATCTAAACCCATCTTTATACACACCATTAGCAGGAGCTTATTAAATACACACACACACACACACACACACGCACACAATGTTCAACTCATTAGGTTCTCTACTGGATTCTCAGAGCTTCCAACAGTACTAGGAGAGGTGAACTGACTCCAGCTGATAAGGCACTCCAGTAGCAGGAGGCTTCTTAGGCATTTTGCCTTAATAAGAAGATCACCAGCATGCTGCTACTAGTGATAATGACCTTAGAAGAGGGTTGCCAGGTAAATTACAGGATGCAATATTTGGAATATTATACATATATTTTTAAATATATTTTTACTCGGGGCCCGGTGCACGAAATTCGTGCATGGAGGGGGGAAAGAGTCCCCTCAGCCCGATGTGCACCCTCTGTCACATTCCGGGACCCCGGCCACTCTGGGCCTAGGCACAGGCCTACAGGCTCGGGGTGGCCTGGCTCCCGAGGACGCCTGTCCCGGGGACACAGGCCTTTTGGTGCTGGCACACACACAAGCAGCCACAGAGCAAGAACCTTCACTGGGCCCACCCACACACTCCAGTGGGACAGAAGCTTCCCCCACATCGCCATGGCGACAACCCTGGCTCCCCCTGTCTCCCCGGCACCCACGCACACCAC
>NW_005356154.1:123626-131920 GCF_000412655.1 Myotis brandtii
ACCACCCCGACCCTGGCTCCCCGGCGCCTGTGCGCATGTGCCAGCCAGGCGGGAGCTTCCCGGCATCCGTGCGCCCCACCCCACCACCAGCTCCCCAGCACCCGTGCATGCACAAGCAGCTGCAGGGCCGGAAATTCCCCAGCGTCGCCATGGCGACACGGGGGAAGTACCTGCCCCGCCCCCACTCCTCATTGGCTGGTGGGTGTGGCTTTTGGGGGTGGGTGGGGGGGGGGGGGTGGGGCACCACCCTCTATCACCCACAGAGCAGGGCAGATCAGGGGGTTGGGGATTGATTTCGAGAGGAAGGGAGAGGGAGAGAGAGATAGAAACATCAATGATGAGAGAGAATCATTGACCAGCTGCCTCCTGCACTCCTCCTACTGGGGACCAAGCCCACAACCTGGTGATTTCCTGACCAGGAATCGAACCGTGACCTCCTGGTTCATAGGTCAATGCTTAACCACCAAGCCATGCCCATCAAGCTACAAATATTTTTAAATTACCTGTTATTTATCTGAAACTCAAATTTAACTGGGCTTCCATATTTTTATTTGCCAAATCTACAAACTTAGCAAATTTAGCAAAATCATATCCAGGGACCCCAAAACAGCAATGTGACTCTAAATTGCCCTTTAATAATGGGTTAAGAAATCAGGGTTTCCAAAGCTTAATGTGCCTTTTTTCAAATTGTCTAATGAGGGCCAAACTCTCCTGTCTTCACCGCAGCACCCCAAACCTACAATAACTACTCATAGCTAGTTTTTAGCTGGTTTTCCTGTGTCGAGAGCAAGTGTCTACCTCACTGGCTCCAACTCTCACTTGCTATGGGTAACCTGTTCACTGTTCTCACATAAAATGAACTCTTCCCACATAAGCTCTACCCACAAGTTTTAGAGAAATGTGCAGAATATCTCCACAAGTGACTAGGAAAGGGGTGATGGTCACTTAGAGATCCCTGAGAATGTTCTGTGATTGCTCCCCACAAAATCAGCAGAGTTCAAACGGAGGAAGGAGGGACATATTGTCCAGTTTGTCCCCTATGGTTTCTAAGCCCATCTCTTCAGGCCCCTGTAGCCTTCAAGCCTCCATTCTGGCTCCAGTGGCTCTACTAGTAAAGGCTATTATTTTGCTCAAAAAGACTGACTGAGAGGTCTATTAAAATAAAATAAATTTAAAAGAAGAATTTATGAATATTCAGAAAAGCAGCATCTTTTATGAAGTAAGACATATTCACATTCCACAAGCAGGAGCCCACATATGATACTTCCCAGAATGCTTTGAGCAGTATTGGACTATTCTTCATTTACTAGCCTCCAGGTATCATTACATAAACTAGATAGGAAGTGATGCTGGCTGCCATTGCAGCTTGGAAGATGTATATGACACCCTCAAATTAAAAGCTGTTCCTCCCAACACCACTGTGGCCCACAAAGCACACAGGAAGCAGACAGGTAAGGTGGTAGCCAGGCAGGTTTCACTGCCACCTCCTGAAAGGGATTTAATCTGAAAGGGACCTCAGGCCTTGGGGCTCTGGCTCTATAATTGTCAGCTGCTTATAAATTAAGCTTAAACAGAGAAATTCTATCTGGTTATAGCTCCCTAAAGTATCTAAGCCTGGAGTGTCTAACCCTGTATTCACTTAATCAACAAACATTTAATGAATTTCTACTATGTGTTAACACTGCTGATACAACAGTGGAAAAACTGATTTAATCCAAAACTCATGGAGATGAGGGTCTAATGGGAGAGACACACAAGGAAATGAGCAATTACAATGCATAATGTGGAAATCCAAGTGATATAGGAGCATGAAGGAGGGCACCTCACCCATTGCAAGATGGTCTGGAAAGGGACCCTGTGAAATAATAGAAAAATATATATTGATTTCTGCCCTCATTTCCTGACATAGAGCTCCCAAAACCTTAATAATTTCCTAAATGATAAGAGCACCAGGAGCCTCTTTTGTTCTAATATTTGGCCCCAACCCTAGTTCCTAACATGGAGCTCCTATATCCTATGGAATTGCCTGGGTAATAGGAGTGTCTGTTGAGCTAATGAGATGATCTTGGTGGGCTCCTGCATAGCTTCCAGATGGGAGTTGGTCACCATAAAGATCAAACCATGATTAGAATTTTGGAAGTTTCAGGCTCTTCTCCACCCCTGCCCCATCCTCTGGGAAGGGGGGAGAGGCTAGAAATTGAGTGAATGATCAATCATGCCTACATAATGAAGCCTCAATAAAAATCTCCAAAGTAGGAGGTTCAGAGACCTTCGACATTATTTCCCAGAACTAGAACAAATATTCCAAAAATGTATATGAAACCACAAAAGACCATGAATAGCCACACCAATCTTGAGAAAAAAATAAAATGGAATGTATTACACTATCTGATATCAAACTATACTACAAGGATAAAATAATCAAACAGCATGGTACTTGTATAAAAATAGACATATATATAGACATATAGATCAATGGAATAGAAGAGAGCCCAGATATAAACTCATTCCTATATGGTCAGTTAATATATAACAAAGTAGGCAAGAATATACAAGGGGGTAAAGACAGTCTATTCAGTAAATGGTGTTAGGAAAATTGGACAGATACATGCAAAAATGAAATTAGACCACCTTCTTATATATAACAATAAACTTAAAATGAATTATATACTTAAATGTAAGTCTCAAAACCATAAAGCTCCTAGAACAAAATATAGGCAGCAATATTTTTCCTGATATATCTCCTCAGGCAAGGGAAACAAAAGGAAAAATAAACAAATAGGACTACATCAAACTAAAAAGATTTTGCACAGCTAAGGAAGCCATCAACAAAACAAAAAGACAACCTGCTGACTGGGAGAACATATTCGTCAATGATACATCTGATAAGAGGCTAATATCCAAAATTTATTAACAAGTCACACAACTCAGGTGGATGGGGTAGGTGGGATGGGTAAAGGGATTAAGAAATACCAATTGGTAGTTACAATATAGTCACTGTGATGTAAAATACAGCATGGGGAATATAGTCAATAATATTGTAGTAACTGTATGGTGACAGGTGGGTACTGGAAATATCAAGGGAATCACTTTGTAAAGTATATGATTATCTAACCACCATGCTATACACCTAAAGCTAATACAAAGTAATATTAAATGTCAAATGTAATTTAAAAATAAAATTTATAAATAAGTAAATAAATAAAGCTCCCCAGTAATCCCAAAGCTACCAATTAGGGACCCACTTTAGAGAGCTATTCCTGACTATTTCTGACTTACTGCATTCTATTCTATTGCCCTGCCTCTTCATAACCTTTGAGGTACTAAACAAATATGGAAGTATCTTGTACTTTTATTTGATAATTCAGGCAACCCTATATAGAATGAATAAATAAACAAACTTCCTGCAGAAGAAAGCCATTAACAACAACAACAAAAGTAAAATTACACCAGCCAAGATGGATAATTATGTTTTCCCCAAGTTTCCTGCAGCTGTTTGTTGGTCATAGGACACATAAAACATCTTGTGGACCTTTCACTACCAAAGAAAAATTGCTTCCGGCTGAGAAATTAGGTATTAACAAAGGTGTTAATACATCTTTACAGTTCAGCTCAACTACATTGTTTATTATGTTGTTTTTCAACATGGTAGATCATTAAAGCTATTTTTTCATTTTACAGGGTAAGGAACTAAGGCTGGCCAGAGAGGTGATTCAACTTGCAAAAGTCATGTGGCTAGATAATAGCAGAACTGTACTAAAACCAGGCTATGAGCCTAGCACTCTTTCTACTACAAGAATTAGTTGAAATAGTATCTAAACAGGGGAAAGACTTTCAGTTGTTTGGTCTCAAGTTGTCCCCATATCCTGCTGTGGAGAGCTTGTTGGAGGTTCCTTAAATGGAAATGAACAGTGTTTGGGACTAGAGAAGAAATTTCAAAGATCCTTGGTTACTCAAACAAATAGACATATTTTTGAGCATGGATTACCCACTTGTTTATTCACCAAAATTTTGTTGAACCCTGTGCTAGGTGGAGATAGAGATAATAAATCACATTCCCTGCCTTTGGAGAGCTTAGACTCCAGTAAGGAGAGGCAGACAAGTAAACAAATAAGTGTATTAAACTTCTCTAGGTACAGAGGGGGCATCAGAGAAGGGATGAAAGGCTTCAGAAAGGAGGTCATCAGCCAAAAAGGAAAGCAGGCCAGGCCAAGCATTGAATATAGAACAGAAACAAGTGTGATATGGTCAGAGTTCAGTGGAAAGAGAAGGGAGGTTATCTCTGCAGTCTTCAGGGGTGATGGAAGGCTTTTTGGAGAGGTAAGTCAAGAACTGAGTCTTGATGCCAGGTGGGTACTACAATAACTGGGGGAGTCACTTCATAAATTATATAATTATCTAACCACTATTCCATATACCTGAAACTAATATAAAATATTGAATGACAACCTTAATTGAAAAATAAAATTAAAAATATAGGGGGAGCCTGGCCTATATGGCTCAGTTGGTTGAACATCGACCCATGAACCAAGAGGTCAGGGTTCAATTCCCAATCAGGGCACATTCCCTGGGTTGCAGGCTTGATTCCCAGTAGGGGGCATGCAGGAGGCAGCCGATCAATGAAGTTTCTCTCATTGATGTTTCTATCTCTCTATCCCTCTCCCTTCCGCTTTCTAAAAATCAATAAAAACCTATTTTAAAAATAATATCAGGGGTGGGGGGAGGAGAGAGAACTAAGCTGTGAAGCATGTGCAAGAATTGTGTAACCAGAGAGGATGCTTCAGATTGGAGCAGCATGAGCAAAGGTACTGATATAAGATATATTATATACTAGAGGCCCGGTGCACGAAATTCATGCATGGAGGGGGCGTTTCCTCAGCCCAGCCTGTACCCTCTTGCAATCGGGAACCGCTAGCTCCTAACCACTCACCTGCCTGCCTGCCTGATCGCTTCTAACCTCTCTGCCTGCCTGCCTGATCGCCCCTAACTGCCTCTGCCTGACATATTTCCCCTAACTGCCTTCCCCTGCCAGTCTGATCTCACCCCCAACTGTCCTTTCCTGCTGGCCTGATCGCCCCTAACTGCCTCTGCCTGCCTGATCACCCCTAACTGCCCTCCCCTGCTGGCCTGATCTCACTCCCAACGTCCCTCCTCTGTCAGCCAATTTGGTTCTGATTGGTCAGTTTCTATGCCAATCAGCGTCTCTGGGCCTATCAGCGGGGCCTGATCAGAAAGGCGGGGCTGATTAGTAGCCCTGTGGTGGAGGCGGAGAGAAATGGAGGTGCGGCTATTGGCCAGGCTGGGAGAGAAAGAGAGGCAAATTCTGATCAACGGCTGCCACAGAGACTATGAATCAGACCCTGCCTCTCTCTCTGCAGCCCTCTCTCCGGGCCTGATCTGCAGCCTCCTTGGCAGTCAGTGCTGGGTCCCAGCGCCTGCAGCAGCGCAGTCAGTGCTGGGTCGCCAGGCCAACCCAGCACTGACTTCTGGTCTGGTCAAGCCTTCGGTCCTAATCGGTTGTTACAACCCTGACTCTTTATTATATAAATTTGGAATATATCCCTTTGCATATCAAGTTTAAAATTTTTTAAATCACCCTTCACTTTTTGCTTCTCCAAAATAGTTTAATTTTACTTTCCTGGTCAGCGGGTAACTCTCCAGTCTCACTCTTCACTCTCATTGTACTTCTGGTAGTCTATAATACTACCATGTATAGTTGTGCATACTGTTCACTGCACAAAGATGCCCAGTTATGGAGGTTAATGGGGGCTGAAATCCAAAATGCACTGCACTCAGCAAGTCATGTTCTCTTTTTCTAATTTGATACATTGTGTGTCTGCCAGGCCATGTACCCAAAAAAGGGGGCACTTTTTCATCAACAGATAAGTGAAAAAAAATGTGGTACATATGTACAATATATGTGGAATATTACTTGGCCATAAAAAAATAAGTAAATCGTACCATTTGTAACAGTATGGAAGGACCTAGAAGGTATTGTGCTAAATGAAATGTCATTAAGAGAAAGGCAAATACCATATGATTTCACTTACATGTGGAATTTAAAGAGCAAAATAAATGGACAACAAAATAGAAACAGATTCATAGGTGTAGAAAACAGACGGATGGTTGCCAGATGGGAGGGGGGTTGAGGGCTGGATGAAAAAGGTGAAGTATATGATTGTCTAACCACTTTGCTGTATATCTGAAACTAACACAAAATAATATTGAATGTAAACTATAATTGAAAAATAAAATTTTAAAAATTACTAAATTGTAAAAAGAAAAGGTAGCACTTTTTCTAGTTTACATAAAGGTACCCTTGCAGTGCCCGAAACACTAGACCAGCCCTAGATCAAATTGTAAGGTAAGTAAGATTTTGCACTGATTTCTTTTAGCCCCAAATCTTTATAGCTGAAGCCACAACCTATACATTCATTTCTTCAGCAATTCTTATACTAACCATAACAAGTAAATCAAAATTGCCAGTTACCCTTTAAGGAGCCTGGAACTGCCACTGTCCAGGATCTAGTATTACATGGCCCAGGGATGATGTAGGCCTGATGCGGCTCCCTTGCTTTCATTTCCTTATAATCCTAAACAGGATGGCTGAGTGCCACCATTTCCCCTGAGTCAGTTTTTTTTTTTTTTCAGAGGAAAACTACATTTCTGCATGTGTCACAAACAAGTTTGTGTCTTGTCTCCCCTGCCTACTGTTCCATCAGAATCAGCATTAGAAATCAGGTGAGCACTCACCTACTTACCATACCCACCTACCATGGTGGGCTAGCCTTATGCCAAGTCCTGACTCCCTTGTCTTCTCACCTATCCTGTGTCACCAAGAACCACTCTTTCCCATAACCTATCAACTATGGCTTTCAGGCCTCCAGGATTTCCCCTCCTTTATCAGGGTTAAAAAATTATGCTGCTATAATATAAAGACTCAACATTATAGTGAGTCCAAGAACAATTAAGTTTCTCCCCACATGACAGTCCAGGGTACATAAGAGGGCTACTTAGGTCCATTCAGTCATTCGTGGATTTAGATTCATTCCATCCCATCACATTTCTCCACCCTTGTCTAAGGTGGCAGTCTCATCTACCCAGTTGAAGATGTGTTCCAGGAACATCCATGTTTCCGCTCACAGAAAGAGTAAGAAAGCACAGAGGAGCCCATGTGTAAAGTTTAAAGGGCTGGGCATAGAATGAGCCCACATCACTTCTGCTCACATTCCACTGATCACAGAGCAACATTTGACCACAAGGGAGGCTGGAAAATGTAGTACCCAGCTGGACAGCCTGTCCCAGATATAATCATTATTATTGAAGATGCCATATACTCTTTCCTATCAGGAAAAAGCATCTGTTTTGTCACAACATCCTATCCTGAATGGAAACTTGACAAATCAATCAACTTAAATAGAATCAAATATTAATGAATGAATAATTGTGTTTAATGTGTAGAACATATCTTTCTCTTATGCATTGTTTCTCAAAGTGTGCTCCATGGACTCTGAGCGGTCCAGGGCCACCAAAAACCTAACAAGAGGAAAGGGCAATGAATTTTTCTTCACATGCCTTCTATGTGTTTGAGATATAAGGCTAATTATGATTTTTCACAGCAATCACATTACATTCTTAACAATCCTCATGTTCTTAAAGGTGGGGCATGAACAAGAACTGTATTTGTCTTTGCCAATACTGCCTTATTAGGGTACAGTTCTTCTTTATTAACATATATTTGTGTCTTTCCCATGTTATTGCTTATATTTGTTAAATTTGCATCTTGTGTTATGACTATTGTGTACCATTACATCCCCCAACCAAATCAACTACTCAAACACCCTTCACTGAAAAAGTGAAGAAATTAAGGACAAATTTTGCAAATGGTAAGAATTCCTTCATTTTTACCGCAGCGTAGTATTCCATTGTGCAGATGTACCACGGTTTTTTAATCCACTCATCTGCTGATGGGCACTTAGGCTGTTTCCAGATCTTAGCGATGGTGAATTGTGCTGCTATGAACATAGGGGTGCATATATCCTTTCTGATTGGTGTTTCTAGTTTCTTGGGATATATTCCTAGAAGTGGGCTCACTGGGTCAAATGGGAGTTCCATTTTTAGTTTTTTGAGGAAACTCCATACTGTTCTCCACAGTGGCTGCACCATTTGCAACACCATGGATGGAACTGGAGAGCATTATGCTAAGTGAAATAAGCCAGTCAGAGAAAGATAAATATCACATGATCTCACTCATTTGTGGAATATAATGAACAACATAAACTGATGAACAAAAA
>NW_005356154.1:132082-133594 GCF_000412655.1 Myotis brandtii
GGGGGGATAAGGACACATATGTAACACCTTAATCAATAGAGAAAAAATAAAACTAAAAAAAAACAGTCATGGTGATGTAATATACAATACAAGAAATATCTATAATAATAAAAGCACAATATGCTAATTAGACCAGATGTCCTTCTGGAAGAAGCCAGGGCTGAGAGGGAAGCCCAGGTCCCAGGTGTCGGAGGGAAGCTGGTGACGGCAGCCAGGGGAAGGGAGGCTTACTCTTGCCCGAGTTTTGTGCATTGGGCCTCTAATAATTGATAATATTGTAATAACTATGTATGGTGTCAAATGAGTAGTAGATTGGGGCAATCACTTTGTAAGTTATATAACTGTCTAATCACTATGTTGTATACCTAAAACTAATATATTGTATGCCAACTATAATTGAAAATTTTTTAAATTTTAAAATGGTTCACTGAATATTAAAGTAGTAATAAAAATAGTGAACTCAATGCTATAACACAGTAAACACCAGGAATATAAATAGTGAACAAGGTTCCAGTACAAATTCAGAATGCGGATCTGTATGTGCTAGGACAAATAAATCTGTACATGTGACAACATCACACAAGCAGCCACAAATACAAATATCTGAAAAGGGAGCCCACTGTATGGGAGAACATAATTGCCAATGATACATCAGATAAGAGATTAATACCCAAAATATATAAGGAACTCACACAACTTAACAAAAGGAAGACAAACAATCCAAATAAAAAATGGGCAAAGGACCTAAATAGTTACTTCCACAAAGAGGAGATACCAATGGCCAAGAGACATATGAAAAAATGTTCAAACTCACTAATCATCCGAGAGATGCAAATTAAAATGACAATGAGGTATCACCTCACACCAGCCAGAATGGCTAACATCAACAAATCAACAAATGACAAGTGCTGGCAAGGACGTGAAGAAAAGGGAATCCTCTTGCACTGTTGGTGGGAGTGCAGACTGGTGCAGCCACTATGGAAAACAGTATGGAGTTTCCTCAAAAAATTAAATATGGAACTGCCATTTAAAACAGTGATCCCACTACTAGGAATATATCCTAAGGAATTCAAAACACCAATCAGAAAGAATATATGCACCCCTATGTTCATAGCTGTGTTATTTGCAGTAGCTAAGATCTGGAAATAGCCCAAGTGCCCATCAGTAGATGAGTGTATAAAAAAGCTGTGGCACATTTACACCATGGAATACTATGCAGCTATAAAAAGGAAGGATCTCTCACCCTTTGAGACAGCATGGAGGGACATGGAGAGTATTATGTAAGCAAAATAAGCCAGTCAGAGAAAGATAGGTATCATATGATCTCACTCATATGTGAAAACTAATGAACAAAATAAACTAAGGAACAAAATAGATCCAGAGACATAGAAGTATGGAACAGACTGTGAAATCTCAGAGGGAAGGTGCAGGGAGAGGAACAGATTAACCAGGGAACTTATGTGCATACTAGAGGCCCGGTGCATGAAATTCGTGCACGGGGGGGGGGGGGGA
>NW_005356154.1:135696-145113 GCF_000412655.1 Myotis brandtii
AGCTGCCTGGCTGCCGGCTGCCATCTTGGCTGTCAGTTAATTTGCATATCTCCCTGATTAGCCAATGGGAAGGGTAGCGGTTGTACGCCAATTACCATGTTTCTCTTTTATTAGTGTAGATGTGCATAACCCATGGATATAGACAATAGTGTGGTGAAAGCCTGGGGTGGGGGAGTGGGGTGGAGGGGGTCAATGGGAATAAAAAAGTGACATATGTAATACTTTCAACAAAGATAAAAATTTTTAGAAAGAAGATAAATATCTGAAAATTTGATTTTATTGGACCTGTAATCATTTGACCCTAGTCTCCAGTATGCTATTTATAATATGAAGTCATCAAGGCTTTTACAGAATTATTAAACAAAGTACAGCAGATCCTGTGGTAAACCAATTGAACTTTTTGAGAAGAAGCATGAAGTAATTCTTTGTTGTAGGAAATTGATGAATATTGTGACTAAGGTAGAGAAGATACCAAAGCTATAGGGGTATCCTTCAAAGTTGTCAGACCTCTTGGCAAAACAAGTATAAGTTCACTTTATGGCCAAGAAGCTTATAAAGCCAGGTACAACATTAATGACAAATGACTTAGAGAAAGCAGAATGAGCTATTGGCAGAATTCCTGTAACAAACAATATCACTGGACATCTATAATATCTATGGCATACAATGCAGAAGGGAAATTACTAACACATGTGGACTCCAGCAGATAATTTACTTTAGAGTCAGACAAAACCACTGATGTGCAGATTCTTGGCAAAGGAATGCTATACATACAAGGGAGGTGCTCCATGACTTTATTTGCATTTTTGACCCTGAAATCCCATGCTTTAAGAGGAAAGGGGTGTTTTTTAATTAAACTTGTAATTTTGATATAATTGTAGATTTACATGCAGTTGTAAGAAATAATTCAGAGAGATGGGTCAGTGTTGCTCAGTGGTTGAACATCGACCTATGAACCAGGAGGTAATGGTTTGATTCCTGGTCAGGGCACATGCCTGGGTTGCGGGCTCCATCCCCAGTAGGGGGTGTGAAGGAGACAGCCGATCAATGATTCTCTCTCATCATTGATATTTCTATTTCTCTCTCCCTCTCTCTTTCTCTCTGAAATCAATAAAAACATTTTTTAAAAAATAATACAGAAAAAAAACAAGTACCATTTGCCCAGTTCTCCCATTAACAGTGTCTTGCAAAACTACAGTTCAATATCACAACCAGTATACTGACATTATACAGTCAAGATGCAAAACATTTCCATCACCCACAAGGATTTCTCATGTTGTCCTTTTACAGCCAGAGCCACTCCCCACCAACTCCACTCCCTCCTTAATCTTGGCAATCCCTAATCTGTCCTCCATTTCTATAATTTTGTCATTTCAAGGATGTGATATGTTTGGAATCATACAGCATATAGCCTTTGGGCATTGTTTTATTTTCACTCAGTATAATTCTCTATAAATCTACCCAAGATGTTGTGTGTATCAATAATTTGTTACTTTTTATTGCTGAGCAGTATTCCCTAATGTGTCCCAGTTTATTAACCATTCACCTATTGAAGAACATCTGGGTTGTTTGGGTTGTTTCTAGTTTGGGGCTATCACAAATAAAGCTGCTGGGGAAAAAACAAGTATCACATGATCTCACTCATATGTGGAATCTAATTAACAAAATAAACTGATGAACAGAGTGGATCCAGAGACATGGAAGCATGGAACAGAGTGCGGAAAGTCAGAGGGAAGGCAGGGGAGGGTGGATGAGTGGGAGGTAATTAACCAAAGACCTTGTATGCATATATGCATAACCCAGGGAGGCAGGCAGTGGGGTGGTGAGGGCCTGGGGTGGGGTGTGAACCAGGTGAAGGGAAGCTATGGGGGGAAAAAAGAGGGACATCTGTAATAATCTGAACAATAAATTTTAAAAAAAATGGAAAAAATACTAAAATAAAAATATATGGACAAAATATCCTCAGGTGAGGGGGAAAAAAGAATTGAGTCCTAAAAAACAAACAAACAAAAAACACAAGTAAAGCTGCTGTGAAGCCCGGCTGGTGTGGCTCAGTGGTTGAGCATTGACCCAGGAACCAAGAGTCTCTGGTTTGATTCCCGACCAGGGTGTGGGTTCAATTCCCAGCCTGGGTTGCGGGCTCGATACGCGGTGGGGGCAATGCAGGAGGCAGCCTATCAATGATGTTCCTCTCTTGTTGATGTTTCTATCTCTCTATCCCTCTCCTTTTATCTCTCTCTAAAAATCAATAAAAACGTATTTTTTAAAAAGTTGCTGTGAACATTTGTGTAGAGGTTTTTCCATGAAAATATGTTTTCATTTCCCTGGGATAAATATCCCTTGCAATTGCTGGGCTATATAGTAGCTGCATGTTTAATTTTATAAGAAACTGTCCAACTCTTTTCCAGAATGGCTGTACCATTTTACATTTCCACGAGCAATGTAAGAGTGACTCAGTTTCTCCACATAAGAGGACATTTTATGAATTTAGTTAACAAGTGTTTTTTGTGAGTCACTAAGTAGATTGGAAAAGGGGTACCAGTGCTCTATTCTAAGGAGCATTAGCCATGAATACATTCGAGAAATATGTTGCTATGCAAATAACAGAGGTTGCATCCAAATGCCAAGGCACTCACTGCTTGATTCACTGATAACAGTTATTGATCAGCACTATGTCCCCTGATCATGTTGAAGAAAACCATAAAAATTGTGAATATAATCATATTGTGGCCCCTAAAGGTATGTTTTCCCAGCATGCTGTACAAAGAAACAAGAGCAAGAAATCAAACTTCACTCTAAGCATGTCAGTTGTTAAAAGAAACAACTTTTCCATAAGATATTGAAACAAGGGATGGGGGAAGACTTTATGACAATGATAATGCCATTAAAGATCATTTCTCAGATTTTAAATTCCTAGCCCAAGAGGAGTTTCAAAGCCATCTATTCAGATGCAAGTAATTACTTCAGTGGTAAAATATTGTTATGTTGGCCTAGCTGGTTTGGCTCAGTGGATAGAGCATCAGCCTGCAGACTGAGGGGTCCCAGGTTTGATTCGGGTCAAGGGCACATGCCCAGGTTATGGGCTCAATCCTCAGTAGGGGGCATGCAGGAGGCAGCTGATCAGTAATTCTCATCATTGATGTTTCTGTCTCTCTCTCCCTCTCCCTCTCTGAAATTAATACAAATATATTTTAAAAAAAGAATGAGTGGTAATGTTAAAAATAAAATAATCAAGATTTCTTAAAAAGACCAAACTATGGTGCAGTTTTATCACTAAGAATTTGTTTCTACCTCAACATGTTGAGATTTGTCTACTTTTCACAGAAAGAGACTACATATTATCTATAATAATAAAAGCATAATATGCAAATCGACCAAACGGCTGAACAGCAGAATGACCTGTCGGACAACCACGCTATGACACCCACTGGTGCCAGGCCAGCCAAGGTGGATGTGATGCGATTGGTTGGGGACTTGGCAATCGCCCCATGATCACCCCGCAGAGGGAGGTCCAGGCCACCAACCAGCAGCCTGTGGTGGGTGGGCAGGGCCTCCCTCTGCAGGGCAATCAATCGCGGGGCTCCCGGACTGTGAGAGGGTACAGGCCAGGCTGAAGGACCTCCCCCACCCCCAGTGCACAAATTTTGTGCACTGGGCCTCTAGTCTATCTATACTAATAAAAGGGTAATATGCTAAATAGACTGGGTCAACCGGCCATCTTCCGGACATCCGGCTTCCTTCCAGACAAAGCCATGGTGGTGGGGGCTGAGGCAGAGGCAGTTAGGGGGGAGATCAGGATGGCAGGGGGTTAGGGGCGACCAGGCCAGCAGGGGAGGGTAGTTGGGGACACGATCAGGCCGGCAGGGGAAGGCAGTTGGGGGCACAACCAGGCCGGCAGGGGAGGGCCATTGGGGGTGACCAGGCTAGCAGGGGAGGGTAGTTGGGAGCATTAGGCAGGTGAGTGGTTAGGAGCCAGTGGTCCTGGGTTGCGAGAGGTTGCAGGCCAGGCTGAGGGACACCCCCCATGCACAAATTTGTGCACTGGGCTTCTAGTATATATAAAAGCCTAAGCAACTGGACGACCAGATGACCAGCCGGTATCTATGATGTGCACTGACCACCAGGGGGCAGACGTTCAATGCAGGAGCTTCCCCCTGGTGGTCAGTGTGCTCCCACAGCGGGAGTGCTGCTCAGCTGAAAGGCGCCAGACACCGGGCTCAAGGCTGGCCAGCACAGCTGTGGCATGAGCCTCTCCCTTGGACACTCCCCCTGCATGCCCAAGCACCAGTGGCAATGGGGCCAGGATGAGCAGGAGTGGCAGTGCCCAGCCCGGGCTCAGGCTCCTCCCTGGCTGCCTGCCACTTCACGCACTACTTTGTGCTGTGCGGGATCAACACCGACAGCGGGCTGGAGCCAGATGAGCTGGCGGGTAAGGACAGGCTGCAGTGGCACAGAGGTCCACTGATCCCCGCAGGCCAGGCCAAGGGACCCCACCGGTGCACGAATCCGTGCACTGGGCCTCTAGTTGGGTATATTTAAATATCACATCCAAGTCTTTCACAGTAAAACGTACTACCACACTTTCTAGAACTGAATGCAATCAAAGAGGTGATTAGGAATTCACACCCATCTATCTCCCAAGTTGAACATTCAACCTTTCAGCCTTTGAATGTGATTTGTTCAAGGACTTTAGCATCTGAATGGATGCTTCAGTGTCAGCAGGAAACTTTCATTGTAATTTCTGGGCCCATGTTTGCTCCAAACATGCAAAACTATATAATAAAGCCCATTAAATACTTGAGGTAGTTCCAATGACCTATAATTGAATTAGGATTTTTAACGTTTTATTATGAAAAATTTTTGAAATATACACAAAAGTAGAAGGGATAGGATAATGAACCTCCACGTGCTCTCTACTCAGTAATTAATGTAATGCCTCTAGAGTCCTACATCACAACCCCTGTTCCACCTCTGATTTCAGCCAAAGTTGTAATGGACAATTCTATGCGATCTCAGACTTAAATTAGCCCTACAGCATCCCACCTCAATATCAGGCTTCTCTCTTTACACTTGTGCCCCAGTGCCTTCTCCAAAACCAGCCCACATGAAATCACAGCCAGAAGTGTGAGAGTAGTAATGCCTTTGGGGAAAACCTTGACCCAGTGGGGGACAGGAGCTAGTGGATGAAAGCTATGGCCTGTCATCCATCACAGGGGAAGTTGAGAAATACTCAGCATCCTTCTCAGAAAGTCTGACCAGAATCAATCCCTTGTTGCCCAAAGTAACAACTGCATAATGCACCTTTAAAGTTACGTTTCCACCTTCTCTAACTCTCCCTGTTATCTCACTCCTGCTTCCTGGGGCAATACCCCAATTATACCTAACTACACCCAAATTCTTGCCTTAGACTCTACTTTGAGGACCCTAACTATAGACAAATGGTTATCAAATTTTACCATTCTTATTTCATCTATCCTGGAGTATTTTAAAGTATTTTACAGTTTGGATACTTTTTTAAAAAATTTAGTAGAAACAGGAAGGAAAGAAACCAACTCAATATGGGAGCTGACCTGTGATCCAGCTGTGCATCACCAAGGTAGACCTATATGCCTTGGTGAAAAATTGCCCCTAAATGCCATCCCCCTTCCTGATGTGAAGTTATTAGAATATATTACTTTAAATATTTTAATGTGACAGTGATAAAAATGTGAAAGAGCTTCTTTTTTCTTCTTTTTGAAAGAGCTTCTTTTCAATTTACTTAAATGGTGGATCATGTGTGGACAGAACCATTACATAGCTCTTGAAAATCAACTATGAGAAACACTGATCCCACAAAAATGAACATTGGTATGTGAATACACATATGCATTTTTCCGATGGAAACTTTTGGCCAGTAGCTTTCACTAGATTCTAAAGCAAGTCCTTGACCCAAAAAAGGGTTAAGAATTACTGGTTGCCCTAACCGGTTTGGCTCAGTGGATAGAGCGTCGGCCTGCGGACTGAAGGGTCCCAGGTTCGATTCCAGTCAAGGGCATGAACCTGGATTGCAGGCACATCCCTAGCAGGGAGTGTGCAGGAGGCAGCTGATCGATGTTTCTCTCTCATCGATGTTTCTAACTCTCTATCCCTCTCCCTTCCTCTCTGTAAAAAAAACAATAAAATATATATTTAAAAAAAAGAATTACTGGTGAAGGAATATCGGGCACTATGAACCTGAGTATGATTTTATTGTGTACAGGGAGCCCTTCTGTAACTCTTTAAATCATTCTACATGGCTGACCATCATCATCTTCACCAAACTGCACAGTTAACCTCATTATGTGAATTGATATGATTATAATGAAAGGATTTTCCCTCCTCAAGGTCTAATTTATAAAGAAGATATTCTTCCCCTGCAAGGCCTAGTTTATAATAAAAGGTTTTTTCCTTCTCAGAGCCTGGGTTTTGACATCTGGATTAGATGATATGGTCCCAATTTTCTCCTCAAAGCTATCTCTCCTAGCCTCAAAGGACGTTTGGGACTTTGCCAAACAACAGGAAAAGGATTTAGATTACAGTACGTGCTCTTTCCAGACTGGTCCTAGTTCTCCCAGATAGCTCTGTGCCCTGAACTGGTGCACTTCCAGGAATGTGAGATTCAGGGCCAGCTGTCAATGAAGCAATTCCTTCCACCTGCATCTTGTCCAGCCCCTAAATTACTAACTCAGAAAGGAAATTGGAAAGTTAAAGAGGCACACTTTCTCTAAAGAGCCTTAATGAGGTCTGGCATTTTGGTGTGTGTGTTTTTTTCTTTCCCTATTAACAAAGAACTATTTGTACATCATAAACATAAGTAGAGTGGGGAAATTTACATCTTAAAATCATTTCCACTTAAAAACCAAGACAAAAATGGTACAGGTGGCTTTTTAAAAAGAAGGGAGGGGTACTCCTCCACATAAGCCCTTTTCTTGAATAGGCTTCTAACTAGCCCTAGTGCAGCTGCAAAGCTGCATTTAATGTTCCTGTGATTTATTACTCTAAAGAGGATATTCTCAGCCATCATCTGCAGAAAAGAGCCTAGCAGGATGTAGAATGGGGGACTAAGAACACATTGGAATGGGCTGAATTTTCCATGTGGTTTTCATTTTCTTTCTGATTGTACACTGAAAATATTTTTTTAAAAATTTAGTGACCACAAATATTATAAAAACACCTAGGCTAGAACAACTTGCAGCATACCTGAAGAAGGGACTGAAGCCACTAAAAAGGGGAGGAGCCCAAAACATCCTACATATTGAAAGGCGAAGCTTCCCAAAGCCACCTCTAACACCAAAAGTCCTCCCTGACTTAAAGACTTATAACTGCTACCAAGTCACAATTGTTAGGTAGAAAGAGTAGCTACCATTTATTGAGCTATGTGACAGGGAATGTTCCAGGCCATTTACATGTGTTCTTTCATGCCCATTTTACAGATAAGGATACGTCAGCTGAAAGAAGTTAAATCACTTTACCCAACGTCACAGAGCCTGTGAAAGAAGAGCCAGGATCTGGTCCCTGGTTTGTATTATTCCAATAGGAGTGCTTTTATCCACTATATAGTTTTCATGCCTTTTTCTTCTTGGATCCCCCCCCCCCCCCCCCCCCCCCCAAATGCTAGGCTTATACTGGATCCTGCTACCTAGGAGCTCTAACTATAGTTCCCACCTGGCCTGTCCTCAAGAATAATGCTCCATGTATAAAATTTACCATTTTATCCAAATATATATAACCCCATGTAACTCTGGTTTTCCCATCAAATATTTCAGAAAAATTATGGCACTTTTTTATATAATGAAAATCATTTCTGATTCCCTTTTTTGCCATCATATATGTTGTTTTAATTAATTTATTGGGGTGACATTGGTTAATATGATCACATAGGTTTCAAGTGTACATTTCTATGATACATGATGTGTACATTACATTGTGTGCCCACCACCCAAAGTCAAATCTATCTTTAAAATTTTTCTTGTGCATACCCACATACACATACATCCTCTTATTCTACTAGTTCACATATATTTAGCACTTACTATGTGCTAGACATCATGTTAATTACTTCACATGCATTTTCTTATTTGATTTTCTGCAGTAACCTTATAAAGTAGCTACTATTATTACTCCTAATTTACAGATAAGAAAATTGAGGCTTAGAGAAGTTCCATCACTCATTCAAGCAATTGGAGGAGCTAGGATTTGAATTCAGATGCGTTTGACTTTAAAGTCCAACCTCTAGGCCCAGCTGGCATGGTTCAGTGGTTGAGCGTGGACCTATGAACCAGGAGATCACAGCGCGATTCCCAGTCAGGGCACATGCCCAGGTTGCAGCTCAATCCCCAGTAGGGGGCGTGCAGGAGGCAGCTGATCAATGAGTCTCTCTCATCATTGATGTTTCTATCTTTCTCTCCCTGTCCCTTCCTGTCTGAAATCAATAAAAAATTTTTAAAAATTAAAATTAAATTAAAAGTTCAACCTCTAAACCACTACACTCTGCTTCCACTCTTTTTAACAGTAGTTAAAAGATAGTATGTACCTGTGATATAATGTGGTGAGAATGGCACTTCACTTCCGTGGTGCTCCTCCAAAATCCCATAACCCAAGCATAATCATGAAGGAAAAACATAAGACAAATATCAATGATGGGGCATTCTAAAAAATTCCCCCAAAACTGTCAATAAAAAAATCCAAGTGACATCTGCAAAAATTCTGAAGTAGGGAACTCCAAAAGTCCATCCCTCCACGGGAGCAATAAACAAACTAGCAAAACACATCAGAATTAATTTTTCAGAACTCTGGATACTAATCAAAAGCTTGCAGAACAGGAGCATGTTTAATCAAGAAAAAACAGCTGTACTTTAACAAGAGAGCTTTGTGGCATCTTAACTTACCCTGGACCCAGTCCCTGCTCCCCAGCTCAGCAGAGGCCTTGAAAGACAGTAGCCCACATTCCCGGTACAAGTACCCAGTACCCAGTGCCCAGTACCAGAGGGAGCAGAACAGACCTTGTTCTCAAAAAATTGTCTGGGTTTTTTTTTTGGTTTTGTTCTTTTTTTAACTTGCTTGGTGACTCCCTGAAAGACCAATTCAAAGGGCCTTTATTGAGCCTATCTCAGAACTCTTCCAGGGCTGCGGCAGCTACTGAGGGGGTGATTGTCAAACACATTTGAAAGCAAACATATTAGTTGCTGCCACCTGGGGCAAGGGATAACAGTTAAAGCAAATAATACACTAACTAAAAATCTCACTAGGGAAGGCTGGGCAACGAGATGCTTTAGGGCAGTGGTTCTCAACCTTGGCTGCACATTAGAATCATCTGGAACTCTTTTTAAAATCCTGATTTCCGGGCCTCATCCTCTGGAAATTCTGTTTCTTTGTTACTAATGTTGTGGCCCCACCCCA
>NW_005356154.1:145177-151723 GCF_000412655.1 Myotis brandtii
GTGATTCTAATGTGCAGCCAAGGTTGAGAACCACTGCTTTAGGGAATAAGGGCTCTGAAAGCTTCCACATATTCCTGGGAATACAGAAGGCCATACACATGCTCAAGACTAGATGCATGCTCAGAAGAGAGCTGAGAACGCCCTAAGCTCTATGTCAGCTAACAATTTATACCTTTTCTTACATAATTTAAAGAAAATGAAACAACCTGAATTGTTTTATAACATGAGAAAACACAGAAATGTATTTTCATATAGTAGTCAGTATACATTTTGGCTACTTACATCCCTTATTTTCAGTATGATACTCAGACTCACAACTATGCACTCTTAGTTTCCACCACATGGTACATACAACTGGAAGTTGTGTACTAGAATGAGTGCCAAAGTCACTTGTTCTCTGTTCCCTTTATATAACATCCTGTTCTAGTCTAGTGGATTTAATATTTTCCCACTCTAAAAATGTTACATTCTCTTTGAAGCTTTCTTACGTTTTTAAACTATTTCTTGTTCTGTTGATTTGCTTCTCTTCTGCTCATTTTGTCTCTGTCTTGCATTTTGGATGCCCTTTTCAAATAACTAGTGATCCTTGGCTGCTCATTTAATTTTAAATTGAACTTCTAAATGCTGAATGGAAACTCTGTGTGGCAGCAGGTTTTGTCAATTGGTGGGCTGCATATTAGAACAAGCATATAGCCTTCTGGAATTTCTTTTCTAGGGTCCCCTAAATCAGTGGTCAGCAAACTCATTAGTCAACAGAGCCAAATATCAACAGTACAATGATTGAACTTTCTCTTGAGAGCCAAATTTTTTAAACTTAAATTATATGGTACATTGTTATTAACTTAATTAGGGTACTCCTAAGGCTTAGGAAGAGCCACACTCAAGGAGCCAAAGAGCCGCATGTGGCTCGCGAGCCGCAGTTTGCCAACCACTGCCCTAAATGTTAACATCACAGGGCTGTTCAGTTTCTCCAGAGAAAGTTTCTTTAATCAACTGCTTGTGGGGGAACTGGGTAAGCCTGATTGCTTGCATTCTAATGTTGAGCAGGAGAAGTGGGCTGGCTAGGAATATATCAATCCAGAAGCAGATTTTCAATTATTTTTCCTGGTTTTTGGTTTCATGCATCACTGCTCTACTCTGTGCCTAGAGTGTCAGAGCTCACAGCTTCTCTGCTCCAGTTTGCTACATTATTCTTCCCCTCTCCTGTTTGATTTGGCATCTTGACTGCATGAATGGGGATAAGAATTTGGAGCCTAACTGTTCTATAAACAGACTTTTAAGTGATCCTTTCTTATCAAACACCAGAAACAAAATGCAAAAAAAAAAAAACCCGAAGAAATGAAAAAGAAAAAGACAGTTGATTATTTTCAGAGAATTTTAAATAAAATATATTAAAATAAACTTTAGAATATAGTTGAAAAAACAAACATAGTTATATGAACACATTACTAGAGCCACTCTATTTACTGTCAAAGTTACATGGTTCCTCCAATTCCTGAGACTACTGGGAATTTTGAAGGAGGGAACCAGTTATGAGCATATGGAATGAGACCTTCCTCCATTCTGTTGTCATTTACCAGTCTTACATATGCTTTTTTTTCTCCCCATATGTTGAGGTTAAGAGTTACTAATGTAGCCTGGTTTCATCAACTATGGTGAAGATAAAACAGAATAAAATCAGTGTACCAGTATAGAATATTCAATATCTGACTAATAGGTGTACTAGAAAGAGATAACAGAAAAAAAGATAAAGAAAATATGGAAAAAGCAAGACAAGATTATTCCTCAAAACTGAAGGACATAAGTATCCAGATAGAAGGGCCCCCTGAGTGCCCAGCACAATGAATGAGAAAATATCCCCAGTAAGGTTTATCATCACTAAATCTTGTAAAAATCAGAGGTAAAGATAAGTTATAATAAGCTTCTAGAGGGGGAATCATAAGGGGACACATACAGGGATCAAGAATACTCACTGGGCTCTAGCCAGTTTGCCTCAGTGCATAGAGCATCAGCCTGCGGACTGAAGGGTCTCAGGTTTGATCCCGGTCAAGGGCACCTACATCAGTTGCTTGATCCCCAGCCCTGGTCCAGGCACATGCTAGAGGCAACCAATGGATATGCCTCTCACCTCTCTCTCTCCCTCTCTTTCTCTCTCTGCTCTCTCTCTCCCTCTCTCTCTCTCTTCTCTCTCTCTCTCTCCACCCCACCCTCTCTCCATCTCACCCTCTTTCCCCCACCCCCTCCCTTCTACTTTCTCTAAAAATCAATGGAAAAAAATATTCTTGGGTGGGGATTAACAAAAAAAAAAGAATATTCATTGTGAATCAGAATCACATTCAATTACTCAACAGCAACACTGCAATGTGTTTTTTGTCCAACCTAGAAATAGTTAGCCAGTCAAACAATACAAGGTTCTACAGAAGAATAAAGATATTTTCAGATATTCAAATTCTCAAAGAATTTACTTCCAATGCATCTTTTCTTAGGAAACTTCTTGAGCAGAACATATGAAATGCAGGAAACAGGTGATAGAAGAGATGCAAAGAGAAGTCCCCAAATGACAATTGTGCATGAGGCCAGAGTAGTGCTACTCAAAATGTGGAAATAAAGGCAATATATCATTTGAAGAAAAGTATTACAATTAGTTGACTGAAAGTTTCTTTCTTATTGAACACCAGAAACAAAATGCAGAAATTAAAAAGAAAAAATCAGCTGAATATTTTACAGGAATTTTAAAGCAATTGTATTAAAACAAACTTTAGAATAGAGTGGAAAAATTATGGTTATATGAGTACATTACTAGAGCCATTCCCAGAGCTTTGGATGAGGCTAGTGCAAATACAAGACCCTGAAGCTCAAGCTCCATTAATGTCAAGGTAAATATATCTTTGGGATAAGCATTGACGAGGGCACCGTCAAAGAAGCTCCTTCAAAGAAGCTTCTGCGACAGTTCTACCTCATTGCTTTTATAGTCATACCACATTTGTCCTAAAATGAGAAAGAAGTATGTTCATTGCACACATGATTTTATTGAACATTTAATCTTTGCCAGGCACTGTTCTTTTACAAACATTACTGAAAATATTAATTAATTCTCACATTAACTCTCAGGGGTGGGTACTTTTATCATCTCTGTATGGGAAGTGATGTTCATAATATAAAGCTAATGTCTAATGTCATGCAGATAAGTTGTAAAGCCAAGATTTAAAGTTAGGTCTCTCTGTGATTCCAGAACTTCACTGCACCCCAAACCCCAAAATTCTTTCTATTTACTTGAATTTTCTACTCCCCTCATCTGTCATTAAGTTTTACCAGCTGCTCTGACAATGACATTCTTCATTTGACAGCAGCCATGGCTGCCATTAACACAAACAATGCTTCCACTGCTATCACTGCTATTATCCCAGCAAAGTGGGAAGGAGATTCCCACCCCTGTAGTGTTTACAGGATTTTTCCAAGTTTCCTGACTCAGATTCCTGTATCTGTATATTCCAACTATAAGAGATGCAGTACTGTATACCAATCATTGGATCAAGGCATATACCACATCTTAGCATATATGATATATAGCACCCAATCCTACAAGGTTTAATCCTCCTGGAATCTGAGCTGAGCCTTCAACCACCTATTCTGTTGTTCGATCAGGCATTTTGTAAGCCCTCAGACAGTGGTGCCAGTGAGAGAGAAGGCAAATCGATTCTGAGTACATAACCATTCTGCTGAGGAAGAAATTACGGCTGCCTTCAGGATAGATGGAATTCAAGTAATCGACCTGACACTGAATAGCTGGAGGGTCTCACTGAAGAATGGTGCTGTATGGAGGACTGCTGTCAAGTTGGACACTCAGCTGTGGCAGATGCTAAATCAGCTTCAGTGAAGGGAAGCCTACTCACTGGGAGTACTTCCTTCCCCACTGTCCTTCAGAGCTACTGCTGATGGGACTATAATGGGAGAGCAATCCATTTCCACATAGTGCCAACATATTGCACTGACTCATCTGTGAATCAGGGCAGAAATCTTTCTGCCTGTCCGTTGATAGCATCAGATCCCCACCCCAACATAAGGCAACATAGGTATGGATTGAAAGAGGGGCACTGGTATGGCAGAATCAGGTGACACCTGTCTGGACCATCTGACCTACACTGTTCATGCTGACTGGACCTGCTTGAGCCAAATCCTAAGTATACCGCTTCCATCACACAATACATCATTGATGTTCATGCCCACCCTTATAACTTGGTATGTCAAATAACACCCAATTTATTGTAAGGAGCTCATATTCATAGACACTTGGTACTTGTAGTGGAAACATCCTAAGATGATCCCCACTGAGTCATATGCTTATATAATTCCCTCCCCTGAGTTTAGGTAGAAGCTGTGACTTGCTTCTAGCCAACATAATATGGCAAAAAGTGATGGGATAATCACTGTGGTGATTACATTACATTATCTAAGACTCCATCTTGGCAGACTGCAGTGAGAGCTTCTCCTGATGGCCTTTAAGAACTAAACTACATAGTGATGCTAGTTAATAATATGGTATTATGTACATAAAAGTTGCTGAGAGTAGATCTTAAGTGTTCTCACAAAAAAAGTTGACTATATTAAGTATGTCAGATGATGGATGTGTTATCTTGATCTTGGTAATTATTCTACAATGTATGTGTATATCAAAAAAATAAAAATAAAAGCCCTAGCTAGTGTGGCTCAGTTGGTTGGGCACTGTCCCATGCACCAAAAGGTTGCTGGTTCCATTCCCAGTCAGGGCACAGGCCTGGGTTGCAGTCTCTATCCCCAGTAGGGGGCATGCAGGAGGCAACCGATCAATGTTCCGCTCTCACATTGATGTTTCTCTCTCTCCTCCTCGCCTTTCCTCTCTCTCTAAAAATCAATAAAAATATTTTTAAAATAAAAGAACTAAACTGCAACAATGTAAGAGGACCTGTGAGAGTGCCACATGGCAAGGAACTACAGTCAGTCTCTGAGACTAAGAGAGGTCCCTGGTCAACAACCAACAAGGAAACAGAGACCTCAGTTCTACAACTGAAAGGAACTGGATTCTGCCAATAACCATGTGATCTTGAAAGCAGACTCTGAGCTCCAGAAAATAAGGTACCCTAGCCAATACCTTGACAGCACTCTTGTGAGACCCTGAACAGAGGACTCAGCTAAGCCAGGACCAGATTCCTGACCCATGGAAACAGATAAGAAATGTGTGGTGCTGCCCTAACCGGTTTGGCTCAGTGGATAGAGAGACGGCCTGCGTACTCAAGGGTCCCAGGTTCGATTCCGGCCAAGGGCATGTACCTTGGTTGCGGGCACATCCCCAGTGGGGAGTATGCAGGAGGCAGCTGGTCAATGTTTCTCTCTCATTGATGTTTCTAACTAGTCCTCTCCCTTTCTCTCTGTGAAAAATCAATAAAATATATATTTTTAAAAATGTGTGGTGCTTTAATCCACTAAGTTTGGGGCAATATTGTCATTCAGCCTTAGGTACCATGCCCTATGATCAGGTACTCAGACTCTACTAGCACACCAGAACAGTTCTCTGCCTCCAAGGGCATGGCCTTTCTCCAGAACCTCAGATATCTATCCTCACTGTGACTTTCCTAGGGGTTTTCCAGAGACTTATTCTAGCACCATTGGATCTGAAATATCATCACATGGTCCAGGAGGCAGATCAGCTTGTGGTCTAGCCCTGCTGCCCTCTCTTGCCCTGGTCCTCACTTGAAACTGGTCAGAGCAGTATTCCCATGTATTGTATCCAAAATCCTAAAATATCTAAGAATGCTGGACTACTTTCTTAGTGGTAGAAAGTACAAAGTACAGTATTTTGTCCTCTACCTTAGAAAGGATGTTTTGTACCCAACTCCCAAACCTGTAGAAATTCACAATGTAAATATATTCATCAATAAGGGAAGCCAGTATGATATTCTGTGGAGTGTAAAGATGTTTAAGCTTCCTATATATGATATTATTATGGAAAGTATGAGAGTTAAAATACCTGAGGTAAGACAGTGAGCATGTCCTTGCCAAATAAAGGTGAACTCCTTGTTAACTTTTAATTGACATATAATTTACATACAAAAAACAGAGACCTTACTTTTGACAGTTATATATACACTAGAGGCCCGGTGCACAAAAATTTGTGCACTCGGGGGGCGGGGGAGGGGGGGGTCCCCCAGCCCGGCCTGTGCCCTCTCGCAGTCTGGGACCCCTCGGGAGATAACGACCTGCTGGCTTAGGCCTGCTCCCGGGTGGCAGAGGGCAGGCCCAATCCCTAAGTGCAGCCCCTGGTCAGGCTCAGAGCAGGGCCGATTGGGGAGTTGGGGCGCCGCCCCGTCATGCACAGAGCAGGGCGGATCGGGAGGTTGCAATGCCGCCCTCAGTCACGCTCAGGGTAGGGCCGATTGGGGGGTTGGGGCACCGCCCCCTGTCACACACAGAGCAGGGCGGATAGGAGGGTTGTGGCCCCGCCCCCTGTCACACACAGAGCTGCAGGGCGATCAGGGGGTTTGGGCGCTGCCCCCTGTCACACACAGAGCC
>NW_005356154.1:153426-163183 GCF_000412655.1 Myotis brandtii
TTTGTTTACCTTCTTATTTGCAACATAGTATATAGTTGCTTAGACTTGCAGATGAGAGGCCAGCAAGTGAGGCGGGGAACGTTGGAGTCTGCAGCAAGCAAGCCTCGTGCTCGCTTCAGTGCCTGGCTGCCGGCCGCCATCTTGGCTGTCAGTGTATTTGCATATACTCACTGATTAGCCAATGAAAAGGGTAGCAGTCGTACGCCAATTACCATGTTTCTCTTTTATTAGTGTAGATACCCATGTAACCACCACTCAAAACAACATATGCAACATTTTCATCACCCCAGAATTTCCCTCCTGCCCTGTCCAGTTAATCCCTTGATGTACACCCAGAGGCAACCACTTTCTTATTTCTTTCTCCATAGATTTGTATCGTCTGTTCCTGGAAGTCATTTAAATGGAATCATGCAATATAGATTTTGGTGTATATCTTACCTCTTGCACATAAATGGTGTTTTTGATGTTGTAAACTGCTTTCAAGTCTCCCTATTAATAAGTATAAAAAAATTTTGAACCAAGGTGTATACTTCTCTATCCAAGCTGTGCTGAGATGTGATTCTGGTTATTGACCTGGAGGTAATAAAAATGATGGAGTGCATCTTGAGAAAAAATGTCTTTTTGTAAGGCAGCTGCTTCAGGTGAAATCATGACATGCTTTCCATGAAAATGGAAGCTATTCTCCTCTGGCAAGAGAAAGGTGGCAGCTTCTACCAGCAAGAAAAATTCAAGGAAACTAGAGGATTTACAATACTTGGATTCATCCACCCAAAGACTCATTCCTCATCTCATTCCACTCATCCCCTATCTGATTTTTGAAAAAATGGGCCTAAAAAGTTTGTACATTTAGTCTTTTTTTTTCATCTGTGACACCCCTATTATCAGATCCTGAGTCTGATTTTTAGTACAGTCTATCCTGCAACTACAGGAGATAAGGATCTCTTTCAAATCTTCCATAGAGCCAGAGTTTCCACTGCAGCCAAAAGCAACCATTCTATTTCAAGATCCTTATAAATAACATTGTGTATTGATTGAGTGCCACAGCCATTTGACCTCCCCATATCTTGCCCTGCAGCTCCATATCACACCAATACAATACCACATACCACAGATGAAAGCTCAAGTAATTGCAATGCCATTTCATGTCAGGGGTTATTTCCACACACTTAGTACCACCAATAGGGTCCTTAATGCTTATAGACAAGTGAACAATCCAACTCTAGAACCCCATCCTGACAGTCTATTTTCTAGAACCACTTCTAATATCAAATGTCTTAGCCAGGGTCTCCTAAAACAGAGCTTGAGTTAAAAATTCACATACTAACCATTTGGGAGTTGTGCAAACCTAAGGCAACAAAGATAATGAAAAAAGGTTAAGTGAGGCAAGGAAAGATATAAAACAATGTAATGCATGAATGCATTACTCCACTGGCCTTTGGCTGAATTAAACTGAAGACCATTTGCCAGGTTTGCTCAGAATGGCTGAAAGGAAAACACAACATTTCAGAGTTGTTAAGAAAGGAAGAAATTTATCTGCCTGGCTCCCTCATGCCTCCTCATTTCCACTAAATTTCATACCCCAAGATACTGACTACTCTTTACCTCCAGGTTGCATCATTTGGTCCCTTGGCAACTTCTCACAAAGCCAGATCCCATGCCCATGGTATGGCATTTTATCCAAGTGTGGAAATGGAGTGATAACTTGGTAGTCATGGTCATAGTTTAGGAAACATTAAGGTCATGCAGGTTCAGAGTTTCAACTCAGACTACCTTGTAGCTCTGAAAGCTCACGCAGGATGCCAAAAATGGAATGGCAGCAGCATAATATGGAAATGGGAAGCAGTTTGGAAAATAATCTGAGAAGGCGCATAAGTTTATGTTTACTTCAAATTAGTCCAAATAAGACAAAGGGGTAGTTTGGACTAGAGGAGTGACAGTAGGGATGGAGAAGAGAACAGATTTAGGATATTTTGAAGATAGAGCCAACAGAACTTTCTAATGAACTGGATGTGAGGAGTCAGAGAAAGGGAAGATTCATAGATGACCCCTACATGTTTTCCTTGAGTAACTGGATGAAACATGATCATTTCTGATATATGGGGTATGGGGGAGCAATAGATTTAGCAGGGAGGGAATCAATATTTAGTATAATACTGTTCAACAATTTTTATCAAAAACATTTTGTGTTTGTGGTTTATTTTTGTTTGCTTGTTTGTTTTTTTAAAGACAGATAAGCTGCTTTGGGTTTATTAAGTACAAGGATGTAGTTTTTTTTTAACTCTCCTTTGCCTTCCTTTCTGCCCAGCTAAGATTTTTGTTTGCTCTCCTCTTACTAACCTATCTGCTCTTTGCAATGATGAGCCAAAGACCAGCACTACTGTCCCCGGAGCTGAAGGTGGATTCATCTCAGACAGCCCTCAAGGATCCTACTGAGGTGAATGACTCTGTTTCAGTCAGCTCAGGCCACTGTGGAGCAGAAAAACTAGTGTCCTTGGAGCACTGCCTTCAGCCCCTTGAATTGTACCAATTGGCAGACCTCATCCAGCCCCAGCCAGCAGTAAGCTTGGTGCTCGTGGGAGAGGTGGATCTCCACGTCATAGTCCTTCACCTCTGCCAACCAGTATATGACTGTTTTAGGCTTCTCCCTGACCATATAATTGAGCTCCCTTCTGAACCCCTCAATCATGGTCAGCTGGCTTGCTTTTAGGCTTGCTTCCTCCTGAGTCTTCTGCAGAGCTGTTTCCAATTCATTTTCTCCTGGTTTGACATGGCCTTTAGGAGGACTCCAGTGATGAATTCCATCTGATGCCTGCAGCAGTAAAATCTCAACTGCAGTATTGTTCATCTTGGGAATGAGGCATCTTTGGAAGATGATCAAGCCACATGCTCTCAGGGCCATGGTCTGTTTGAGAACCCAAGCAGAAGGAGGAAGGAGGCCTTTGTGATTTATTTAAGACTAAATCATTAGACTTAATAACCATATCTCATAACAAGTTCATTCCATAGTTCAGCCAAAGGCCAGCCCTATATATGGATAGGACCAGTTACCACTTGTATGATGTACTTGTCAATACACGGAACAGCCTGCCCCAAAAGATTTCCTCCACCTATTGGCCAGCTGCCCATAATTTGTGTTCTGATAATCTATTGCAATGTAACAAATCACCCCAAACATAGTGGCTTAAAACAACATTGATCCTGCTCACACCAATGGGCAAGGTAGTCTGACCTTTGCTTCATTGGTGTCAGCTGGGATGGCTGGAAGCTAAAAGATCTACGTCTAAGATGGCTCACTCACATTGACTGGCAAGTTGGTGCTAGCTGTCAACTGAGAGCTCAGCAAGGACTGAGGGCCAGGAGCCTCACTTCCTCTCCATAGGGGCCTCTTCATGGGCTGATGGGCCTTCCTCACAGCATATGGCTAAGTTTTAAGAGTAAACACCCCCAGAGACAGGAAATGGAAGCTGCCAGTTTCTTGAGTCATAGCCCCAGAAACTGTCATAGTGCCATTTCTGCCATATTCTATTTGTCAAGCCTTCACAGAACCCAGATTCAAAAAGAGGGGACTAGACATCACCTCTCAATATGAGTGTCAAACATTTGGAGGCCAGCCCTAGCCAGTTTGGCTCAGTGGATAAACCATCGGCCCGTGGACGGAAGGGTCCTGGGTTTGATTCCAGTCAAGGACACAGTACCACGGTTGCAGGCTTGATCCCCAGTCCCAGTTGGAATGCGTGCGGGAGGCAACCAATTGATGTGTCTCTCTCACATTGATGTTTCTCTCTCTGTCTCTCCCTTTCCCTTCCATTCTCTCTAAAAATCAATGGAAAAATATCCTTGGGTGAGGATTAACAAAAAAGGGGGGGCATATTTTAAAATGGCACAGCTTAGCCAAGCCAGTGTGGCTCAGTGGTTGAGCACCAACCCATGAACCAGAAGGCTACCATCAGATTCCTTGTCAAGGCACATGTCCAGGTTGCGGGCTCGATCCCCAGTGTGGGGTGTGCAGGAGGCAGATGATCAATGATTCCCTATCATCATTGATATTTCTATCTCTCTCCCTCTCCCTTCCTCTCTAAAAATCAATTT
Organism: Myotis brandtii; assembly: GCF_000412655.1. Taxonomy (NCBI): domain Eukaryota; kingdom Metazoa; phylum Chordata; class Mammalia; order Chiroptera; family Vespertilionidae; genus Myotis; species Myotis brandtii. The sequence continues at coordinate 157,516 of NW_005356154.1, forward strand.
TTAAAAAACATATTTTAAAAATAAATAAATTGGCACCACTTAGAATCTATAACCTGTCATGAGTTAATGGTGCCTTTGGTCTCATGGTGGTAGAGGAAGGGACTCTTAAACCACTGAGTCTCCACTTATATGATTTTGTCCGATGAACTTTTGACACCCCTCAGGTCCCTGAGTGAATGGGAGCCAGGATGGAGGGAATAATTAGATAATAACATAGCTACCACTTTTTGAGCACTTATCACATGCCAGACATTGTTCTGAGTGCTTCACATGCATGAGCTCATTGAATCCTTCCAATAACCCCTTGAGGTAACTTAATATTCTTACGCTATTTTACAGATGAGGAAATTGAGGTATAAAAGGGTTAATGATTTGCCCAAAGTTACACAGCCAGGAAGTAATTGAGCTTGGATTTTAGCCCAGATCTGTCTAACTCCAGAACCCACACTTAAAACCATTACACCATATTGGAAAGGGTAGAGAAGGACTTGTCAAAGACAGAGGGGCTGCCAGGCCACAGCCATAAGCAGGGCCAAAGGGTTCATCAAGCCTTCACTGGTAGCAGCCTTATTGGAAGAAGTATGTGTAAAACATCAGAGCAGCTTGGATTTTTCCATCACAAAAGATTCCTGGTTTGGGAAAGCATGAAAGGAAAAAAGTATTCACTGACAAGTACTTTTTCATTTGTCAGGCATTATGCTAAGGGATTTGTTGCATTAATTTCAAATAATTTCTAAACAATCATGTGGTATTATTATTATTATTATTGACATTTTGCAGCTGAGGAAACAGAGATTAAGTAACTTACTCATGGTCACTCAGGTGGTTAGTGGCCATGCTGAAATTCTAGCTCAGATCTGACTCCAAATCCATATTCTTTTTTGTTTGATTTTTGTTAATACTCACCCAAGGATATTTTTCTATTGATTTTTAGAGAGTGGAAGGGAGGGAAGGAGGGAGAGGGGAGGGAGGGAGGAGAGAGAGAGAGAGAGAGAGAGAGAGAGAGAGAGATCAATGTGAGAGAGACACATTGATTGGCTGTGCTCTGACAGGGACAAAGCTCTAACCACTGCCAGGGCCCAAATCCATATTTTTAATCATTACATATGAAACTTTCTCTCTATACTGGGGTAGCCCCAGGGTTGGGACTGCTATGTAGAGGCCTCGGGAAAAGATTACTGAAAAGGCTGGGAGAAGATGCAAAATACTTTGAGTCCATCTTTCTAACCCATCATATTGCCTTTAGACAGGTATCACCTCTAGCTGGTTGCCTCCCTTTGTGTCTTTTATCTAAGATCTCATTAATAGCCAAGAATATTTGCTCCACAAGGCGTAAGATAGTCTGAGCAAATCCATCTCCAATCATTCTCCTCTTTAGTCCCAGCTAATTATTGAAGAGAGATTAAAATAATTGACTTCCTGATGACACCAAACAATTAAATTCTTACCCCTTTCACAAGTCTATCACTATACCAAAGTGGAGATTAATAGAGATGGATCCCCTCTCCATCTAATTCCCATTTTGCAACCAACTACCCAATGCAGGCTTCTGACCTAAGATACTTCCCTTGGAGCAAGTTTAAATCTTGGCTCTGTCAAATAAATATTTCCAAGCAATTAACCCATTGTTAATTGCAAAATAACTAGTTGTCTAGAAAACGGCGAAGAGATTGTGATGGAAGGTGGCCTGGATTTCAGGATGCCAGGTGGGCCACTAAAATGCTTCTTGGAAGAATACCCAAAGAGATTAGGTTCAAGCCTACCTAGCTTCCTACCTGGCAGATTTCTAAATCCTGGTAGTCTGTTTCCTGGCCTTCAACTCTAAACTCTCTCTAGTTTGGGGCCTTAATTCCATAATAACAAAAATATGTAATTATTACAGAATGCTTTCTGTGTGTAAGGCATGTTATATGTATTATTATATCATTTAGGCTTCACAGCTATCCTAGAGGTAAGTATTAGAGAACTGAATTGTCTAACAGTGGTGGAGGGGTCCAAGAGTAGAAGGAAACAAGAGGGTTCTGAGGCTAGAAGAGAGAAGGGCTAGATCCCCTGAGCCAGGTTACAAACAAAGGAACAAGAGGCATGTTCTGAGAGTATCTAAGATCTGCACCCCACTCAAAACCTGGAGGTGGTAGTAGAAATTCGGCTTGGGGCAGTATTTGCCTCCAGGCTTAGTGGTCCTCTCTATCTAAATTCTTGTCAACATTCTTGGTGACTTTCTATTCTAGATTCCATTTACTCCTGCCTCTACAGGGACTTAGGCCCTTCAGTTATCACCTCTGGATATCATTTAATCCTCACTGTTGATCTTTTAGCAATGTCCTCCATCTAATGAAATTTTAAAATTTATTTATGGACCTGCCAAACTCGCCACTTCAACAACAGGCTCTGCACTACCTGGCACCTGGGCCCTCCAGTGAGTGTCAGAGTGTGCAACCCTCCTGCCAAGCCTGCCGCTTCAGCCACAGGCCCTGCATGACTCGGTGCCTGGACCCTTGAGTGAGAGCAAAAATGGGGAGATGAAGTAACCACCCCAAAGGAAAGAAAAGGAGGAATCACCAGCAAATGAATTAAATGAAATAGAGGCATGCAATATGTCAGAAAAAGAATTCACAGTAATGGTCATATAGTTCATAAACCAAATGGATTACAAAATCAACAACTTATGTAAGAATCAAGAGGAAATGAAGAATGATATAGCTACAATAAAAAACACAATGGAAGGTTTAAATAGTAGACTAGAAGAAGCCGAGGACCAAATTAGCAAATTAGAAGATGGGGCAGAAAAACAAACCCAATCTAAACAGCAATAGGAGAAAAAAAAATTAGAAAGCAAGAGGAGAGCCTAAGGAAGCTTTCAGACAACATGTAATGAAGTGACATGCATATAATAGGGGTGTCAGAAGGACAAGAAGAGGAGCAAGGATTAGAAAACATATTTGAAGAAATAATGAAAAAAAAAACTTCCCTGATTTGGGGAAGAAAAAAGTCACACAAGCACAGCAAGTCCCAAACAAAATGAACCCCAAAACACCCACACAAAGACATGTTGTAATTACAATGGCAAACGTTAACGACAAAGAGAGAATCTTAAAGGTTGTAAGAGACAGAGAGTTACCTACAAGGGATCTCCCATTAGCTTATCAAAAGAATTCTCAACAGAAACACATAGGCCAGAAGGGAATGGAATGAAGTATACAAAGTGATGCAAAGCAAGGGACTTAATCCAAGAATACAATATCCAGCAAAGCTATCATTCAAAATTAAAGGGGAAAACAGGATCTTTGCAGTGAAAAAAAAAATGCTAAGGGAGTTTCTCACTACCAAGCCAGCAATGCAAGAAATGCTAAAGGGACAATTGTAAAAAGAGGAAATAGAAAGGGAAGAAGGAAAACTTGCATAAAGAATAAAAATGGCTATAAACAAGTACCTATCAATAATAACCTTAAACATAAATGGACTAAAAGCTCTAATCAAAAGACATAGAGTGGCTGAATGGATAAGAAAACATGACCCATATATATGCTGTCTACAAGACACCCCCCTCAGAACAAGGGACTCACTCAGACTGAAAGTGAAGAACTGAAAAAATATTTTTCAGGCAAATGGAAATGAAAAAAAAAGGTGGGGTGGCAATACTTATATCTTACAAAATAGACCTCAAAGTGAAGGCCATAGAGATAAGGAAGGCCACTTCATAATACTAAAGGGATCAATTTAACAAGAAGATGTAACTCTAGTAAACATATACGCACCCAATGCAGGAGCATCCAAATACATTTTTAAAAACTTCTAGAAGATATCAAGGAAGAAATAAATAGCAATACAATCATAGTAAGGGACTTCCATACCCCATTGACATCACTGGATAAATCCTCTAGACAAAAAATCACCAAAGAAACTGTAATCCTAAATGACTCACTAGATCAGAAGGAATTAATTGACATTTTCAGAGCATTTCACCCCAAAGCTACAGAATATATATTCTTCTCAAGTGCACATGGGACATTTTCAAGGATACACCACATATTGGGACACAAGCAAAGTCTCTTCAAATACAAGAAGATTGAAATCATATCAAGAATCTTCTCAGATCACAATGGCATAATGTTAGAAAGAAACTATAATAAAACAACCACAAAAATTCAAACACTTTTAGGCTAAATAGCATGTTATTAAACAATGACTGGGTTACCAAAGCAATCAAAGAAGAAATAAAAAACATCCTGGAAACAAATGACAATGAAAACACAACAATCTAAAATCTATGGGACACAGTGAAAGCAGTCCTGAGAGTGAAGTTCATAGCACTACAGGCCTACCTCAAAAAAAAAGAAAGAAAAACTGGTAATAAATTATCTAACTTTGCAATTTAAATAATTAGAAAGACAGAAACAAGGAAAGTCCAGAGTGAGCAGAAGGAATGAATAATAAAGATCAGAGTGGAAATAAATGACATAGAGACCAAAAAAAAAAAAAAACAATACAAAAGGCCAATGAAACCAAGAGCTGGTTCTTTAAAAGGAAAAAAAAGATTGATGAACCTATAGCCAGCAAGACTGATGAACCTCTAGCCAGGCTCACCAAGAAGCAAAGAGAGAGGACCCAAATCAGAAATGAAACAGGCGAAATACCAACAGACCCCACAGAAATACTAAGGACTGTAAAAAAAAAAATACTATGAACAACTCTATTACAACAAACTGGTCAACCTAGAAGAAATGGACATATTCCTAGAAAAATATGACCTTCCAAAATTCAATCAGAAAGAATAAAAACCTGAATAGGATGATAACTATGGAGGAAATTGAAGCAGCAATCAAAAAACTTTCAGCAAACTAAAGCCCTGGGCCACAAGGCTTCACAGGGAAGTTTTACCAAACATTCAAAGAACTAAAACCTATCCGCCTCAGACTATTCCAAAAAATTCAAGAAGGAACAATTCCAAGGTCTTTCTATGAAGCCAGCATTACCCTAATCACAAAACCAGATAAAGACACCACAAAGAAGGAGAATTACAGGCCAATATCCCTGATGAACATAGATGCTAAAATCCTCAACAAAATTCTAGAAAATTAGATCCTGCATTACATTAGAAAGATCATACACCATGACCAAGTGGGATTTATCCTGGGGATGCAAGGCTGGTACAATATCCATAAATCAATAAACGTGATACATCACATAAACAAATAGAGAGACAAAAATTACATAATCATATCAATTGATGGAGAAAAAGCATTTGACAAAATCCAACACCATTTTTGATAAAAACTCACAGCAAGGTGAGAATGGAGAGATCATACCTCAACATAATAAAAGCTTTATGTGATAGACCTACAGTCAACTTCATACTCAATGGGCAAAAACTAAAACCATTTCCCCTAAGAACAGGAAGAAGACAGGGATGCCCACTCTCACCACTCCTGTTCGACATAGTACTGGAAGTGCTAGACATAGCGATCAGTCAAGAAGAAGAAATAAAAGGCATCCAAATTGGAAAAGAAGTAAAACTGTCATTCCCTGATGACATGATATTATACATAGAAAACCCCAAAGACTCCATCAAAAAACTACTAGACTTAATAAATGAATTTGGCAATGTAGCAGGATACAAAATTAACACCCAGAAATCTATGGCTTTTTTTATACACCAATAATGAAC
>NW_005356154.1:163377-178856 GCF_000412655.1 Myotis brandtii
GATGTTTCTAACTCTCTGTCCCTCTCCTTTCCTCTCTGTAAAAAATCAATAAAATATATTTTTAAAAAAATATACATAGGAATAAACTTAACTAATGATGTAAAAGACCTGTACTCAGAAAACTACAGGACATTGAAAAAAAATAGAGGAAGACATAAATAAATGGAAATATATACTGTATTCATGGATTGGTAGAATAAACATCATTAAAATGTACATACTATGCAAACCAATCTATAGATTCAATGGAATCCCCATTAAAATACCAACAGCATATTTCACAGACCTACAACAAACTCTCCAAAAATTCATCTGGAATAAAAAAAGACCCCGAATAGCCACAGCAATCCTGAGAAAGAAGAACGAAGTTGGAGGGATCACAATACCAGATATCAAGCTATATTGCAAAGCCACTATTCTCAAAACTGCCTGGTACTGGCACAAGAATAGACATAGACCAATGGAACAAAACAGAGAACCTAGAATCAACCCAAGACATTTTATCTTCCATTCTCTCCCACTCTCTATATTTACCCACATTATCTCCCTTACTTTCCATAGCGCTCCCTTTCTCTCCATCTCTTTCCTTTTCCCTCTCCTTCAATCTCCATCTCTCACTCTCTCCTCTTCTCTTTATCCCTCTCTCCCTCTCCATCTTCCCTCTCTTCTTTCTATCTCCTTGTCCCTCTCTCCCCTTCTGCCTCCCTCTTTCTTTGTCGTTATTCCTCCTCTTCTTACTCTCTCCATCTCACTCCCCATCTCTAATTCCTTCTCCCTCTGTATCCTTCTTCCTTTACTCTCTCTTCCTGCTTTGTCCTCTCCCTCTCATTCCATCTTCTTGCCCTCTCTGCATCTACCTCTATCATTTTTCTTCTCTCTCTTCCCCATGTTTCTCTCATTTACCATATCCCACTGTCTTTCCATTTCTCTCCCTCACTTTCCATCCCCCTTCCTCGCTCTCCCTCTCTCTCTTCCTTAACCCCCTTCTTTCTATCCTACTCCCTCACCTTTTATCTTTCACTCTCTACTCACTCCCTCTCCCTCTCTTATTAGCTCTCTATCACTGCCTCTCATTCTTTCAATCTTCCTCCCCTCCCCCTCTTTTCTTCCCTCTAATAAATATTTCCTTCTCTCACTGTCTCCCACTCTCTTCTACTCTCTCCCTGTCCCTCTCCCTCACTCTCTTCTTCTTCCTCTTTCTCCTTTCCCAAACCATCCCCATCTCCCTCTTCCTCTTTCTCTCACACTGCCTCTCCCTAATCTTCATCCCCCCTGGCCTCACTCTGTTTTCTCTCTCCCTAACATTTATTTCTCTCCCTTTCCCTCACTATGTCCATCACTCATCCTGTCCCTTGCCCCTTTCCCCTATCTACCTCCTCTCTCCTTGATTTACTCTCTCCCCCTACAACTCACTCTCTCCATCTTTCTCTCCCTCTTTCCTTCTCCTTATCCCTTTTTGTTTCTCTTCCTTTCTCCTTCACTCTCTACAACTCCACCTCCCAATTCCTTCACATCTCTCCATCTGCTTCCCACTCTGTCCTTTCTCACCCTGTCCCTCATTCCCTCTCTCTCCCTCTCTCTTACCTTTTCTGTCCAAAACCCATTCCTTCTCTCCCTCACTTTCTTTTTGCTGACCCCCCTCCTCTCCTCCCTCTCCATCACTTTCAATTTCTCCTCTACTCTCATATCTCTTCCATACTCTCCCCCTTCTACCTCTCCCACTCTCTGGCTCCCTTTACCGCTCCCTCTCCACCTCTCTTTCTTCCATTCTTTCCCTCTCTTTCTCTCTCTTCTGCCATCTCCCTCTCTCTCCATCCACCTTTAGCTCAGCCACTCACTCATCCTCTCTGTTGGTCTTTCTCATTCTCCCTCTTCTCTCTTTTTCACTTTCTCTCTCTCATCCTCTCTGGCTCTCTGTTCTTCTCCCAGTGTCCCTCTCTTTCTCTCACACTATCTCTCCTGCTCTCTTATTTTTTCTTCCTTCCTCCATCTTTCTTTACCTCTTTACCTCCCCCTCTCTCCCCATATATCTCCAGCAATCTTCCTCTAACTCTCTGTATTCCTACTTGCTTTTCTCCCTGTCCCTCTCGGTTTCTTTTTCTCTCCCGCTCTCATCCTCTCTCTCCCTCCCTTGCCTTCCTTATTCCTCTTTTTCCCTCTCACCCTCCCATTCCCTCTGTCTCCCTTCCAATTCCTCTCTCACCCTATACCTCCTTCTATCATCTTATCTCTTTTTCTCACATTCTCTCCTCACCTCCTCTCCTCCCTCTCTCTCTCCCTCTCTTCCTCTCACTCTCCCTCTTTCCCTCTCCCTCTCCCTTTAAGTCTATTTCTCCCTCTTTGTTTCCTTCTCTCATTTCCTCTCTTATCTCTGCCTCTTTCTCCCTCTCTACCTTTACCCCTAGCTCTCCCTCTATCACTCCCTTTTGCCTCCCTCTAACTCTCCCTATTTCCCTGTCTCTCACTATTTCCCTTTCTCTCTTCCCTCGGCCTCACTTCTCTCCCACTTACTCCCTTTCACTTTCTCTCCCTCTCATTCCCTTACTTTTCCTTATTCTTAGTCTCCCTCTCCCTCTTCCCCTTCCTCTGCCTCTCCCCTTCATTCTCTCTCTCACCCTCTTACTCTCTGTTGTTTTATCTCCCTCTCCCCTGTCTTTCCTTATTCTCCTTTCCCCTCTCCCTCTCTCCCTCTTTCCCTCCCTCTCCTGCTACTTTTCCCTTTCTCTTCCACTCACTCCTTTTCCACCTACCTTTCCCTCTCCCCCTCTGTATCCCACTGCCTTCCTTCCTCTCCCTCTCCCATTCTCAATATTTTCTCCCTCCCTTTTTTCTTTCTCCCTCTTCCTTTCTCTCTCATCCTCTTCCTCTCTCTATTTCTTCCTCTCCCTCTCCCAGTTTCTCCATCTTCCATTCACTCCATCTCTCCCTTTCTCTTCTTCCCTCTCCCTATCCTTCTCCCTCTCCTTCCCTCTCTTTCTCCCTCTCTCACTCTCCCTCCCCCTCTATCCTTCCTTTTTTACCCTCCCTCTCTCCTCCTTCTCCCTGTTTCCCTCTCCTTCTCCATCTCCCTCTCTCCCTAACCCTCTCTCTCTTCTTCTCTCTCTCTCTCTTTCTCTTCCTCTCTCTCCCTGGTCCTCTTCCTCTTCCTCTTGACCTTCTTCTCCTTTCCCTCTCCATCTCTCTTTTTCTCTCTCTCCTTCTCCCTCTCTCACTCTCCTTCTCGCTCTACCTCTCCTCAATTTCTCCCTCTCTGCCTATCCCTCTCTCCCACTCCTCTCTCTGTCTCTCTTTCTGTTCCTCTCCCTCTGCTTCTCTCTCTCCCTCCCTCCCTCTTTTTCTTCCTTTACCTCTCCCTCCCTCATCTCCCACCCTGTTTCCCTCCCACTTTCCTTCTCTCCCTTCCTCTCCCTCTCGCTTCTTTTCCTTCTCTCCCTCTCCCTTTCCCTCTCTTCCTTTCTCCCTCTATCCATCTCACTCTCTTCCTCTCTTTCCCTTTCCCTCTCCTTAAACATCAGATAAAACACATTTTGTTAAACCTGTGCTCATGAATTTCACCATTGCTTCTTTCCTTTTGTCGGGGGGGGGGGGGGGGGGAAAAATTCATTTCTCTGTCTATCAGGCTTTATTTGCACTAGGTGCTTCTCAAGTTCTAAGCTATTTCCATCTGGTATTCCCACACATATTCACTCTGAACTGTATCTCCACTTTATTTTGCTTGGGTTGCCCCATCCCCAGGTTCCTGCTATTGGGCCTTCCAAGTATAACCTATTCACAAATGACCACTAACTAAAGCCTTAGATCTCTGCGGGCAACCATTTTTTGCCTATCTCCTTATCTGGCCCTTAATAGCTAATGAGCACAGAATGATAAGCAGAATGGTCTAGTTAGGGAAGCAGTGGGAGATGAAACTGGGCCTGATTAAGTTAGGTTCAGGTTGCAAGAGTCCTTAAAATAAGGTTGACAAAGTGAGTATCCTTCCTCCCATGGGAAAAAGGAGAACCACTGCAGATTTTAAAATTGGGAAAGTGGCATGATTAAAATTATGTTTTATTGCAGCATTTTTAAAAGTATTGTATATAATATTAATTGATGTTACATGAAAAAGAAGTTCTGTGGTCAGTTAAGTTTAGGAAATACTGGATTAAAGAAAGTAAAAGATATTTCTTTTATTTTTTCAGTAATTTTATTTTTATCATTTTTCTTGTTGTTAATCCTCACCTGAGGATATTATTTCCACTGATTTTCAGAAAAAATGGGAGGGAGGAAGAGAGAGAAAAACATAGATGTGAGAGAGACACATCAACTGGTTGCCACCAGCACAAGCCCTGACTGGGGCAAGCCCACAACTGAGGTACATGCCCAGAATTGAACCCAGGACCTTTCAACCCACGGGCCAGTGCTCTATCTACTGAGCCAAACTGGCTAGGGCAAAGATGTTTCTTTATTGCAGGACTTTTCCAACTCTTAGTATGCTAACATGTATATTGTGACTCTTCAGGAGGAATCTGAATGGCCCCTGTTTCCTAAACTTGCATTAGCACAGAACCCTCTTTTTAACAGGGGACATATATCAGGGCTAATGTTCCCCAAAGTACAATTTGGGATACACGACTTTATGAAGATTAATCTGGGTATACAAGAAAGGTTGAAATGAGATGAATGCAGGCCAGGAGACTATGGGCAGCTTAAGCAGGTGGAATAGCAGCCCACACTATCACCTCAGCAGTGAGAACTGAGTGAAACATGCATTTCAAGAGACTTTGTGAAGAAGACTACGAGGACTGGGGTTAAGCCTCTGGTGGAAACTGGGTCTTATTCTTCTTCTATCTCTTAAACTGTGTCATCTATCAGAGAACTTTGCAGATGAGAGAAATATACATATTTGTTGACCATTATTATATTATCAGCATCAGGGACTTTATAAAATTACTTTTTATGTTTCCCCTTAAATGTAGTTTACCTGGTGTTTTGTATATAATTGGCATAATTTGCAAAACTAGTTCACATTGCAACTGAAGGGGCGATTGGGAGCTATCAAAATAGAGTTTGTCTTTACTTGCAAGGTAGATTATGTACTTTAGTGAGAACATTGGACTGTGAGTTTTTATATTAAATAAAAGAGGAGAAAGAAAAGAGGACAGAGGAAGATAAAGAGGGAATGTTCTATCCCAGGAATGTTATGATTTGGTACTCAACACCCCCACACACACCCCAAAAGCTTTCAAGATTATCTTTGGCCAATAGATATATAGGTTACACTGTCATGACTACATGAAAAATACTCAACATTAAGAGTTAACAAGTTCATTAGTCAGAAAAATCTGACGGAAATAAGAAATTCCAAAGCACGACTAGGTGAAAATTTGCTTGGTTAATCAGGCTTTATATTTAGAACCCATGACTTTAAAATTCTCATGTCAAGAATCTCTCAATTGATACTAAGTCAGTTATAACAAGTGTGAGTTCAGGTAGTTCTCCCAAGATATGACATTCACTTCACCTTTCTGGCCATATTTTAAAGTTTACCAATGTGTTTCTAAAGCTTTTCATAGACCCTTTTGGCAGAGGCAGTGCCTGGTGAAGGCAGAAGAGGCATGCTCTCCTAGAAGGGTTCAAACTTCCTTCAAGACATCATCCATGCCAACAGGATCAACACTGTAGCCAGAGAATTTTAGGCTATAAATGCAACCCCAATTCAGGCAGAGCTCAACTGGACTTGCACCCCTTGAAAGGAAATATCTATCCTATAGACAGAAAACAGCATATCAGTCTATGCCTCTGTTTACTCATCTGTAAGATGGGGATGATAACAGCACTCTCTTCATAAGATTGAGTCAAATATTTAATGAAATCATACATGTAAAATGCTTAGTACAGTGCCTGACAACAGTAAACACTCACTAAGTGTTAACTATTTTATTGTTGTTGTTGTTATTATCATTATATTAATACATTTTTCAAACCCCAATAATCTAAGAAGATACAGCCATATAGTGGTTGGCAGAGAGAAGATTTTCTTGTGGAACCATACTGTTTCCCTCGTTTAAATTTATACCTTTCTCACATGCATCCTGAAAGCCCATTTCCTCTATGGAAACATGAGCATAAAATCCTGAGTTTCCTTGACATGAAGGCTCCTTCAAGTGTCCCCAGAAACCAATACCGACTGAAGCACTCAAGTTTCCATAAAGTGATAAAGCAAGGCAGCAATGAAACAAGACTGTGATGAGAATGCTCCCAAGAATAAGAACCAAGACTTTTTTCACTTTTAAATCCCCAGTCTAGTGGAAAACCTGCTCAGAGTAGATGCTAGGTGAAATTTTATTGAATTTCACAAGCACAGAAGGAAGAAGTGATTCTCAGCCTCCCTTAGCAGATGCCACAGCATTAGGAAGTAGAGGAACTGAGAGAGAGAGAGAGATGCTGTCATCTACAGTATAAGTAGGGACATAGCAAGGCTTTCATTCCAGAGTCACTTTCTCTCACATTAGATGCAAACTCCTTACTCCTTGCAGATGGCCTGTCTTCTCTGTTGTCACAGTCAACCACCAGCAGCATGGTGTGAACACCAAGCAGCACTAAAAGTGCTTCCTGCCCAAAGTGATCCCCTACAGTGGCCTGTCGTCTGTCTTATCTTCTGAGTAGTAGTCTTCACTCTTTAAAGGGTCAAGATTTGTACTTTATACTATCCTTTCTCCTAAACTATAGGATACACACTTTATATGATTAAGTATTAATATGCAGCAAAGACTGGACATCTGATTAATGTGGAGAGATCCAGATCTCAGTTCTTACAGCTCTTTTGTGGGCAATCCATGATTCTGCAATCCTTCTGAATTCTAATTACAATATCCTTTTATACTTTTTATACAATGTATTTTATATTCAATTAGGCATATGATAAGCACATGATTCTCCTACATTATAAGGAAACATTCTGCCCTGGCCAGCATAGCTCAGTGGTTAGAGCATCAGCCTGTACACCAGAGGGTCACAAATTTGATTTTCTGTCAAGGGCACGTACCTGGGTTGCAAGTTCAATCCCTGGCCCCCGTTGGGGTGCATGTGGGAGGCAACCAATCAATGTGTCTCTCTCATATCCATGTTTCTCTCTTTATCATACCACCGCCCTCCCCTGTCTTCCCTTACACCCTCTCTAAAAACCAATGGAAAAAATATCCTCCAGTGAGGATTAACATAAAAGAAAACATCCTGCTCTTAGACTTGGTGACCAATTGCCTGGTACTCTGTTTATGTCTGATATCATCCTCTGAAACATTGGCAGAGAGCACATAGGTTAAATGACTCTTATACATGACTAGAGGCCCGGTGCATGAAATTCATGCACTGGGGGGGTATCCCTCAGCTCAACCTGCACCCTCTCCTCAGGGGATGTCCGACTGCCAGTTTAGACTTGATCCCTCTCACAATCCAGGACTGCTGGTTCCCAACCGCTCGCCTGCCTGCCTGCCTGATTGCCGCTAACACTTCTGCCTGCCAGCCTGATTACCCCCTAACAACTCCCCTGCCAGCCTGATCGATGCCTAACTGCTCCCCTGCCAGTCCAATTGCCCCTAACTGCCCTCCCCTGCCAGCCAAATTGCCCCCAACTGCCCTCCCCTGCAGGCCTGGTGGCCCCAACTGCCCTCCCCTGCCAGCCTGATCTCGCCCCCAACAGCCCTCCCCTGCCGGCCTGGTCACCCCAATTGCCCTCCCCTGCTGGCCATCTTGTGGCAGCCATCTTGTGACCACATGGGGGTGGCCATCTTTTGACCATATGGGGGCAGCCATCTTTGACCACATATGGGGGGTGGCCATCTTGTGTGAGAGCATGACAGCCAATTTGCATATTACCTCTTTATTATATAGGATTGCAGAGACTTTATAGGGCCCAGGTCCTAGCTGCATAACCAATTCAAAGGTGCATATATATTTTGTTTAAAGGTAGGAACAATGGTATTAAGCCAAATTTGGAGGAAGAGCCAACAGAACTTATGAATCAAGACCTTAATTTTTTAAATATACTAAAATTAACTCAAAATAAATAAAAAATTTAAATTTGTAGAAGAAATCATAAAGGAAAATCTCCATTACCTTTGATTTTTGGCATAGCTTTTGAATTATCACACCAAAAGCACAGGCAACATAATATAATTGCATTTCATCAAAATTAAAAACTTTTGTTCATCAAGGCACATTATCAAAAAAAGTGAAAAGATAATCCATAGAATAGGAGGAAATACTTTCAAGTCATATATTTGAGAAGGGTTTAATATCCAAAATATGTAAACAACTCCTACAACTCAACAACAAAAAGACAAACCATCCAATTATTATATGGGCAAAAGACTTGAATAGCTATTTCACCGAAGATGACATGCAAATAGCCAATAAGCACATGAAAAGATGCCCCACATCATTAGTCATTAGGGAAATGTAATGCAAAATCATAAAGAAATAATACTTCACTCCTGCTAGAATGGCTTTAATAATTTTTTTTAATCAGAAAATAACAAGTTGGTGAGCATGTGAAGAAATTGGAAACCTCACACATTACTGATGGGAATGTAAAATGGTGCCATCACTATGGAAAACAGTTTGGCAGTTCCACAAAAAGTTAAACATAAAACGATTATATGATCTAGCAATTCCACTTCTGGGTATATACAAAAAAAAAATCTGAAAGTAGGGACTCAAACAGATATCTACATACCAGTGTGGGGAGGAAGAAACTTTCCTCTACCCTCCTAGGTTCCTTTTGCTGGTCTAATAATCAAACAGACATGAGACAGATTAACAAGAAAAAATAAATAAATTTAATTACATATGTATGTATGGGAACCTCACATACATGAGAGGTTCAGAAACAGAAAGGAAAAATGAGGTATATATGGCATTCCAAGCTAAGGATGAATAAAGTGCCTTGGGGCTTCAGGTCATTCCCAGGCTGATAAGAGGAGCAGGTACTCAGTAATTAGAAGTTTGCCCTGCCCTATAGATAGATCATAAAAAGTTATTTCTGGTAATAATTCTTATCATAGACAAGTTTCCCAATTTAAATTATTTAAGGGAGAGGTAAAAGTTTCTCTTGAGGCTGCAGGGTCTTGATTGCCTTCAGTTCAAAATGATCCACATGCCAAAGTGGCATGTCTTGGGAGGCCTATTCTGAACCCCTTCATTAGTGTTGCATCAACATTATTCACAATAGCCAAAAGGCAGAAACAATCCAAGTGTCCATCAACAGATGAATGGATAAACAATGGAATATTATTCAGCCATTAAAATAATGAAATACTGATACATGACACAACATAAACCAAGTTTGAAAATTTGCTGAGTGTAATAATCCAGGCACAAAGAACAAGTATTATATGACTAGTGACCCGGTGCACAGATTCGTGCACATTGAAAGGAAATTAATTAAAAGGTGGCCGGCAGGGTGGAACTGGGTGAGACGGGCCAGAAATGCCCTGGAGCCCACCTCCCATGGTCCCTCCCAGCTGGCCGCACCTGGGGCAGCACCATGGCTTGAAAGGTGTCTGCGGAGTGAGTGGGGGGGTCCCTCCAGCAGGTGGGGGTCCCTCGGCCTGGCCTGCAGGGATTGGACCAAAACCAGCTCTTCAACATCCCCCGAGGGGTCCTGGAGTGCAAAAGTGCACTCTGCAAAGTTGCCGTCATACAGGGTGTAGAACGCAAATGCAAGTGTGCAGTAAACCAGATTTGGCCAACAGTGTCCCAGCAACAACATAACCCAGAGCCAAAGGTGGAATCACATGGCCCCAGGAGGAATTGGGCTCCCTCCTCTCTGGTTTTGGGGTGCATCACCCGAAAACTGCCGCTGCCAAGTCAATGCAGCTCGGCAGCTCCTGTGTTGAGCATCTGCCCCCTGGTGGTCAGTACGCATCATAGCGACCAGTCAGATGGAGGGAGGGACATGTGGGAAGCCGCCTATTATCTTCTCTAGCAGAGAGGTGTGGACAAGGAACCCCGAAATGCTGGTGACCCTTGAGCCCTGGCAAAGGTCAGGGCTATGCACCCACTGTTTAGTCAAGACAATGGCAGCTGAAGCAACTTCCCCACCAGATAGTCATGTAAATCCTTACTGATGAGATAGTCTGTCTGTTACTGGAAATTGCCTGCCTCAGGGCTATAGGTGTATCACAAATTGAATAAAAGGATGGCAAGGCCTGAGCAGAAGCAGAGTCCATCCTCTTGGGATGGGCTCTCGCCTGCCCCCCAATTTTCAAATTATTATTTCTTGTCTCATCTCTTTCATTTGCACATGCGGCCCCTCTTCCAGAGCCCAAACCCTGAACCACACAGGACATGGGATCATTCACAGGGACACTTAGCATATTAGCCTTTTATATATATATATTCCACTTATATGAAATATCTTGAATAGGCAAATTCATAGAGACAGAAAATAGATTAGAGGTTACCACAGCCCAGGGATGGAAGGGAGAAAAGAATGGGGATGCACTGCTTAATCAGTACAGTTTCTGTTTGGGGTGATGAAAACATTTTAGAAATAGAAAGAGGTGATGGTTGCACAACATTGTTAATGTAATTAATGCCATTGAACTGTACACTCAAAATGGTTAAAATGGAAAATTTTATATCATATATATTTAACCACAATGGCAAAATTGTTTTATTTGTGTTATTACTTATATTGGAAGTGAGAAGCCATAACAGAAGCAGAAGCAGCCCAAGGGCATCTTGATAGGGGGCCTGAGAATAATGTAACAACTTCGATCTTACTTTTGCACAAAGATGGTGGTAGTTCAGTGTGCTGGTTCAACTTTTGCCCATTCTCATCAGATGCTGCTTTACTGAGCTACGGGGTGGAATGCATAATCTGTGACTCTGTAGGCCTGGAAAGTAATAACCTCCGCATTTGTGTTAGGCAGGGGAAGAGGATGTTCAAAGGACTGTGGGTGAAAGACTATGGATGGAGCCAAAGTGTTTGTTGCCCAGGGTTATAATGCATGAAGCCAAGGAGCAGCTTCCAAATGCAGAATCTTGAGGAAGCCAAGATGCAAGTTGGTATAGAACCCAAAATATAGATCACCAAGTCTGAGGGGTTAGCAGAAATGTAGAACCAAGATATAAAAGTGAAAATTGGAAAGATGCAGCAGCTAACACATGAAGTGAGTTAGGGAGGGTTTAAGTTAATCCTGAGCTGTCTGCCTCAGATTTTTATAGAATTCTCATGCCTGATTTTGTATTTAAAGGCCTGAAAAGAACTGAAAGTTTAAGGTATTTTGACATTATAAACCACAATGATTAGATTCTTTTAAGAACATTTCCTTTTAAGGAGAGAAGTTACCTAGGAAACTGATGGAACTGTTAGCCGGAGAACAGAAGAATCAGAGAATGTCAATCATTTCTCCTCTGCAAATTATCTATAAAAATAGCAGCATCCATCAGTCATAATAAAAGAATTTAAAGGACACTTCATTGCAGGCACAGGGACTTTAGAAATGGAAGACAGAGTAATTGCCTGTTCCCTGAAACTGGATATTCGAAATTGCATATTATATGAAACATGTTCCTTGGGTGTTAGTAACTGCTATAGAAGCTTCGCCTCCAAAGCCACAAAACCCAAATGTTAGTTGTCCAGGTCAGCTCAGTGTCCTAAAAGCTAAGAGTGATAACAGGTAGAGAAAATGGGTCCATCTAGGTGGAGCTGAGGCAAAGAGTGAGACAAAACCTCTGGTATAAGAGACTTATTACACAACTAGGATGGTCACCCCTTTCAACCTGAACAGTGCTCCCACAGCTCATGCTTATAAATTCAGTGCAGAGGCCAACTAGCACAAACATGGGCCCAAAAGGGATGAAACTGTCTTTGAGTGTGAAGGGGAAGGAGGCAGATAATTTATAGAAACATTGATAAAAGAAAAGTGTGGAGGGGCACAGAACCCAACCTGCTTCTTATTTTACAATTCTAAGGGCTGAGATGCTTGCAAAACCCCAGAAGAGTCAGGGATTCAATATTTACTCAATATGCAGGGACTAACATAGATTATAAGGTGAAACCAGCTGAATTATGAGAATTACTTGAGCAGTAGAAAACTAAGAAATATTAAAGTCATTCATCAGGCCCTCCTATTGCTAGTAAATGAGAACTGGCCAAATCCAATTTCTGGGGTTGCCCAGAAAAGGTAGTGAGTAAAGAAGGAGGCCCTGGGCAGTTAGCCCTACAGGCATGATTTGGAAGAGAGGTGCTTCTTTGCTGTATATTAGCCAGAAAACAAGCAATAGTTTAGTGGTGTGGGGAGAGGGAATGATGGCAGGGAGGAAGACAGCAAGTCCATGTTACAATAAGGAGTTCAAATATGTTATTAAAGTGTCTAGACCTGGGTTTCTTGATCATTTCTTAGTCATAGATCCTTTTGACAGCTTGGTGAAATATCGATTTCTTTTCATAGTAATATTTTTCAATATATAAAATAAAACACAATGGATTACAAAGGAAACCAAATATACTGCTATACAATTCTATAATATTTCATATATGTCTTAGTAATATATGTTTCCTTATTAACACACTAGAGGCCCGGTGCACAAAATTCGTACACTCAGCGGGGTGGGAGGGGGGTCCTTCAGCCCGGCCTGCACCCTCTTGTAGTCTGGGAGCCCTCAGGGGATGTCCAACTGCTGTGGAGGTGGGAGAGGGTCCTGCCACTGTGGCTGCACTTGCCAGGCTTCTAGCTGAGAGGTTCTCCCCCTGTGGGAGCGCAGTGACCACCAGGGGGCAGCTCCTGAGTTGAGCATCTGCCCCCTGGTGGTCAGTGCGTGTCATAGCGACCGGTCATTCTGGCATTTGGTCCATTTGCATATTAGTCTTTTATTATATAGGATTAAATTAACAAGATCTAGCTGTGGATATAATAAGTACCATGATTTCAAAGCAGTGATGAACATAAGGGGTATTTTGAAATCTCTACAACTTCTATTATTTTATATGAAAGGATTTCTACTAGTTTCAAAGTTGCAGATACTGTAAATATTACTGCGATTGGTTGCTTACATTCATGATACAAAATATTCAATTTCAATTTGAAGTTAGTGAAAACAAGCTGTATTTTTTCCAATATAAATGTATTGACCTCTTTATTTGGGGAAGGCACTTAACTGAGGTTTTATTAGAATGTTGAAGCAATGTTTTTGAAAAAGGCAGCTCTATAAAATAAATATTTTAAATTAAATCCCTAACTGCATGGACAGGAAACCAGGGGAGGGACTGAAGCGAGGAGCAGCATACCCCATCTCCACATCAACACACGCATGTGCACACACATGGAGTGCCCTCACACATGTATGGAGTTGGCCCTGTGTACAGCTCACACATGATATCGTCTGCCTTTCTTTGTGGAAATGATTTTTAAGGAGTGGGGAAAAACAAAATGAAATACAACAAAGAGCAGACCATCCTTTGTAAGACATTTCTGTAGAGACCCCTTTATCTTTTTTAATGAGATATAATTGACATATATTTTTCATGGATACCTTGGGAACTTGTGCACCCAGATTAAGAACTGGTAGAAGTGAAAAACAGGAGCCAAAACCAGAAACCAGGAAACTTAAAAACAAAGAGTAACAGAGGGATTGAGTATGAGGTCTAAATGAATTCAGATGATGAAGAACATACATGTAGTGGCTCTTTACTTAAGTGTTCCCATCATGCACTTGATTGTCTGAACTACAATCAGTTAAAAAGCCTGGCAAAAGGTAGAGTGGGCAAAAATGAAAGAAAAGTGGCTATATGTTGTTAACTATTGAAGTTGGGTGATGACTACATCAGGTTCCTTATAGTACACCCTCTACTTTTCTGTATATTTGAAATTTTTCTTACTAAAATAATTTAGAAGTGAAAAATAAAATAAAGGATCTAACATGTTTGATTATCAGATCCCTCAAATCCATTCACTTACCTATTCAACAAATACTTATTGTTTCCTCTAGCACAGTATAAGGCAGTGGTTCCCAAACTTATTTGGCCTACCGCCCCCTTTCCAGAAAAAATATTACTCAGCACCCCCTGGAAATTGATTTTTTTTTAATTTTAATAGCAATTAAACAGAAAGATATATGTATTAATGTTTCTACCTTTTTCGTAAAATATAGTAAAGAAAGGTGTAAATTAGAAACATTATTGAATGAAATTATGAAACTATTTATTGAACTCAGAATAGAAAGGTAATACAAAAAAAGTTAAAACAAATGCACCTGTGGCCATCATCGCCCCCCCCCCCGATCGCTGCAGCGCCCACCAGGGGGCGGTAGCGCCCACTTTGGGAATCACTGGTATAAGGTATAGCAAGGCTGAAACCCAAGTCATGTGAGGGTCAGACCAGGAGAAACAGTAAGGACGAGTTAGTTCCAGTCCAGAATGAAAGAAAGAGAATGCTTGAACGAAACCAGAGGGCAGAGTAGAAGGCCCCGAGGGAGGACATTTTGATGGAGGTAAAGTTCTTGAAAGAGAGAGGGAAAAGTGGAGTGGGAACACTACATTACAATGGGAGTGATCAGTACAATCTGGAATGGGGGAATGGAGAAAAATGGCTAAAGAAATGGGGATCCACCAATGGAAGTTTTTGGATCCTTCTTCATAGCTATTTGGTGGCTATTTGCTGCCCAAAAAGACATATTCAAGAATATACCATTTGTATAAACAAACAAGCAAACAAAGGCTGGTCACATCAAAGCTCTCTCCTAGAAACATGAGTTTTAGAGTAAATTGTCAATCTCAAAAGAAAAAATATGTTAGCTTTTTCAAACAGAGTTTTAAAAGGTACAGAATATAACTGGTCCCTAATGCAAATCAAAAGTCAGAGAGAATAAATTAATGTCTGTTTATATTTCATTTCCACTAACATTTGCCTAACTGAGAAAACAGCAACTGGGTTTTAATAACATTGGAGAAGTGAAAATTCCCAGGATATAAACCTTTATTTTTTTAAATCTTTATTGTTCAGATTATTACAGTGGTTCCTCTTTTTTCCCCCCATAGCTCCCCTCCACCCGGTTCCCACCCCACCCTCTACCATTACCCCTCCCTCCACTGTCCTCATCCATAGGAGTACAATTTTTGGGTGATGACTACAAAACTTCTGTGCTGGAGACACCCTTGTGGGGCAAGACTTCCTTCAGTGGGGCTTTGGTGCTCACTGAGTTTGCCCACTCTACCTTTTGCCAGGCTTTTTAACTGATTGTAGTTCAGTCTCTTCCCGCACCCCCACACCCCTTTCCCCCTGAGAATTGTCAGTCCACTCCCTTTCTATGCCCCTGATTCTATTATATTCCCCAGTTTATTCTGTTCATCAGATTTTTTATTCACTTGATTTTTAGATTCACTTGATAGATACGTATTTGTTGTTCATAATTTTTATCTTTACCTTTTTGTTCTTCCTCTTCTTAAAGGATACCTTTCAGCATTTCATATAATGCTGGTTTGGTGGTGATGAACT
>NW_005356154.1:179774-180082 GCF_000412655.1 Myotis brandtii
CTTGTGGATCTCTAGAGGTGCTAATTTAGCCTCTGCCTGAGGCTACCCAGCAGGAGCTACAGAGAAATCTGCATCTTCCTCTTCTTTGTTTGGGGTTTGGAGATGCCCGGATGAGGCTCAGCTGTGAAGCCATGCAAGCTGCTGTGGGGCCTTGGGCCTTCTTTTGGATGTTCTGGGTCTCTCTGACCCAGCTGCAGTTTGTTAGGTAATTTTAGATTGCAAAGGGCCAGGTCATTCATATGTAAAAGCCTCTGTGCACAGCTTGGGTGGGGCGGGGTCTCAGGGAATCAACAGGGCGGAGCAAACAG
>NW_005356154.1:180354-181745 GCF_000412655.1 Myotis brandtii
TCATTCATATGTAAAAGCCTCTGTGCACAGCTTGGGTGGGGCAGGGTCTCAGGGAATCAACAGGGTGGAGAAAACAGCTATGGCTGATCCTCAACCCTGCCCTAAGAGGCCTCAGGTCTCAGTGTCGCGCAGTAATCGGTAATCGCTGCAAGCACCTCTGAGAGAAAGCCACCCTCAAGTTCTGCATGATGCCAGACAGCCCAGTTTCTCCCCGTATGAGTCTGGGTACCCATATACTCGCCCGGAACTGGAGTTCAGGGCTGTCGGGAGCTTGTGTCTCCCTCCTGATTGAAAGACAACGGCATCCTCAGTTGCCAGCCCTTTCCGTGTGCGCTTCCGTACCGCTGCACTTTACTTCCGCACCTCCTCTGAATCTCAGTGTGCTTTTCTCTTTCCTTCTAGTTGTAGAATTTCCACTCAGCGAGCCTTCCCGTGGTTGTGGATGATGTCCATTTTGTCTTTTAGTTGTATTTTGAAGTGGTTGTGCGAGGCAGCAATTTCAGGTGTTTACCTATGCCGCCATCTTGGTTTCTCTCAGGATATAAACCTTTAAACCAGTTTTCTTCCAAAGCCCATTTCAATAA
The DNA here is from genome assembly GCF_000412655.1 of Myotis brandtii. Taxonomy (NCBI): domain Eukaryota; kingdom Metazoa; phylum Chordata; class Mammalia; order Chiroptera; family Vespertilionidae; genus Myotis; species Myotis brandtii. The sequence goes on from NW_005356154.1 coordinate 180,939, forward strand.
CAACTTTGTAATTATTGCACTCACAGAAGAGCTCTGGCTGGCACGTTCCAGTGGGAGCTGCAGGAACCTCCTGGCAGCCAGATGCCTGAATTCTAAACCCCTGATTCATGCAAGTAAAGAAATGAAGTCCAGATGAGTTTCATCAGGAAACCCTTTGGTAGGAAGGTTGACAAATTAGAGGAATTCTGCTTCAATTTGTGTTTCTCCTCCATTAGCTGCTAGTTGTACTTCCTTCCTTCAGTACTTCCTATGGCTCTGTTGACCAAGACACAGTGACTTGAACTTGTCCAAGTGTCAACTAATTCAATTCCCTTCAGATGTTCTAGTTACATCTGCCACAACATCTGAACAGTAGGTGGTCTAGTCCCTGTCCACAGAAAAAGACAATTCAGAAAGGACAATACCTCTTAAAATGTTCATCTTTCCCAGCTAGCATGGCTCAGTGGTTGAGCCGTCACCCAACGAACCAGGAGATCATGGTTCGATTCCAGGTCAGGGCACATGCCCAGGTTTCAGGTTTGATCCCCAGTGTGGGGTGTGCAGGAGGCAGCCAATCAATGATTATCTCTCATCACTGATGTTTCTATATCCCTCTCCCTCTCCCTTCCTCTCTAAAATCAATATATATATACTAGTGGCCTAGTGCAGGAAATTTGTGCATGGGGGAGAGGGTGTTCCTCAGCTCGGCCTGCACCTTCTCCAATCTGGAACCCCTGAAAGGATGTCCTACTGCCGGTTTACAGGGATCGGGCCTAAACTGGCAGTTGGCCGTCCCTCTTGCAATCCGGGACTGCTGGCTCCTAACCA
>NW_005356155.1:0-220 GCF_000412655.1 Myotis brandtii
CAGGCAATGCGTCACCCCAGGACCCAGAATTTGCCTTCCCTGTGGACCGTGATCATGTTTGGAAAACTGGGCTTCAGGCAAGGCGGCACCCTGGGACCCAGGATCCGCCTTGCCTGTGGCCCATGATCGTGATTTGAAAGCTGGAACACAGGCAAGGTGGAACCCCTGGACCCAGGAGCCGCCTTGCCTGCGTCCCGTGATTGAGATCGGAAAGCCCCAG
>NW_005356155.1:568-858 GCF_000412655.1 Myotis brandtii
ATGATTTGAAAGCTGGGCTTCAGGCAAGGGGGCACCCCATGACCGAGGGGCCGCTGTGCCTTAGGCCCATGATTGAGATCGGAATGCCGGACCACAGGAAGGCGTCAAAACGGGACCCAGGACCTGCCTTGCCAGCGTACCGTGATCATGATTTGAAAGCCGGGCCGAGGGAAGACAGCACCCGGGACCCAGGAGCCGCCTTGACTGTGGTCCATGATCGTGATTTGAAAGCCGAACTACAGGCAAGGCGGCACCTGGGTCCCAGGAGCTGCCTTGCCTGCATCCCGTGT
>NW_005356156.1:0-201 GCF_000412655.1 Myotis brandtii
CGCGGGCCGTAGTTTGCCCACGGCTGGTATAGATGCTCAATGGCATTAAAAAAGATATAGTAACTATGAAAAAGAAACAGTCTGAGATAAAGAATGACATAACACAAATAAAGAACACATTGGAAGGAATACATAACAGATTAGGGGAAGCTGAGGATCGAATCAGTGAATTAGAAGACAGAGTTGAAAATATCACTCAAT
>NW_005356156.1:549-823 GCF_000412655.1 Myotis brandtii
CACCTGATTTCTCATCAGAAACTCTACAGGCCAGAAGGGAATGGCATGAAGTACTCAAGGTAATGGAAAGCAAGGATCTGAGACCAAGATTACTGTATCCAGCAAGGCTATCATTCAAAATAGACAGTCAAATAAAGAGCTTCCCAGACAAAAAAAAGCTAAAAGAATACATCACCACCAAGCCAGTATTACAAGAAATACTAAAGGGATTGCTGTAATGAGAAGAAGAAATAGCAAGAGAGAAACCTAGGGGGATATATATATATATATATAT
>NW_005356157.1:0-873 GCF_000412655.1 Myotis brandtii
AAATAATTTCCCCATATGTTTTCTTACAAATTGGAAGTAGCTAAGATGTTCCTGTGATATCTTGAGAAAAAGAGTTTTCTAAGACTCACATGGGATAATGAGTGGTTTTTATTTGTGTAGTTGCATCCCTTGGTTTGCAAAGTCCCAGCTTCCTTATTCCAGTCCTGGAAAAGGTTCAGCTGGGGGTTTAGTAGGGCTAAAAGCAGGGCCAGTGTCCAGAGTTTCCATTCCCGGGTGGAGGTGAATCCAGTGCAGCATCAGGCTAGGTTCAGTCCATCAGTCTATTGTGTGAGTCCCACATGGCCATGAACCACATAAGGGAATGCAGGGGAGCACACCCCTTGCAGCAGGAGTCCCAAGAGCCTGAGAGGACCAAAACATAAGAGGCGGGACTTCCTTTGGAGTTAAGTGTTTCAGACTTTGTGCCTTGCAGTGGCCATGTCTATTCTGGGCAATGATTAGTGTGACTGACAGGTAAGCACCTTCTCATATCACCCAGACCTTATGGGCATGCATCTAAATTGCAGCTTCCTTTGTTCCTATTTATTTATTTATAAACAGGTAATTACAACAATATCAACACCTGACTATACTCTCCACCATAGCCTTTCTAAGGAAGGCATGGCTACCTCTATTCTCAGTGTAATATACTTGCTTGGCATGCCAATCCATGTTTACTAACCATTGCAGAGTGAATCCTCAAAAATGCAGCATTAAATCGTTGCCAAAAACTTTCATATACCCAGCATTTTTGAAAATTCTTCTTTCAAAATGAAAAAATAAATAAACCTGTTCTAATGTTTTGTCTTAGTGATTGTTGGGGTCCAGCCCCAGCGGGTCCAGGGGTTCCCCATAGGTGTGGACGGAGTAGGC
>NW_005356158.1:0-10546 GCF_000412655.1 Myotis brandtii
AATTACCATGTTTGTCTATTATTAGATAGGATTTCAGGTTTCTTGCCATGTATTCCCAGAAATGGGATGGCTGGGTCAAAAGGCAGTTCCATTGTTATAATGTTTTGAGGAAACTCCATACTGTTTTCCATAATGGCTGCACCAAGTCTGCATTCCCACCACCAGTGTACTAGGGTTCCCTTTTCTCCACATCCTCATTAGCACTTGTTTTGTTGTTGATTTATTGATGGTAGTCACTCTGGCAAGTGTGAGGTGATATGTCCTTGTAGTTTTAATTTGCATCTCTCTGATGATTAGTTTTTACAGCTGTTGGCTATCTGTATGTCCTTTTCGAAGATGTGTCTATTCAGTTTCTTTGCTCATTTTTTAATTGGATTGTTTGTCTTCCAGGTGTTGAGTTGTGTAACTTCTTTATATATTTTGGAGATTAACCCCTTATCAGATGTATCACTGATGAATAGGTTCTCCCATACAGTGGGTTCCCTTTTCATGTTGTTGATGGTTTCTTTTGCTGTGGAGAAGCTTTTTAGTTTGATGTAGTTCCATTTGTTTATTCCTCCCTTTATTTCCCTTGCCCTAGGAGACAAATGGGAAAAAATATTGCTCCAAGAGTAGTCTGAGATTGTACTGCCTATGTTTTCTTCTAGGATTTTTATGGTTTCATGACTTACATTTAAGTGGCTTTCATATCCCAAGATTATTTCATTTCATTGTTCCCTGGCCCTTCTCTCCCTCTGTCATTGTCCCTGCTCTTGCCTACGGTCTAATATCATCTCTCATTCTAGTCTCACTAGATCTCACTTAGCATAGTTGATATGCTTTCAGTTCCTCTAATATGCAAAGCTTCTTCCTGCCCAAGGTCTTTGCACAGTTCCTTCTGCCTGGGGAGTTTTTGACCCCCTCCACCCCTTTCCAATGCGTAGTTATCTCTACTCGTAGCTCAGCTTAAAGATCACTTTCTCAGGGGAGTCTTCTCATGCTGTACAGATTCTGTGTGAGCAAAGGCAGTATTAGGCCAGCCCCCACCTCCACTCTTTGTACACTCGCTGTCTTCATAAACTTTTCTCCCAGCACAGATCAGAGCTTGTAATTACAGAAATGTTCTTATGTCTGTCTGTCTCTGTGTATTCTCCTCAATCTACTGGATCATGTCTCTTTACTCTGGTCTCTCCCATTCTGCCAACATAAATGCTTCCATCTTCCCACAGTCTAGTGTAGTAAGAGACTTAGAGAGAATAAGCTTCTGCCCCTCACTGTAGTGTGGGACCTGGGAGATAACCCTTACCTAGCCTCTTATTATGCTAATATTGTCCAAAACAGTTTGAAATAACAGAAAAAAATATTGTTGCTGTAAATAAAGGGTTAAGTGACTAAATTAAGATTCAAAAATTACCCGAATTTTTGGTTATGGGCTGGATAGGATGGGAGCTGTGAAGATGGAAGTAAAAAGAAAAATGGTTATATGAATCATGCTACATCTAACTTGCTTCAAATTTCCAACCTTCCTTTAAAAACGTGAACAGTTCTGTTTAGTTTGTCTGCATGTTAAAATTTTCAAGTGCTGGGATTCCAAGATTGCAGAGTAGGTGGAAGCTACACTCACCTGATCCTAGTCCCAAACCAAACCAGATTTACAGCTAAATTCTAGGGCAATGAAGCTGAATAATCAACTGAAGACTAGCTGATCTGAAATATTATAACCAAGGATTTATAGAAGAAGCCACATAGAGACTGGTAAGAAGAGCTGGCCCTCGCAACGATGTACAGCAGCTGAGAAGCTGGAGGGATAGCTCTCCTGTAAAACTCCCTTACCCCATGAGGGTAAAAGTCTCAGCCCCATGCAGGGATCCACAACCCAGAGCAACAGCGATGGGAAGAAGAGCCCACAGCATATCAGGTGGTGAAAATCAGTGGGATCAGTCTGTCTGGTAGAGAAAGGAGTCTGCTAGAGACCCAGACACCACCTTCTTAACAATAGGAGTTATTGTTACAGCACCAGCACAGGGAGTGCACTGCCTGGTTTTCCAACTACTGGAGACACCATTCTGCCATGCTCGAATCCTGCAGAGGGATCTGTTGGCTACACCCAGCAGGGGATTTTGGGGTGCACTTTTTCTGGAGATGTTCTTGGTAGAGACTCAGACAGTGACTGAACTGTGTGGCTACTGAAAGGGAATCATTCTTCCCCACCTTGAGCACATAACTGGCACCCCACACACACCTGTTGAGTCACTTGGCTTGCCCCACCACCCTGTGGCCCCGCCTGCTGACTTCAGTCGGTGCAGGGCAAATGGAATGCCATGTAGAGCTGGGACTTTCAGAGAGCCATACCCTGGGAAGCTTTTGTCCGGGATCAGGTGAGCTGGTGCTGGGTTGTGTGGCTACATCATGGAAGGGCCCTCCTATCTCCCCTGTGAGTTCAGCCTGCATTGTCCCAGGGAGGGAAAGGAGTATCTGCCCACCTCCTACAGGCCTGTTGAAGCCACTCTCAGTGGAAGACTATTTGGATCTGTGTCCCCAAGTCCCAGTGGCCACACCCTACTGAGCTGAGTTCTGTGGAAGAAAGAAAGGGCTGCTTAGAGCTGGGACGTTTGGAGTGGGTCTCCCTAGGAGGGTATCGTCTGGGACTAGGACAAGGTGCTTGGACCCCTCCTACAGGCTTGGCCGGCAACCAAGAGGAGACTCTTTTGATCTATCCCACACACACACACCCCACACCCAGCCCTAATGACTCTGGCCCTGCTGAATCTGCTCCTGCAAATGTGACGGCTGGCTGTACCCAATATGCCATTTAAAAATATCCTTTCAAATATGCCATTTTAAAAATCTCCATAACAACTGTGAGAAACAGGGATCCTTATCCTTAATTTGTAAACGAGGAAACCAAATCAAAGAGAGTGCACAGGGGCCCCAGGCAAAGCACAGCAATGATGGGCCAGCACCGAAATTTTGCTTGTCAACCCCTCATTCAGCACACTTCCTTTTCTCACGGCTGCTGTCTGAGGTTACACCTTCTACCCTGAGGAGGTGCTGAAGTGACACGCCTGGTGCGGTTTCTTTTAACACTGGGACTCTATAATCCTCGGTCATCATAGCTAGAGAAGAGAGTCAGAATTTCTTGGATGGGAAAGAGGTTGAACTAGAATCCAAGAATCACAGATGATTTGACTAAAAATCGCCACAAATGTAAGTGGTTATGAAATTGTTAAATTATCAGAAACCCAAGTATCATGCGGGCTTTGCTAGTAGTATCCCTCCCTCACCCCCTTTCCCAAAGAGAGGAGTAATGCCACCTGCTTATTGCTGATCACACAGCTGGTTTCTAAGTCGCTCAGCTTTCTGCACTGTATTGAGATTAGTTCTGATCTCCATATGTTGATTTGCTTAAGTTCTCTTTTTACTCCTGCCATTTACTTTTTGATTCGTTTTACCCCTACCATTACTGTTCAGTTGGCTGGCTTGGTTTAAGTCTCTGAAATAAAGCTTTCCCATTGATCTCCAGAGTACTTTTGTTTGTTCTTTCTGATTTATGTGAATCACACACATATTATAACCATCTGAAATTAACTGACTCATTTTTGCTTGTTTATTTTCTAGTATTTTGCCCTGGTACTACTCAATACTATTTCCTCGCTGACAAGAACATTGGTAGCTATACAATAAATAAGTTTTAAGCAAAAAAATTGCCAAGCATATTTCCTATATCTGCAATTATTCTAAGCACTGTACAGCCACTGATTTAATCCTAGTGGAGATCTTACAAGGCATATTATTGGTTTTCTTCACTGCTGTCTTCACACCTAGAATAATCATTGGGGCCGTTTAAGCATGCAAATATCTTTCAAAAAAATTAAGTTATGTCGTATAAATCCATATGTTTTTGCTGGAAGAAATACATACAGAAATTTGTAACTTTCATCAGCTTGTAATAGTGACTCTAGACTATAATTCAATTGTCTTCTTCCCAAATATCATGTTCTTTGCTCTGTACTACACATCTCTCCTCATATTATCCCAGAGAATGCCTGACTATGCTGCTGGGGGACCCTAAAGTGGAAAAAGTAGGTTAGAGTAAGGCAGAGCTGGGAGCTTCAGCCCTGAAGAGACTGAGAAAGCCTCTTCTCCAGACAGTCAAACCTAAGACCTATACAGGGGTGGGCAAAAGTAGGATGATAATAATAATAATAAATACAATAATTAAATAATAATACAAGAATAAACTGTGCTGGGGGGGGGGGGGTAATCACAACTGTAAACCTACTTTTGCCCATGCCTATATATAATATGAATGTGAGTGTGTAGTGTGTGCTTGAGAGAGAGTATTATGTAATACTCCCCATCCAGATATTTCCAGTACCCACCCAGCACCATACATAGTTATAAAAAGTTTTTGCACAGCAAAGGAAACCATCAACAAAATGAAAAGACAACCTAAAGAACAGAGAAGATATTGGCCAATGGCACGTCCAATAAGGGGTTAATATCCAAAATGTATAATGAACTCATGCAATGCAACACCGAAAAAACCAACGATCCAATTTAAAAATGGGCAGAGGACCTAAATAGACACTTCTCCAAAGAAGACACTCAGATGGCCAATAGACATATGAAAAGATGTTCAACTTCATTAATCGTCAAAGAAATGCAAATTAAAACCACAATGAGCTATCACAGCACACCTGTCAGAATGGCTGTCATCAATAAATCAACAAGCAACAAATGTTGCTGCGGACGTGGAGAAAAGGGAGCCCTCATAAACTGTTGGCAGGAATGCAGATTGGTGCAGCCACCATGGAAAACAGTATGGAGGGCCCTATAATTTTGTAAATGGAACTACCTTATGACCCAGAGATTCCACTTCTGGGTATATAACTGAAGAAACACAAAACACCACTTTGAAAGAATAGGTGCACCCTTATATTCATTGCAGCATTATTTGCAATAGCCAAGATATGCAGGCAATCCATGTGCTCATCCACCTTGAGTGGATTAAAAGGAAAAAATGCTGTGGTACATATATACAATGGAATATGACTCAGCCACAAAAAAGAATGAAACCTTACCATTTGTGACAACATGGATAGACCTAGAGAGTATTATGCTAAGTGGAATTAGTCAAGAAAGACAAATACCTATGATTTCACTTATATGTAGAATCTAAAGATAAAATAAAGGAACAAACAAAATGGAAACAGACTCATAGATACAAAGAACAGAGGGTAGTGGGGTTGGGGGATTGGGTGAAAAAGGTGAAAGGATTAAGAGGTACAAAAGGAGGTTCATATAGAACGTTTTCCACTTGCTCTGCCAACCCTAGGAATGTTAATGGTCCTGGACAAGTTCTTGTGTTAATTTCTCAGCATGTGGTTCACACTCTATACAGACAACAAAATATTGAGGCCTTAGAATGTTAGGTCTGATCAAATAATTGAATCAATAAACTGTTGGTGGGAATGCATGTTGCTGCAGCCACTATGGAAAACAGTATATAACTGAAGAAAACCAAAACACCACTTCGAAAGAATATGCGCACCCCTATGTTCATTGCAGCATTGTTTGCAATAGCCAAGATATGCAGGCAATCCATGTGCTCATCCACCTTGAGTGGATAAAAAAAGCTGTGGTACATATATACAATGGAATATTACTCAGCCACAAAAAACCTGCTTGCAACAAAGTGCTACATCTATAATGGAGTGAGGTCACCAAGTGGCAGCTCCTGGGTATTTTAATCTTGGTTACACCTGGGTGTTGGGGGGATAGCTTTATATTGCTCATGCAGGGACAGGAGACTTTGCCAGAATCATGGAAGGTGGGTCATAAGGTAGTTCCACTTAAAAATTTTAGAGGACCCTCCATACTGTTTTCAATAGTGGTTGCACCAATCTGCATTCCCACCAACAGTATATGAGGCTTCCCTTTTCTCCACCTTTAGGCCACTTCACAAGGGACATTCCACTTGCTTAGACCACATTCCACATTACCTCTCCCCTCTGGAATTTACCAGAATTTGGCCTGGCACAGAGAATTCTCCACCCAAAAAAAGCTCACCTAGAGTCCTTTAAAAATCTCTGACTCCCCATCTTTGGGTACTCCCCATTTGAGGGCTCCAGATGACTTAATCTGTAATAATAAAAGTTCAATATGCTAATTAGACCAGGCATCCTTCCCCATGACCTTCCAAATGAAGCCAGAGCTGTGAGGGAAGCCTGGGTCCTGGGTGTCAGAGGGAAGCCGATGCCGGCAGCTGGGGGAAGGAAGGCCTACTCTTGCACGAATTTCGTGCATCAGGCCTCTAGTAAATGTATAATCCCTTACCACTTTGGCCTTGTGCGTTCCTTCTTTGGCGACCCTAACGAAACCAGTGCATATTACACGTCTGGGCTTTTAATTTCTCCAGAGTAATTTTTCTTTTTCTTTTTATCCAAGGCCCTAGCAAGTTTTGCCATCAATTCCTAGGGCCAGTGTGCTGGCTTTTTTCCCCCTCTTTACACCTTGACTTTACAGTTGTTAGAGCATCCAGTTTTATGCAGGGACTCTCTTTTGTAGAGTTTCACCTCCCATGATTCTGGCAAAGTCTCCTGTCCCTGCATGAGCAATATAAAGCTATCCCCCCAACACCCAGGTGTAACCAAGATTAAAATACCCAGGAGCTCCCCCTTGGTGACCTCACTCTAGTATGGATGTAACACTTCTCGTCGTTGCAAGCGGGTTTAGCTTGACTGTGTGTTTGAGCTTAACTGTGCTATTTAGGTTACACTTCATTCAGCATTTACAAGTCTTCAGAGTATGTGTTGAGATGGGTGAGCAGTCTCCTGTACCTTGTTCTCAGAAATTGTCCACTAGACTGGGTATATATCCTTTCAAATATGCCATTTTAAAAATCTCCATAACAACTGTGAGAAACAGGGATCCTTATCCTTAATTTGTATGTGTTGTTCTGAGCACCTTGATTGAAGAGAAGCAGTTACAATTCTATTCTGTCCAGGAGAGGTCATTCCAAATGGGGAGGGCTCTGACACCATCAAAACAGAACAATTGAAGGGATGGTGGATGGCCAGCCCAAGTCTGAAGGTCTGTTATGAAGAAAGGGGAACTCACTCGCTTCTCTGTTGCTTTGGCTGGTGACACTAGGTCCAGTGTGTGAAAGTTGGAAGAAGACAAGATGTAGTTCAACACAAGAATGAAAAAATTTCATAGTGGCTCTTGGAGTTGTCCAATAAAAGATGGTCTGGTTTTTGTGTAAATTCTGCCATTAGGGATGTCCATGCCGGACCTGGATGACCATCTGCCAAATATGCAATTGAAGAGATGTCTGCCCTGAATGGGATCTTGCAGTTCTAAGATTCGTTGCTTTTATGACAAAATTCTAATCTTGTGTGTTCACCGTTCATGGTCCGTCACCCAAGTATTTTGGAAGTCAAAGCTTGTGATTTAGACATATAAGGGAGACATTAACCACCAATGAAATGAAATCAAAAGTTGGAGGAAAACACATCTTGACTGCTTTCTCACAAACCGCAATTGATTTCAAGGAGAGAAAAGGAGCATCTACCCTCTTGTCATGGTCCCTTTCTTCCTCCAGGGCCCACAGTTTACCAAGTCTATGAAAAGTCACCATTATGAAGGGTCACCATTATGAAACAGACACATCGCTACACCTGCCAGTTCTTTTTAACCATATGTGGCCATATCTCTTGAATCTTTCATTCTTCTTGCTTCCTTACTCCCATCCCATTTTCATTTTTGCTCTCTCTGCCTCTTTCATCACCCTCTTCTCTTTTTCTGGCTGTTCTATGTCTACATCTACCTATAGCTAAGTCATCCCATTCCTCCTACTTTCTTTCTTTTTGGACTGGCAAGGCAAATTTACTCCTGTGCAGAAGGGTGCTGTTGCCAGCTGGAAATGATGGGCAAAGTACCCCATTCCTCCTACTTTCCTCTCCCCTCCTCTTCCTTACTCCACTGCCTCATCTTCTCCCTTTTGCCCCAGCTCCTGATGAGGGTATTCACCCACATCCCACATGTCAATGTGCCTGGAGCACGCCAGGGTATGGAAGCTCTGTTGAGGGACATAAAAGCTGGGTTTCTACCGTGACTACTCTGGCAGAGCTCTGGCCCTGACCCCTTTGGTCAGATTCTATTTCACTCACAGTGCAGGCTTCAGGGAAGATGACAGGTCAACCAAGGGTCAAACCAATGAATGACACTGGAGCTTAGGGAAGTGACCTTGCGTCTCCTTCGTTGATCCTTTAACTGCTATTTCTTGAACAGTTTCTAAGGGCCAGCACTACAGTAAGTACTTTTCATTTTTCTGTTTGGCTTCTCACAACAGCCTGGTAAATTAGGTACCATGGTTAATCACATTTTACAGAGGGCAATACCAAGACTTAGAAATGCAAATTAATTTGCCCAAGGTTATAGAGTTAGAGAATTTGGATTTGAGCCCAGAGCCAGCTTCTACACTTCTCTAGAATTCAGTCTCCACCAGAGGAGGGAGAGTCTTGGCTCCTCTGTCCCATCCGGTGTTGTGCTTGAGCAGGACTGGCCCTGGAGTACTGAGTGAGGCCGGATATCCCTGCACACAGTAATGCACTTTTCAGTCAGAATTTTCTTTTTCATAGTGACACTAAGAAAAATCGAGCAGAAGGTCCTGCAATTAAAACTTGCCCCAACAATCAGTACTTCTGCATACCTGATCCCCTTCTACCCCCAAAACCCATCCCTGAACCCTGGATCATGAAGTTGGGGCTTCCCGTTCTCAGCGGTACCATTCATAAGAAAATGGCCAATTTTTCTCCACTGGGGGAAAAACAGACAGGAAGATCTAATTAGCTCCCCTTTCACTTTTAAAAGTAGAGACACAGCCCTGGCCACTTCTGCTCAGTTGGCCCGAGGACTGAATGGTGGCAGGTTCCATTCCCGGTGAAGGTCACATACCTCGGCTGCAGGTTCAATCCCTGGTGTGGCTTGGGGCATGTGCAGGAGGCAACCAGTAGATGTGTCTCTCTCACATCCATCTTTCTCTCTCCCCCGGCCCCCAGTCCCTCCCTTTCATTCTCTCTCTCTCTCTCTCTCTCTCTCTCTCTCTCTCTAAAGATCAATGGAAAAAATATCCTCAGGTGAAGATAAAAAAAAAAGTAGAGACACAGAGGACTAAGGGAGCCTAAAAAAGAAGATAACACTGTCTTCCCCACTTTATGGACAAGTCATTGAACTTCTGAGTCTCCTTATTGATGAAATGAGAATCTTACATGAGGCTTAGGATTAGATCATGTGTGTAAATCATCTGGCATCTAGTTGATATCTGGTATCTTTTAGTTGACTCTTAATCCAATTTCTCTTAGTAACACAGCCCTCTTCCAACTTACCCATTCCCCCCTCCAGGCTAATTCAAACACCCCAACCCCTGGCAACCACTGATCTTCTACTATCTCCATGATTTTGCCTTTTCCAGATCATCACATATTTGGGTCCAACAGTATGTAGCCTTTTCGTACCAATTCCATGCATACTTAATGAGCACTGAGCAGATCTGAAGTTCTGTTTCCCACTGAGCAGGCTCTGAGGTTAAGTACTTCCTCTCCCCACCCCTAAAGGCTGGCTCCCCTCCATCTCACCCCAGATTTCTCATGCTAGCTCCTTCACAGTCCCTCACCACTTCTTTAAACTCTCCACCACACAGCCCTCACTATAGCTAGAAAAGCCTCTTCTTTCACAGGCAGGCCTTGCTTAGCCTTGACTCTGAACTTTTCCCCGAATGCATCTCTCATTAGAAATGGAGCTTCTTAAAGGCAGAGGGGTTTTGTGTATGTGTTTTTCCTTCTGTTTTGTTCGTGGCTACATCTCCCAGCACTGACAACTGTGTCTGGCATTACTAAGAAATAATAGTTGAATGCAATTCTACTTGGTATTTAAAAACAAGAGTACTTCATTTAGCAAAAAGAATATTTCCAGAAAGTTTAGAGAAAAAGATTTAATGAATATTGTTAGGTGGCTCAGGAGGCGGCGTAGGAAATAAAGAGAGTTGATCAGAAAAGAAAGGAAAGGTTTTATTCTGCATCCCCGGGCAACCCACGAACCCCAAAGACAGGGCCCATGGACTCGTGCCAAAAGGGAGGGGGGCACTTTTTTTATACTGCAGTTGGGTGACGGGCAGGGACATGAGCTGAGGTATTCAGCTGAGGAAGTTTCCGCCACAGGGGGTCGGCAGGGTATTCAGGAAGGATTCAGTATCTGTGTGGGGGTCTTCAGGGAGAAGCCGGTATCTGGGTCTGGCACACTGATCTGTTAGAAATTCCAGGGAGGGTCCATTATCAAATCACACGTCTGCATGTATCTGATCCTGGGCTCTCTCTGACCTAACATCCCGGCCTTTTGGTGATAGGGTACGCCAACTTGTTCTGACTGCTTCCAGCTCACCAGGGGCGACGAGGGGGGCGGGGGGGGGGGGGTTAAAGGCCAGGGTTAGGCAGAGACAGATCAGAGGGCAGCCGAGTGTAGGGATGGAGCAGGAGCTGATTCACAGTCACCCGTGACATCTCCG
>NW_005356158.1:14408-17330 GCF_000412655.1 Myotis brandtii
CGAACCAACCCCCCCACACACCGCGGGCTCGGTGGCGCGTGGCGCAGCCACAGCCGGGCAGGAGGAGTGAGGAAAGGGCGAGGAGAGAAGGCAGAAGGGGCTTTGGGGGGGATGGACGGGGATGCAGAGAGAGGGAGAGACAGAGAGAGAGAGAGAGAGACTTGGGCACATTTCCCGGTTCGCTGGCAGAAATTACTGAGATCAGTGCGGACGGTAAATTCAAGGTCCCATTTTCATACTGAGCCATGCTACGTTACAGAAATAAATGAAGCATTTAGGACGCAGGTCCAGGGCAGGCCTAGTGTTTAGCCAGATTGGCGAGCAGGCACCCTAGAGGTGTGCTCGGATCAGGTTAGGAATTTAGATTCCCGTGCTCGATACCTATGGCCTAGTAGTGGGGGCCGAAGATCAGCGTCCTAGCGATTTGACCCCAGCTACAGACGGACGGAGGGACAGGGGGAGGTAGGGACGTCTCCACTACCTCCTGAGGTCCGGAGGAGCCTTCCTGGAAGGGTCCAGAAAAGGCAATCTCTGATGCGGCTGCGTTTTACAGACAGAGACGCTGGCAGGCAGCCACGTGGGACCGGCACGGGGGCAGGGCGGGACTCACCGCTGATGCTGCCAAACATGGAAAAGGCTGTCGAGATGAAGAAATGTGGTCCTGAGGGATCCAGAGCCACGAGGAGGGAGAGGCGGGCACCCTGAGCCGTGGAGGGACGGCCAAATGGAGTGCTCAGGCCACCTGGTTTCGGCACCAAATGTTAGGTTAGGTGGCTCAGGAGGTGGTGTAGGAAATAAAGAGAGTCCATCAGAAAAGAAAGAAAGGGAAGGTTTTATTCTGCGTCCCCAGGCGACTCACAAACCCCATGGATTCCTGCCAACAGGGAGGGGGGCGCTTTTTTATATTGTGGTTGGGTGAGGGGTGGGGACATGAGCTGAAGTATTCAGCTGAGGAAGTTTCCGCCACAGGGCGTCTGCAGGGTATTCAGGAAGGAGTCAGTATCTGTGTGGGGGTCGTCAGGGAGAAGCCGGTATCTGTGTCTGGCACACTGATCTGTTAGAAATTCCAGGGAGGGTCCATTATCTCATCACACATCTGCTTGTATCCGATCCTGGGCTCTCTCCGACCTAACAAACATCAAATGTTAGTTTCACATTGACTCATACTGCTATTTTAAGATGTTTTGACTTGCCTTTCAGATCGACCTTGAATTGCAAAGTTTCATTTTCTCTTTAGGTTATGCTGCCTAATAGTCTACCAAGTTGCTAATGATCTGGTAACAAACCACACATTCAGAGAAATAAAATTCATATATAGGATGTGCAAGAGGCAGTCAATCAATGTTTCTCCTCTTTCTCCCTCTCCTTTATTTCTAAAAATCCATTTAAAATATCTTTTAAAAAAATCTTTTTTTAAAATTTTCATATAAAAGAACCTAGTGGTTCATTCACTATAGGAAAAGTGGAGAATTATCACCTAATATTATTGTTTGGTAACTGCCTGATTTTTTAAGCTTTCTGATGGCAGGTTAAACCTTTGAGAAGTTAAAATGATCATAATAAAAGTAAACACTCCTAGCCAAAGCACAGACCCACCAAAATGCCTATATGGGTAAAATAGGCATACAAATTAACTTTTTAAAATGGTTAAAAAGCTATATAAATATAAAAACCCATATTTGTATTATAGATACAAACTGTAAAAATGGAGACCCATACTCCATATGTCCCTTCCAGATCCACACCCTTTGTGACATCTAACTGTTCACTTGTATTTTTGTGGGTTTCTTTACATTTGTGGTTAAACTATTGAAAGGGAAATCTCTACAATGTTAACTAAATAAGAGTGGGTTTCCTATGGATTTTGCTCACCCAAGAACCAAATGAAACAACCCTAGCTATTGGCTGATACACTGCCTCCCAGAGGTAAGAGAAAGAGAAGGTCCAAAAATGTTGAAGATGGAAATAGAGATTCAATATACAGAGAGGGTGGGAGAGGATTTTCTGGATAGGTGTGCCTGCACCAAGTGGTGGATGAAGTCATAGATCACAGAACACCATATCCTTTCCTCTATAAGCACCAGCCATTTCACCAGACCCCCACCCCCCAAAACCATGGGGTGTTTGAGTAAAGGCAGCAAAGACACCTAAGGACTGAGATGGTTGCCTACTGCCCTAGCTGGTTTGGTTCAGCTGATAGAGCATCGACCTGTGGACTTAAGGGTCTGAGTTCAATTCCGGTCAAGGGCACATGCCGGGGTTGCTGGCTCAATCCCCAGAGTGAGGCGTGCAGGAGGCAGCCCATCCATGATTCCCTCTCATCATTGATGTTTCTATCTCTCTCTCCCTCTCCCTTCCTTTCTGAAATCAATAAAAATGTATTTTAAAAGGAAAAAAAAAACCCGATGGTTTCCCACTCTGTCACAAAGGTGGCTGCCTTGCCTTGGTGTCTCCCCATGTGGTAAAGGTGCTGTGGTTTGAGTACATCACCACTGGGTCTGAATGATCAGAGTCACAGCACAGTAAGGAAGGGAGGACAGGAGACAACAGTGTAAGGTGTCCTCACTCAGCAGGTACCTCCCCCATATCCATCTTCACATCTTGCATCCCAACAGCCCTTCCCTATTAATGAACAATTCAGGGGATGTACCAAAAATGCCAATAATTTGTTTCAAAGTGTTTAAAGTGGGAGGGGGACCAGTCATATGACCACTTTCCTAAGAAGCAATTTTACACATTCCAAAAATGCTCCCTACTTACAGGGAAGTGGACCTCCTAGGGGTCCTATGACCTCGCCTTCACCTTCCCTCATTCCTGTTCTCTTGGAACTCCGCTAATAGACTAAAATACCCAGTAATTATTTTGATCCAGAAAGAAAGAGAGGAGCCTAAATTTATGGTAGCCTGACCTTCCACATCTCTC
>NW_005356159.1:0-517 GCF_000412655.1 Myotis brandtii
TATGTATGTAGCTTTATGCTTATTGCAGCATTATTCATAATAACCAAGACATGGAACAACCTTAGTATCCCTTGACAGATGATTGGGTAAAGAACATGAGGTGCATATACTTCTCAGACATTAAAACTATGAAATACTGCCATTTGTGCCAACATGGATGGATCTTGAGAGCACCCTGCTAAGTAAAATAAATCAGATGGAAATCAACAAGAACCATGTGACTTTACTCATATGTTGAATATAAGACAGAAATCAACAAATGAACAAATAAATCAAACTCATATTCATAGATAGAAGTATGGTGGTTACCAGAGGAGGAGGAGGAGATGGGGGGAAAATAAAGGAAGTAAAATGGAGTCAAATATTTGGTGATGGATGGAAACTAGACATTGAGTGGTGAGCACACAATATAATATACAGATGATGTATTATAAGTTTTACACCTAAAACTTATGCATTGTTATTACCCAATATTATCCCAATATTTTTTAATATATTTTATTGATTTTTTTACAGA
>NW_005356160.1:0-635 GCF_000412655.1 Myotis brandtii
CATCTGCCCCACGTGCATCCCAGAGGTACCAGACTGGACTGCATGTGCAGGGATCTTAGACAATGTGATTTAAATTTTTTTTTCAATTACAATTTACATTCAATATTATTTTGTATTAGTTTCAGGTGTACAGCATAGTGATTAGACACTCATATACTTTACAAAGTGTTCCCCTCGATATTTCCAATACCCACCAGGCATCATAGATAATTATTACAATACTAGTGACCCAGTGCACGGATTAGTGCACATTGAAAGGAAATTAATTAGAAGGTGGCCAGTGGGGCGGGACTGGGCAAGACGGGACAAACATGCCCTGGAGCCAACCTCCCATGGTCCCTCCCTGTTGTCTGTGGAGTGAGCGGGGTCCCTCCAGCAGGTGGGGTCCCTCGGCCTGGCCTGTGGGGATCAGGCCAAAACTGGCTCTCTGACATCCCCCTGTGGCAATGAGAGGACTGTGCCCTCTCAGTAGTCCAAGGCTTGAACCTGTCCAAAACACTCTGGCCGCGCCCCACACAGATTCAGGGATGATAGTGTCCCAGCAACAACATAACCCACGACCAAAGGTGGAATCATGAGAGCCCTCAAGGAATCAGGATCCCTCCTCTCTGGTTTTGGGGTGCATCACCCGAGAA
>NW_005356161.1:0-519 GCF_000412655.1 Myotis brandtii
TGAGGAAGGAAAGGTAAATGTAGAGGCATGGGAGAAAGTAGGCCTAAGGAGCCTTATCCTTAACCCCACTGCATCCTTTCCAGCCAGCTCAGTAAACCTTTATCATGCCACCCTGGGAAGGGCAAGATTGGCAAGTTCTCCCTGGGGTGATAGATCAGGACTCAGGCAATAGCAGAAAGCGCCATCCTACCCTTAATATGCAAGTATAAAAACAAAAAAGGGGGAGAAGAATGTTATGTGTAAAATTTTTTGAATTACAATGCAGAGAGTTGTACAGTGGCGGCCGAAAGGTGGGCCTCCTGACAAGAGTTTTACCAGATCTAATAATGATGTGGGGAAGAGGTTGTGTTTGTATCTTTCCAGAAAGAGCAGCGCAGCCAATTTGGCTGCCAGAGCTTTACGTGCGTCACCACAATGGACCCAGAGAAGCTCCTTGTCCCTTCATTCAAAAGACTGAGAGTTGCCCGATTACAGCAATACGAAAAAGGAAGATGACGAAGGCTACACAAGGGACTGAGG
>NW_005356162.1:0-2328 GCF_000412655.1 Myotis brandtii
CCCCAGGTCAGACAGCGTGTTTGGGGTGACCAAGGATAACCAAGGATGACCGGGAAGGTGTCGGCCTCCACGACGAGTCCACGGCTAGCCAGTATGAGGACGGTGACATGGTATTTGCCAAACTAAGGGCAACCGGCTCCAGCCAACACACATGGGTGAACTCCCAGAGCGAGCGGAGAAGCCTCCAGCAAAGGAGTATCCTGTTTTTTTCTTTGGCGCACACGAAACTGCATTTCCGGTCCCAAAGATCTTTTCCCATATAATGAATAAAAATGTAAGTTTGGAAAGTCCAACCAACGAAAATGATTTAATGAAGGATTGGAGAAGTAGAATATAACCCAGCAACCCGTGCACACCCGGTGCCCATCAGCATTCCCTCGATACCCGGGTCAGACAGCCTGTTTGGGGTGAACAAAGATAACCAAGGATGACCTAGAAGGGGTAGGGCTGCGTGGTAGTCCACACCATCGCCAGTAAGAGGCAGGTGATGTGGTATTTGGCAAACTGAGGGCTACCGGCACTGGCCAACACACATTGGTGAACTCCCAGAGAAAGCAGAGAAGAATCCAGCAAAGGAGTATCCTTTTATGGGGGGTGGGGGGACACATAAAACTACATTTCTGAACCCAAAGCTCTTTTCCCATATAATGAATAAAAAGACAAATTTGGAAAGTCCAATAAACTAAGAGGATTTAATGGAGCATTGGGGGAAGTAGAAAATAACCCATCAAGCCGTGCACACGCTGCGCCCATCGGGCATTCGCTCTATACCCTAGGTCAGAGAGCGTGTTTGGGGTGACCAAGGATGACCGGGAAGGTTTCGGCCTCCACGGCGAGTCCACGGAATAGCCAGTACAAGGCAGTTGATGTGGTATTTGTCAAACTAAGGGCAACCGGCACTGGCCAACACACATTGGTGAACTCCCAGAGAAAGCAGAGAAGAATCCAGCAAAGGAGTATCCTGTTTTTTTTCTTTGGTACACATGAAACTGCATTTCGGATCCCAAAGATCCTTTTCCATATATTGAATAAAAAGACAAGTTTGGGAAGTCCAAAAAATGAAAAGGATTTAATGGAGGACAGTGGGAAGGAGAAAATAACCCAGCAAGCCATGCACACCCTGCGACCATCGGCATTCCCTCTATCCCGGGGTCAGAGAGCGTGTTTGGGGTGACCAAGGATGACCAAGGATGACCGGGAAGGTGTCGGCCTCCACGACGAGCTTGCCAGTAAGAGGCAGCTGATGTGGTATTTGCCAAACTAAGGGCTACCCATACTAGCCAACACAGACTTTTGAACTCCCAGAGGGAGCGGAGAAGCCTTCAGCAAAAGAGTATCCTGTTTTTCTCTTTGGCACACACGAAACTGCATTTCTGGCCCCAAAGATCTTTTCCCATATAATGAATAAAAAGACAAGTTTGGGAAGTCCAATAAACGAAAAGGATTTAATGGAGGATTGGGGGAAGTAGAAAATAACCCAGCAAGCCGTGCACACGCTGCACCCATCGGGCATTCCCTCTATCCCCGGGGTCAGAGAGCAGGTTTGGGGTGACCAAGGATGACCAAGGATGACCGGGAAGGTGTCGGCCTCCACGGCGAGTCCACGGCCTAGCCAGTATGAGGACGGTGACGTGGTATTTGCCAAACTAACGGAAACCAGCACCGGCCAACACACATGGGTGAACTCCCAGAGAAAGCAGAGAAGAATCCAGCAAAGGATTATCCTTTTTTGGGGGTTGGGGGGACACATAAAACTACATTTCTGAACCCAAAGCTCTTTTCCCATATAATGAATAAAAAGACAAGTTTGGGAAGTCCAATAAACGAAAAGGATTTAATGGAGGATTGGGGGAAGTAGAAAATAACCCAGGAAGCCGTGCACACCCTGCGACCATCGGCATTCCCTCTATCCCCGGGGTCAGAGAGCAGGTTTGGGGTGACCAAGGATGACCAAGGATGAACGGGAAGGTGTCGGCCTCCAAGGCGAGTCCACGGAATAGCCAGTACGAGGCAGGTGATGTGATATTTGCCAAACTAAGGGCAACCTGCACCGGCCAACACACATTGGTGAACTCCCAGAGGGAGCAGAGTAGCCTCCAGCAAAGGAGTATCCTGTTTTTTTTCTTTGGCACACATGAAACTGCATTTCTGATCCCAAAGATCCGTTTCCATATAATGAATAAAAAGACAAGTTTGGGAAGTCCAATAAACGAAAAGGATTTAATGGAGGATTGGGGGAAGTAGAAAATAACCCGGCAAGCCATGCACACCCTGTGACCATCTGTCATTCCCTCTATCCCCGGGGTCAGAGAGCATGTTTGGGGTGAC
>NW_005356162.1:2587-8739 GCF_000412655.1 Myotis brandtii
GAAAATGATTTAATGAAGGATTGGAGAAGTAGAATATAACCCAGCAACCCGTGCACACCCGGCGCCCATCTGCATTCCCTCTATACCCGGGTCAGAGAGCCTGTTTTGGGTGAACAAAGATAACCAAGGATGACCTGGAAGGGGTAGGGCTGCGTGGTAGTCCACACCATCGCCAGTATGAGGCAGGTGATGTGGTATTTGGCAAACTGAGGGCTAACGGCACTGGCCAACACACATTGGTAAAGTCCCAGAGGGAGAGGAGAAGCCACCAGCAAAGTAGTATCCTGTGTTCTTTTTTGGGACACATAAAACTGCATTTCTGGTCCCAAAGATCTTTCCCAAATAATGAATAAAAAGACAAGTTTGGAAAGTCCTACAAATGAAAAGGATTTAATGAAGGATTGGGGAAGTAGAAAATAACCCAGCGACCCGTGCACAACCTACACCCATCTGACATTCCTTCTTTACCCCGGGTCAGACAGCTTGTGTGCGGTAACCACGGATGACCAAGGATGACCTGGAAGGGGTAGGGCTGCATGGCGAGTCCACAGCCTCGCCAGTAGGAGGCAGGAGAAGTAGTATTTGGCAAACTAAGAGCTACCAGCACTGGCCAACTCACATTGGTGAACTCCCAGAGGGAGGAGAGAAGCCTCCAGCAAAGGAGTATCCTGTTTTTTTTCTTTGGCACACATGAAACTGCATTTCTCATCCCAAAGATCCTTTTCCATATAATGAATAAAAAGACAAGTTTGGGAAGTCCAATAAATGAAAAGGATTTAATGGAGGACTGTGGGAAGTAGAAAATAACCCAGCAAGCCGTGCACACCCTGCGACCATCGGCATTCCCTCTATCCCGGGGTCAGAGAGCGTGTTTGGGGTGACCAAGGATGACCAAGGATGACCGGGAAGGTGTCGGCCTCCACGGCGAGTAGTAAGAGGCTGATGTGGTATTTGCCAAACTAAGGGCTACCCATACTAGCCAACACAGATTGGTGAACTCCCAGAGGGAGCGGAGAAGCCTCCAGCAAACGAGTATCCTGCTTTTTTCTTGGGCACACACGAAACTGCATTTCTGCCCCCAAAGATCTTTTCCCATATAATGAATAAAAACGTAAGTTTGGAAAGTCCAACCAACGAAAATGATTTAATGAAGGATTGGAGAAGTAGATAATAACCCAGCAAGCCGTGCACACCCTGCTCCCATCTGGCGTTCCTTCTATCTCCTGGGTCAGACAGCGTGTTTTGGGTGACTTAAGATGACCAAGGATGACCTGGAAGATGTTGGCCTGCAAGGCGTTCCACAGCCTCACCAATCTGAGGCAGGCAATCTGGTATTTGCCAAACTAAGGGCTACTGGCACTGGCCAACACCCCTTGATGAACTCCCCGTGGTTTCGAGAAGCCTCCAGCAAAGGAGTATTCTGTGTTCTTTTTGGGGGCACATGAAAGTGCATTTCTTTTCCAAAAGCCCTTTTCCTACCTATTTATATAAAAACCCTGGTTGTGACACCTGTCACGATCTAAGCTCAGCTAACCAGAAGGAATCAATGCTTCCATGGTCGTCTTGTCAAGGACTGCACCCTCCCTGAGGGGCTTCTGATGGTGAGGTTTGAGGCAGGAACCCACCCTCAGAGGGAGGAAGTACTGAGTCCTTGGTCACCTTGGCAAGGGCTGTGCCCTACCTGAGCTATTTCCGAGGACGGCGAGGTTTGAGGCAGGAACCGGCCCTGGGAGCATGAAGGCATAACTTTATCAACTTTTAATACATTATATTAGAGATCATGGTGGTACTGTTTTACCCACAGCATCTACAGCAATTGCTGCAAATTTACTTCTCAGTAGAAGAACCTTTCATTCCCGCAATAAATTACCAATTCCATTAAATGAAACTTCAATTTCTAGACTCGATATAAACAGTGATGTTGCTAAAACTATTAAAAAGTAGAGATATTGGGAGAAACCAAGATGGTGGCATAGGTAAACACCGGAGTTTGTTGCCTCGCACAACCACTTCAAAAATACAACTAAAAGAACGGACATCATCCAGAACCACAGGAAGGCTGGCTGAGTGGAAATTCTACAACTAGAAGGAAAGAGAAAAGCATACCGAGACTCAGAGGAGCTTGCATTGCTTCTCAGCTGGGCCTCATCTGGGCACCCCCAAACCCCCAAAAAAGGAAGGGGAATCTGCATATCTCTTCATAGCTCCTGCTGGGTAACCTCAGGAAGAGGCTTAATTAGCACCTCCTTAGATCCAAGAGCCAGTGTACCCAGTGGTCAGAGTGGGACCACCCAGATTACAACTCCTC
The DNA here is from genome assembly GCF_000412655.1 of Myotis brandtii. Lineage (NCBI taxonomy): Eukaryota > Metazoa > Chordata > Mammalia > Chiroptera > Vespertilionidae > Myotis > Myotis brandtii. The sequence continues at coordinate 4,896 of NW_005356162.1, forward strand.
AGATTCATAAGGAACACACTCAGGGGGCAGACTCAGTGAGCACCAAAGCCCCACTGAAGCAAGTCTTGCCCCAGAAGGGTGTCTTCAGCACAGAAGTTCTCCCACTGCAGACACAGCTGATTCTCACTGCCAATTGGCCTGGAGGTCAATTCCTCCCAGTGACACCTAAAACAATCAAGGCATAACTACAACAAGACTGTGCACAAAGCCCACAAGGGGGTGCACCAAGAGTGTCCACCTCAGGTAACTGGGGAGGCTGAGCCACTGGGCCCTGTAGGACACCTAGCACACAAAACCACTCTACCAACACAGGGAAGCAGACAAAATGCGAAGACAAAGAAACAGGTCACAAATGACAGAAATGGAGGACAGCAAACGACTGGATATAGAGTTCAAAACCACGGTTCTAAGATTTTTCAAGAATTTTATGGAAACCGCCGATAAATGTATTGAGATCCTTAAGAAATCTAGTGAGACCCTCGATGTTGTGATAAAGGACCAACTAGAAATTAAGCATACACTGACTGAAATAAAGAATATTATACAGACTCCCAACAGCAGACCAGAGGATCGCAAGAATCAAGTCAAAGATTTGAAATACGAAGAAGCAAAAAACACCCAACCGGAAAAGCAAAATGAAAAAAGAATCCAAAAATACGAAGATAGTGTAAGGAGCCTCTGGGACAGCTTCAAGCGTACCAACATCCGAATTATAGGGGTGCCAGAAGAAGAGAGAGAGCAAGATATTGAAAACCTATTTGAAGAAATAATGACAGAAAACTTCCCCTACCTGGTGAAAGAAATAGACTTCCAAGTCCAGGAAGCGCAGAGAACCCCAAACAAAAGGAATCCAAAGAGGACCACACCAAGACACATCATAATTAAAATGCCAAGAGCAAAAGACAAAGAGAGAATCTTAAAAGCAGCAAGAGAAAAAAAGTCAGTTACCTATAAGGGAGTACCCATACGACTGTCAGCTGATTTCTCAACAGAAACTTTGCAGGCCAGAAGGGAGTGGCAAGAAATATTCAAAGTGATGAATAGCAAGAACCTACAACCAAGATTACTTTATCCAGCAAAGCTATCATTCAGAATTGAAGGTCAGATAAAGAGCTTCACAGATAAGAAAAAGCTAAAGGAGTTCATCACCACCAAACCAGTATTATATGAAATGCTGAAAGGTATCCTGTAAGAAGAGGAAGAAGAAGAAAAAGGTAAAGGTACAAATTATGAACAAAAAATACACATGTATCAACAAGTGAATCTAAAAATCAAGTGAATAAATAATCTGACGAACAGAATGAACTGGTGATTATGATAGAATCAGGGGCATAGAAAGAGAATGGACTGACTATTCTTGGGCGGGGGGGAAATGGGTGTGGGGGATGCGGGAAGAGACTGGACAAAAATCGTGCACCTACAGATGAGGACAGTGGTTGGGGAGTAAGGGCAGAGGGTGGGATGGGAACTGGGTGGAGGGGAGTTATGGTGGGAAAAAAGAGGAAAAAATGTAATAATATGAACTATAAAGATTTAATTTTTTTAAAAAAAAAAGTAGAGATATTCGCCTTGCTGTCTGGTTCCCGAGTGCAGGAGATCCGTGAATACACCGGAACACAGCACAATGGCAAGGCCTCGGAGGAAGGCCAGAAAGGAAGACTTGAATGCCCTGTTGAAGAATCAGGCTATGAGAAACGATGACTTTGGGGGCAAAGAAACACTTGAGTCAAGGAACTTCCCCCAGGAGAAAGTCCTGTAATTGATAACGATGGTAGAGACAGTCCTCCTTCAGACTTACATGACAGAGAAATGGGGGAGGAATTACGGAAAACTGCAGAGAAATGTAAAGTTGATAGGGAAAGCTCTATTCTTGCAAAGACAAGAAAACTCATCATGGAAGCCCATGCTGGCCTGGAAGCCATTCACCACAAGCTTGGAGACAGCTACAAGAAGTTGCAGGAGCAAAGGGATAAGTCTCATCCTGAATTTGATGAGCGCGTTCAGATAAACAGCCCAGGCAGAATAGACAATTCAGGACTCTTCAGACCGTCTAAAGATTACACCTGGCCCTCATCCAGGCCCTTATGAACTGGCTTACTGACTTCATTCTGCAGAAAATTAAGATTATAGTCCTCAGGGGTCAATATAACTCCCTCCCTGACAATGACCAAGAGTCAATGATTTGACTCATGTATATAAAACCAGTGAGGAATGAAGCATAGTAACCTTCATCTTGGGTAAAAACTGCTGTTTAAAATTTTAACCCTGCTATTCTGGTTTCTGTAAACATTTGCTTGCTTAAATAATAGGGAAAATAAGACTACTCCCATTCCAGAGAGGCCATAAACTATGTCCCAGACAGAGTTGTCAGTGCTGGCCCCAGGCCTTGAGATATGGTCTCACGGCCCTGTCCCAGCACACAGGACTTTTTCTCAGAATGTCCGGAAGTCTCGTTCCAAATTTGGAAATGAAATAGCTGAAAAACGTATAAATAGGAAAGACTTCCACCATGTTGGGTCCCAGAATTTGAGAAGCAATATTTCCTCTGGGCCTGCTAGCACTAACGAAATGAAAAAGACTCCAAATAAATCTGGCTTATTGATTAGGGCGTCTTCTGATTTACAATATAACAATTAAACAATGATATCAAGCAAGAAATTATAATCTTCCTGGAAACAAATGAAAATGAACACACAACCACCCAAAGCCTGTGAGACACAGTGAAAGCGTCCTGAGAGAGAAGTTCATAACATGAAAGGCCTACGTCAAGAAATAAGAAAAAACTCTAATAAACTATCCTACAACTAAATTAATTAGAAAGAGAACAGCAAGAAAAGCCCAGAGGATGTAGAAGGAAGGAAATAATAAAGATCAGAGCAGAAATAAATGACATAGAGACTTAATGAAAATGAACACACAACCACCCAAAGCCTGTGAGACACAGTGAAAGCGTCCTGAGAGAGAAGTTCATAACATGAAAGGCCTACGTCAAGAAATAAGAAAAAACTCTAATAAACTATCCTACAACTAAATTAATTAGAAAGAGAACAGCAAGAAAAGCCCAGAGGATGTAGAAGGAAGGAATTAATAAAGATCAGAGCAGAAATAAATGACATAGAGACTTTTAAAAAAAAAGCACAAAAGATTAATAAATCCAAGAGCTGGTTCTTTGAAAAGATATATAAGGTTGATGAACCCATAGCCAGACTCATCAAGAAGCAAAGAGAGAGGACCCAAATAAATAAAATCAGAAATAAAAAAGACAATATAACAATGGACACCACAGAAATAGTACAAAGGATTGTAAGCAAATACTACGAACAACTATATGCCAACAAACTGGACAACCTGGGAAAAACGGACAAAGTCCTAGAAACATCCAATCTTCCAAAATTCAACCAAAGTAACTTTGTTTTCCCAGAAGAGCCATCCCTCTTGAGAGTTGTGGGGCAGTGTTGAGAAACAATTTCCACTTGGTTGAGCAGCAAGGAACACAACACAGCCAGAAACTGTTTCAGAGTGGTACATGTGCAAAACCATTTTATTTCGGTGCAAAATTCCACCAGAGTTCACATTGGAGAATGGTCTTAGAAGTGCAGTTAATGTGGAAATTCCTTTACCAGTGGCAGTAACCTTCATTGTCATCAGAGAGTTCACACAAGAGAAAGACCTTATGAATTCAGTGAATGTGGGAAACCCTTTACTCAAAGAATTCAGAAAAAACGGAATAATAAACTGAAGATTAGCTAAGAGAACCCTAATAACCAAGGACAGAAAGTGGAGACCACATAGAGATTGGTAGGAAGAGCGGAGGTGCAAGAGGACTGGCCAGGCTCCCACTGAC
>NW_005356162.1:8823-14040 GCF_000412655.1 Myotis brandtii
GGGAGGGGTTCCCACTGAGAACTCTGGGGTCTAAACACCAAGATGGCCTCCCCAACCCAGAGCACCAGGACTGAGAGAAAGATGCCAATATAACATTTGGCTATGAAAAGCAGCAGAGTTTCTGTTTGCCAGGGAGAGGTAGCTGGAAAAGCAGACACCCTCTTATAGGGCCAATGCACAAAATTTTGTGTGCAGCCACTACTTTGGGCTCCAGCAGAGGTGAGTGGCTGTATGAGGAGAATTCAGGGTTGGGGGTTCTGAGGATACAGCTCAGAGGGCCTTCACCTGGTGTCCTGTGCTGAGTCATCCCCCGATACCTCAGAGTACATCTTTCTCAGAGAGAATTTAGCCATCCAGGCAGCTTTTGCCTGGGGGTGGGGGAGGGAAAGCAACTGCCCACCCTGTTGGAAAACCTCTCGCCCCACTCCAGAGTTTACTCCTTGCTGTGGTCTATAGCCTTAGGCTCATTAAGAGACTGAGAATAACAATGAGACTGCAGGTAAAGGTGGAACTGTGGGTGCTTTTAGTCTTTGCCTGATCTGCTTCTGGGCATAGGGCTAGGAAAAGCAGGCCTTGGAGTGCATCTTGGTCCTTTGCAAATGCACACAGCCCTAGCAGAGGGAGCCACAAGCTATGGATCACTGACAGCTCCAAACAGGGTACTCAGGGCAAGTTACAAACAACATCTGACATTGTCCTACAACAGAAACCCTCCAAAAAGACTGGAAGTTGTAGCAGATCTACCTAATACATAGAAACAAACCCAAACAGAGAACCAAAATGGGGAGACAGAAAAACAAGCCCCAAATGAAAGAACAAGAGAATTCTCTACAAGAAGAGATAAATAAAATGGGAATAAGCAATTTATCAGATATAGAGTTAATAATTATTATTCAGACTAGAGGCCTGTTGCACGAAGAGATTCGTGCAATAGGCCTTCCCTTCCCCTGGCTGCCGGCACCGGTTTTCCTCCGGCACCTGGGACCCAGGCCTTCGCTCCGGCCCGGAGCCTTCCGTCTTTGCTCCGCCGCTTTGTGCCTACGTATGCAAATTAAGCATCTTTGTTGGGTTAATATGCATACTCTCCTGATTGGCTGGTGAGCATAGTGGAGGGACGGTCATTTTACATGTTTGTCTATTATTAGGTAAGATGCTCAACAGCATGAGAAAGGATATAGAAACTATATCATTCTTTAAAATTTTATCTACATAGTTTTCAAACTAGCTATTGGTGATTCTCCTTGACGAATTTGAGCTTATACTCCTTCCTTTGGACTCATACCTTGTACACTCAATCTGAAATTTGATTGATATAATGACTGAGAAGTTTACAATATCAAGTAACAGAAGCTGAACTAAGGCTTTATATTTATCATTTCATTTCAGCTTCACCACACAGGGAAGGTCATGAAATACTGACATTGTAAATGTGAAAAAAAATGTAGGTTTAAAGAGATTAAAGACATCTCCCAAGGCTACAGGTCCCAAAATGGCAATGCTCAGACTAGAATCTGCAGTGCCTCACTCCAAAATCTATGCTCCTATGTAGAATGAGGATGTTTATCACCAGATGTAATTGCCACCTCCATATTCTTTTTTTTTATTTCCTCAATGATTTTTTATTAATAACAATTTCAAATAAATCAGTCAAACAATGGCATACATGCAAAATAAAATAGAATGAAATAGACTAGGATAAAATGAGATAAAATAAAAGTGTATTGTAATTCTATGGAAACGTCTATACTAATTTAAAATTCTATTTGGAAGTCCATATATATAAAAACAACTAGAACAAGGTAATAAAAAAATCAAAAGAAAAGAAAATACCAAACCTCCAGTGAAACACTGTGGATATTTGATAGTAGCAGAAGTTTTCCTAACCAAGTTTATGCAACACCTAAAAATGGTTGCACTAGTCCTGGAATTACTGTGCATCAGTCTTGAGGTTGGGGTTGGTAGAAGAGGTTTTTGGGGAATTTGGAGGACTGGGTTGTCCTGGAGGTCGGGGTTGTATCAGAGGTTGAGGTTGAACCAGACATCGGGGTTGTAGCGAAGGTCTGGGTTGTATCAGAGGTTGAGGTAGTGCTGGAGGTCGAGGTGGTATCAGAGGCTGACATTGTGCCGGACGTCGGGGTTGTATCAGAGGTCGAGGTTGTACCAGATGTTGGGGTTGTATCGGAGGTTGATGTTGTGCTGGAGGTCGAGGTTGTGCTGGAGGTCGAGGTGGTATGAGAGGTTGAAGTTGTGCCTTAGCACGAAGTTGTGCTGTAGGACGAGGCTGTAATGGAGGCCGGGGCTGTATCAATTGTTTCCCTTCATTGCTGACTCCATTGTTGCTGCTGCTCGGTGGTCTCTGGTGTCGAAAGCGCATTTTGTTGGCCCAAAGCTCCCTGATCTGCTGGGATGGCACTGCCAGGTCCTGGCAGAGCCTCGCGCTGTGGGTGGGCAGGTCCGCTGGCAGCTCAGCATCAAGCAGCCCCGCCACCACCTCCGGGTCCTGGGCCCTGCTCTTCTCCTCCGGCCTCTCTCTCTTTGCAAACACCGTGGCGCCGGGGCGCTTGAGCCTGTCTTCTCGTGAGCTTTCCTGAGCGCATCCTGGATCATCTGGGTCTCCTTGGAGTGGTTCTTCTTTTCGATGGAGTCTCACCTCACCTCCTCTAACTGCGGCTCCATCTTCTCCCTGTCCAGGAGCTGCGTTTTCAGTAATGAAGCTGATGCATAGCAGGACACTAACCTCTGTCTTAGTTGTAGCATCTCACCACATCGTGGTCCAGAGTGGGCCCCGGGTTTCCAGGTTCCCTTCTGTGGTCCCTAGTGGGGCCGGTCTGGTTCGCCACCTTGATGTTGAGGTCAGTGTGGATGTGAAACTCTGACCTGAGCAGCTGCCAGGAGACATCTTTTAGTGCCGCTCTTGCCTGGTCCCGAGTGGCTTGGAGGGCAGCTACCGCTGTGATGACAGTCTCCATGGCGTCCTTTGGTGGCTGCTCTGACTTCAGGAAGGCCATGGAAGGCAGATGTGATGGGGGGGGGAATGCCAGAGTCCATGCCCTCCTTGCTAAGGTCGCTGGGCACCAAATGCAAAGAGGAACTGTCGTCAGGGACCCGGCATTGGTGCAGTTGACAGCTCTTAATGGACAGCGTCCCTGATGACACTGGCTGAGGTTTAAGCTCAGCTGCACCCATCGGGTGGTCTTTAAAGAGCCAGGTCCTTCCTGGGGAATCTTCAGCGGCACTGCGCTACTGGCCAGGCCCTTGATGGGCACTGCCATTATGGGTGGTACCCTGGCGGGAAGTGGCCCTGTGGTCCTTGCTGGTGATTTGAACACACAGGGCCAATCCCCGGTGGCGCTGGACACGTCTCCCTGGGAACTGGCAATGAAGCGCATGGCATACATGCAATGGCATACATGCAAAATAAAATAGAATGAAATAGACTAGGATAAAATGAGATTAAAAATAAAAGTGTATTGTAATTCTATAAATTACTGGGCTTCTCTGGGCCAGTGTTAGCAGGCTCTTGCCCAACACGCTGAGCTCACTGGCATCTGCCAAGGGACAGTCCTGTTTCTTACTGCTGGCCCTCGTTGGCTTCCGGGTTGCCAGCCCTCCACTGCTGGTCCTGGTTGGCTCCCGTGTTGCCAGCTCCCCACTGCTGGTCCTGGTTGGCTCCTGGGTTGCCAGCTCCCCACTGCTGGCCCTCATTGGCTCCCGTGTTGCCAGCTCCCCACTGCTGGTCCTCGTTGGCTCCCGTGTTGCCAGCTCTCCACTGCTAGTCCTGGTTGGCTCCCGTGTTGCCAGCTCCCCACTGCTGGTCCTGGTTGGCTCCCGGGTTGCCAGCTCCCTACCGCAGCGGGGACGGCTTGGTGTCTTCCCTGCCAGGTCCCTGCAGGTTGTCCATGCTGCCTCCCCCTCAGCCAGGTCCCCACCAGAGGTCTGGGTTGGCTCCCTCAGTGCCAGGCGGCAGCTGTCTGACCTGGCTGTCTCCCTCAGTGCCAGGGACCTGCTACCTGTCCAGGTTGGATCTCAGGACAGGCTGGCACAGAAAGTTTCTTCTGAATCTTTCTGCTCTCCACACTCACTCACACAATCACTCTCCACATAACAATCTACACAACAACAAATCACACTCACCTCACACCAACTCACTCTCCACTCACACCAGTGCTTGCTCCCCCTCACACCAACGCTCTCTCCCCAAACTGCCACTAACAATCATTCTTCACTCTCATACAAATTGCTCTCCACTCACATCAACGCTTGCTCCCCACTCTGAAACCAACACTCACTCTTCACTCTCATACAAATCACCCTCCACTCACACCAACGCTTGCTCCCCACACACACTATTGCACGCTCTCCACTCATACTAATGCTCGCTCCCCACTTTACGACCAACACTCACTCTTAACTCTCGCACAGTTCGCTCCCAACTCACACACAACACTTGCTCCTTACTCAAACAAAAGCTCTCCACTCTTCCACTAATGCTCTTTAGTCGCTTTCACCATAGTGAATGCATGTGCAGGGCCACTGCACCTCCTTTTATAGGCGCACCCCCATTTGTGACCAGGAGGAGGGGCGGAGCAACCTGACCTCATGTGCGGGCATTGGCCCCAGTGTGTCCCCTGGTGTGTGTAGGAACATTTTTCTTGAATCAAAAAGTTCCTTTAGTTCCTATAGCGGGCTTGGCTGCTCTTAAATTTAGCCCCGTAGATGGGCCTTGAGGTCTGAGTTCCTGTACAGATCAAGGAGCGCCTAGGTGATGCCAGACTCGGACTCCAACTGGCCATTGGGCCTCATGGTCTTGGTGCTGGATCTTAGCTTTCTCATTCTTTCTTCTCCCCTCCTATAGTGCCAAATTCAGTGACTTTCCACATCACCCAGACTTTTTTTTTCTTGTTTATTTATAAACCAGAGGCCTGGTGCACGGATTCGTGCACATTGAAAGTGAATCTGGTGTGGATGAACTAGATTCGGGGTCAACAGGGCCCCGGCAGCAAGCTAACCCATGGCTGATTCCACGAGGAATCAGGCTCCCTCCTCCCTCCTCTCTGGGTCCAGGGTGTGGGTGAACAAGATTCAGGTCTGACAGGGCCCCAGCAGCAACCTAACTTACCAGTCGGAATGTTTGCCCCCTGGTGATCATTGTGCGTCTTAGCTACCTGTTGAATGGTTGACTGGTCAAATGGTCGTTTAGGCTTTTATATATATAGA
>NW_005356162.1:15363-18510 GCF_000412655.1 Myotis brandtii
GTACTTTGAAAAAAAATACAGGTACTTCTCTGATCACCGGCGGGGGACAGGAGCGGAGAGGCAGGGAAGAGGTGGCTGCTGGCCCCCCAAGATCTACGTGGCAGCACACATAGAGGCCAGGACCCAGCCTCATGGGTTTTACCCACGTAGTTTGAAAGGTGTTCGAGATCTACGTGGCGGCCAGAACCTGGTCTCATGGGGTTTGCAGTTTGAAAGGTGCTCACGATCTACATAATGGCTAGGACCCGGTCTCAGGGGGTTTGCAGTTCTATCTACGTGGGCAGTCAGGATCTGATCTCATGGGGTTTTACCCACTCAGTATGCAAGGTGCTCGCGATCTACGTGGTGGCCAGGACCCAGTCTCATGGGGTTTGCATTTGAAAGGTGCTCGGGATCTACCTGGCAGTCAGGACCCGTTCTCATGGGGTTTGCAGTTTGAAAGGTGCTTGCGATCTATCTGGTGGTCAGGACCCGTTCTCATGGGGTTTTACCCATGCAGTTTGCAAGGTGCTCGTGATCTCCGTGGCGGCCAGGACCCGGTCTCATGAGGTTTGCAGTTTGCAAGGTGCTCCCGATCTATGTGGCAGTCAGGACCCGGTCTCATGGGGTTTGCATTTGAAAGGTGCTCTGATCTACGTGGTAACCAGGACTCGGTCTCAGGGGTTTTTACCCGCGCAGTTTGAAAGGTGCTTGCGGTCTACTTAGGTGTCAGTGCCGCCTCTTCCCTGCCCCACCCAGCTTCTCCGATCACGCCTGGGGGGCCGGGCAAAGGCCCCCCGCTTCTCCGATCACACCTGGGGGGGGCAGGCAAAGGCCCCCTCTTCTCTGATCATGCCTGGGGGGCCGGGCAAAGGCCCCTCTTCTCTGATCACGCCTGGGGAGCAGGGCAAAGGCCCCCCCTTCTCCGATCACCCTGGGGGGCCAGGCAAAGGCCCCCGCTTCTCCAATCACGCCTGGGAGGCCGGGCAAAGCCCCCCGGTTCTCCATCACGCCTGGGGGGCCGGGCAAAGGCCCGCTCTTCTCCGATCACCCTGGGGGGCCAGGCAAAGGCCCCCGCTTCTCCACTTCTCCGATCACGCCTGGGGGGCCGGGCAAAGGCCCCCGCTTCTCGGATCACGCCTGGGGGTCCGGGCAAAGGCCCCCGCTTGTCCAATCATGCCTGGGGGGCCAGGCAAAGGCCCCTGCTTCTCCGATCATGCCTAGGGGGCCAGGCAAAGGCCCCTGCTTCTCCGATCATGCCTAGGGGGCCTGGCAAAGGCCCCCGCTTCTCTGATCACAGCTGGGAGGCCAGGCAAAGGCCCCCCTTTCTCCGATCACGCCTGGGGGGCCGGGCAAAGGCCTCCCGCTTCTCTGCTTCTGCGATCACGCTTGGGGGGCCAGGCAAAGGCCCCCACTTCTCTGATCACGCCTGGGGGGCCGGGCAAAGGCCCACCCTTCTCTGATCACAGCTGGGGGGCTGGGAAAAGGCCCCCGCTTCTCCAATCACCGCTGCGGGGCCCGGCAAAGGCCCCCCCTTCTCCGATCGCGCCTGGGGGGCCGTGAAAAGGCCCCCCGCTTCTCCGATCATGCCTGGGGGGCATGGCAAAGGCCTCCCACTTCTCTGCTTCTGCATCACCCCTGGGGGCCAGGCAAAGGCTGCCTGGTTCTTGCCTGCCGCCTGGGTTTCCAATCACCGTCAGCAGTAGGCAGCTTCTTCCGTCCTTCCCCGTTTGCCTCCCAGCATTGCGCCTATGTATGCAAATTAACTGCCATCTTTCTTGGCAGTTAATTTGCATATCGCCCTGATTAGCCAATGGGAAGCGTGTCGGAGGTATGGTTAATTACCATGCTTGTCTTTTATTCCATTAGATTGTTTGGGGCATTCCTAAATCTTCTAACCACCTCCATAGAAAAGTGGAATCTCCTCCAAGGGAAGGAATCGACAGAAAAATGGGTAAACTATAGCATATGCATAAAATTGAAATCTAAATGAATTAGAATGTTATTAATGAGAACAGTTTTAAACATGAACAAATAAGGCAAAAAGAATATATGGTGTGATATAATTCAACATTGTCATTAGGAATACATATACACGTGGAGTCAAAGGTTAAAGAAATACATGGGAATGCAAAACACCTAATCCAAGTAAGTGCTTTTCTTTGGAGGAAGGAATTGAAAGATGTGACTACCAGGCAGTTACAGGAGAATTCAATTCTAGAGTCTTTTAAATGACTAGGGAAAATCCCAGAGAAGTAATCATCTGAGAACTCTCAGCTGCCAATACAGTGGGGCCTTGACTTACGAGTGTCCCAACTAACGAGTTTTTTGAGATACCAGCTGTCTCTCAGCTGACATTTTGCAGAGTTGATAGAGTAATTTGAGTTAACGAGCTCCTTAATGAGCTCCTTAACGAGCTTGGTCTTGGAACGAATTAAACTCATAAGTCAAGGCCCCACTGTACTTCCAGCATCTGGGGGAATGGGTGTTCCTATCCACAGTGGGGATAGGGAGGGGCACCACAGAACCCAAAAAATCCTTGGTTCTCAAAGTTGCCTGCACCTTAGAATCACCTTAGAGGGTAGCAAACTCCAAGAGCCCAGTCTGTGTACCAGACCAAATAATTCATTACTCTCCATGAAGCTCTTTTCTTACATTCATCTCACCCTAACTGGTTTGGCTCAGTGGATAGAGTGTCAGCCTGCGGACTCAAGGGTCCCAGGTTCGATTCCAGTCAAGGGAATGTACCTTGGTTGCGATCCTCTAGTCTGCTGTTGGAACTCTGCATAATATCCTTTATTTCAGTCAGTGTATGCTTAATTTCTAGTTGGTCCTTTTTCATAACCTTGAGGGTCTCACTAAATTTATAGGTGGTTTCTAGAAAGTTCTTGAAAAACCTTGAAAGTGTGATTTTTGAACTATATATCCAGTAGTTTGCTTTCCTCCATTTCTGTAATTTTTTACTTGTTTCTTTGTCTCCGCATTTTTTATGCTTCCCTGTGTTGATAGAGTAACTTTCTGTGTTAGGTGCCCTATAGGGACCAGTGGCTCAGCCTCCCCAATTACCTGAGGTGGACACTCTTGGTGCACCCCTTTGTGGGCTTTGTGCACAGTCTTGTTGTAGTTAAGTCTTGATTGTTGTAGGTATCACTGGGAGGAATTGACCTC
>NW_005356162.1:18745-21806 GCF_000412655.1 Myotis brandtii
ATGCAGGAGGGGGGCCGGGGGGACCCGCCCCCGGCCAGCCGCAGTCATGAACTCCAACGTGGAGAACCTGCCACCCCACATCATCCGCCTGGTGTACAAAGAGGTGAAGACTCTGACCATGGACCCTCCCGATGGCATCAAGGTCTTTCCCAACGAAGAGGACCTCACGGACCTGCAGGTCACCATCGAGGGCCCTGAGGGGACCCCATATGCCGGAGGCCTGTTCCTTATGAAACTCCTGCTGGGGAAGGACTTTCCTGCCTCCCCGCCCAAGGGCTACTTCCTGACCAAGATCTTCCACCCGAACGTGGGCGCCAACGGCGAGATCTGCGTCAACGTGCTCAAGAGGGACTGGACGGCTGAGCTGGGCATCCGGCAGGTGCTGCTGACCATCAAGTGCCTGCTGATCCACCCCGAGTCCGCCCTCAACGAGGAGGCAGGCCACCTGCTCTTGGAGAACTACGAGGAGTATGCGGCCCGCCTGCTCACCGAGATCCACGGGGGAGCCCATATTCTCTTGAATTAATAAATCTTCACTATGAGGATAGCCCTGAGGCTACAGCAGTGACCTATCATTACCACTTCATCAGACTAAAGAGCTGTGTCCAAACACCAGGGGGAGTGACTGAAATATGTCCAGTGGATAAAGAAGTGCCCTCAAAATGGCTACAATAAAAGATACAGCCCTAACCGGTTTGGCTCAGTGGATAGCGCGTCGGTCTGTGGACTGAAGGGTCCCAGGTTCGATTCCGGTCAAGGGCATGTACCTTGGTTGCGGGCACATCCCCAGTAGAGGTTGTGCAGGAGGCAGCTGATCGATGTTTCTCTCTCTTTGATGTTTCTATCTATACCTCTCCCTTCCTCGCTGTAAAAAAATCAATAAAATCTAAATTTTTTTTTAAAAAAAGATACAGTGCATGAGGGTACTGTGGGTTAGATACATCCCTAAAAGGCTGCACTGTACAGGATAGAGAAAGCAACATGTCCTATTGATACTGGGGAAGGGCACGTAATAAGAACAGAGCCACAGCTGTCTAATAATCTTTCACCTTACTAGATATACATAAGTTTGCTTACACACCCTGGGAAACTGGAGGACAAAACAAGGCTGTGAAAAGATAAGATGCCTCCATGGGTCCGTTACTCAGAAAAGAAATACATTTTGAGAACAGACCAAGGATAGGTAGGGCACGTTTTGATTAGGTTGCTGTGCCTAGACTCTGACCCCTCCGGGAGTTTTCTCAGGAATGCTGACTATTCTCCAGTCCCAAGAAGGGGCTGAGTTGTTTGTAACATCTCAGAAGATTAGCCAACTTACTATAGGACTTTGAGCTCCCGAAGGCAGAACTGCAGACCCTCCCCTTTCCGTGTTACACTTGCAGCTCTCAGCTGCACATAGCTATCTTGTCCATCCCTCCGCTATGCTCCAGCCACATCCACCAGCCAATCAGAGTGACTATGCAAATTAACCCGACAAAGATGGAAGTTAATTTGCATGCACAGGTGTCAAGTGCCCCAGGAGGTGACGATGGCTGTGGCCCCGGGCTCCCGGGACCATTGCTGGCCCTGGAGGCGAGGCCTGCCATGCCAAGCCACGCCCATGGGCTCCCAGGACCTTGCCAGCAGAGAGCAGAGCGGGAGAGGAGCGGGTGGATAGGGCACGTTTTGATTAGGTTGCTGTGCCTAGACTCTGACCCCTCCGGGAGTTTTCTCAGGAATGCTGACTATTCTCCAGTCCCAAGAAGGGGCTGAGTTGTTTGTAACATCTCAGAAGATTAGCCAACTTACTATAGGACTTTGAGCTCCCGAAGGCAGAACTGCAGACCCTCCCCTTTCCGTGTTACACTTGCAGCTCTCAGCTGCACATAGCTATCTTGTCCCTCATCATATATAATAAAAGAGAAACATGCAAATTAACCATCCCTCCACTATGCTCAAGCCACGTCCACCAGCCAATCAGTGACTATGCAAATTAACCCGTCAAAGATGGTTAATTTGCATGCACAGGTGTCAAGTGCCCCAGGAGGCGACGGTGGCTGTGGCCCCGGGCTCCCGGGACCATTGCCGGCCCTGGAGGCGAGGCCTGCCATGCCAACCCACGCCCATGGGCTCCCAGGACCTTGCCAGCAGAGAGCAGAGCGGGAGAGGAGCGGGTGGAGAGCGGGAGGTTTAGAGGACTTGGCAGAGCAGGAGACTGCTGGTCATAGAGCAGAGCGAGAGAGAGGGCAGCTTGGAGGGCGCGGCTCCCTCTGTCACCCCAGCTTCCTCATCACAGCTGTGGAAACCGCCAACAGGGAGGAGGAAGTCCCACTCCCACAGAATCAGCCTTTGGTCAGACAGCTCTCAGCAGCCTGACAGGCAGGACTCTCATTCACCTGCATCTCAGACCATGACAGTAGAGAGGTGGGACTATGTCTAAAGAACAACTATTGCCGAAACCGGTTTGGCTCACTGGATAGAGCGTCAGCCTGCAGACTGAAAGGTCCCAGGTTCGATTCCGGTCAAGGGCATGTACCTTGGTTGCGGGCACATCCCCAGTAGGAGATGTGCAAGAAGCAGCTGATCGATGTTTCTCTCTCATCGATGTTTCTAACTATCTATCTCTCTCCCTTCCTCTCTGTAAAAAATCAATAAAATATATTTTAAAAAAAAAAAAGAACAACTATTCATACAACGTAGCCCTGCAGCTGAAAAAAGCCTGCGTTATCGACATAAAATGTCTGCAGAACAGCATGCGTCTGATCTTGAAAGAAGGCGGCACCTAGACAGAATGTATCTGAACACCAGCTACTGGAAAAACATCGCTCTGATGCCAAAAAACACCAGCGTTGTTCACAGACAATGTCTAAAGACCAACGTGCCTTTGAACTTGAAAGAAGGAGGTGGCGACAACAGAATATGTCTAAAGAACAGTCATCAACAAGTACTACCGATACCGGTAG
This sequence comes from Myotis brandtii, assembly GCF_000412655.1. Taxonomy (NCBI): domain Eukaryota; kingdom Metazoa; phylum Chordata; class Mammalia; order Chiroptera; family Vespertilionidae; genus Myotis; species Myotis brandtii. The sequence goes on from NW_005356162.1 coordinate 21,688, forward strand.
GAACTGCCTTCTCAGCGAAAATGGAGGACATGAGGATGCAGCTCTCGAACACAGCTGTGGTGGGATGACTGTTCGATGTGAATTCTGCTATCACTAAATTTCTCTGATGAAAAACCATC
>NW_005356162.1:24359-25010 GCF_000412655.1 Myotis brandtii
TGCGTCTGATCTTGAAAGAAGGCGGCACCTAGACAGAATGTATCTGAACACCAGCTACTGGAAAAACATCGCTCTGATGCCAAAAAACACCAGCGTTGTTCACAGACAATGTCTAAAGACCAACGTGCCTTTGAACTTGAAAGAAGGAGGTGGCGACAACAGAATATGTCTAAAGAACAGTCATCAACAAGTACTACCGATACCGGTAGGAACTGCCTTCTCAGCGAAAATGGAGGACATGAGGATGCAGCTCTCGAACACAGCTGTGGTGGGATGACTGTTCGATGTGAATTCTGCTATCACTAAATTTCTCTGATGAAAAACCATCCGATGGGAAATTTACTCAATGTTGTAGCAAAGGGAAAGTCTGTCCAAATGATATACATTTTCCAGATTACCCGGCCTATTTAAAAAGATTAGTGACAAACTATTCTGACAGTAAAAATTTCATGGAAAATATTCGTTCCATAAATAGTTCTTTTGCCTTTGCTTCCATGGGTACAAATATTGCATCGCCATCAGGATATGGGCCATACTATTTTAGAATACACGGACAAGTTTATCACTGTACTGGAACTTTACATCCTTCGGATGGTGTTTCTCGGAAGTTTGCTCAACTCTATATTTTGGATACAGCCAAAGCTACAAGTA
>NW_005356162.1:25287-34437 GCF_000412655.1 Myotis brandtii
AGAGTTGAAAAATATAGTGGTTTGATGGATTATCTCAAATCTAGATCTGAAAATGACAATGTGCCGACTGGTAAAATGTTAATACTTCCAGCATCTTCTGAGGGTAGTCCCCGAAATATGCAGCAGCGATATCAGGATGCTATGACAATTGTGATGAAGTATGGCAAGCCTGATTTATTCATAACCATGGCATGCAACCCCAAATGGGCAGATATTGCAAACAATTTACAATGCTGGCAAAAAGTTGAAAATAGACTGACTTGGTAGCCAGAGTTTTTAATATTAAGCTGAATGCTCTTTTAAATATCTGTAAATTCCATTTATTTGGCAAAGTCATAGCTAAAATTCATGTCATTAAATTTCAGAAACGCGGACTGCCTCATGCTCACATATTATTGATATTAGACAGTGACTCTAAATTATGTTCCTCTAATTAATTCCCTTTCAATATGCACGAATTTCGTGCACTGGGCTACTAGTCTGTATATATATAAAATCCTAAGCGACCAGCCGACCATTCAACCAGCCAACTGGTAGCTATTATGCTCACTGACCACCAGGGGGCAGATGCTCAACGCAGGAGCAGCCGAGCTGTGAAATCCTAAGCGACCAGCTGACCATTCAACCAGCCAACTGGTAGCTATTATGCTCACTGACCACCAGGGGGCAGATGCTCAACGCAGGAGCAGCCGAGCTGTGGTGATTCGGCAGCTGCGGTTCTTGGGTGATACACCTGGAACCAGAGAGGAGGGAGCCCAATTCCGGGGAATAAATTTCATCAAAGAAAACCAAACTAAGTTGAGAGTTGAAATGGTAAAATGATAATACTTCCATCATCTTCTGGGGGTAGTCCCAGAAATATGCAGCAGCGATATCAGGATGCTATGACAATTGTGATGAAGTATGGCAAGCCCGATTTATTCATAACCATGGCATGCAACCCCAAATGGGCAGATATTGCAAACAATTTACAACACTGGCAAAAAGTTGAAAACGGACCTGACTTGGTAGCCAGAGTTTTTAATATTAAGCTGAATGCTCTTTTAAATGATATTTCCATTTATTTGGCAAAGTCATAGCTAAAATTCATGTCATTAAATTTCAGAAACGCGGACTGCCTCATGCTCACATATTATTGATATTAGACAGTGACTCTAAATTATGTTCCTCTAATTAATTCCCTTTCAATATGCACGAATTTCGTGCACTGGGCTACTAGTCTGTATATATATAAAATCCTAAGCGACCAGCCGACCATTCAACCAGCCAACTGGTAGCTATTATGCTCACTGACCACCAGGGGGCAGATGCTCAACGCAGGAGCAGCCGAGCTGTGGTGATTCGGCAGCTGCGGTTCTTGGGTGATACACCTGGAACCAGAGAGGAGGGAGCCCAATTCCGGGGTGCGTTGCCCAAGAACCACCCTCTCGCAATCCAGGCCCCCTCCGGGGATGTTGGACAGCCGGTTTCCGCCAGATCCCCAAAGGCCAGGCCGAGGGAACCCACAGGTGCATGAATCTGTGCAACAGGCCTCGAGTGTGTAAATAAATAGCCAACTGGCAAAGGGGAGGGGGGTAAGTCCCAAATTTCCAGGGTGACTGACTACTCTCCCCATATGGCTGGCATTATTGGAATAAATCTACCCTATCCTATATAATCCTATATAATAAAAGGGCAATATGCAAATCGACCAAACAACTGAATGACCGGTCGCTATGATGCACACTGCCCACTAGGGGGCAGAGGCTCAACGCAGGAAAGGTTTAAGGGGGGGCAGAACCCTGAGAGGCCAAGCCAGGCTTGTGGGCTGTGCTGGGGTCCCTGGCCATGGATGTGTGCCTCTGAAGTTGAACAAACTTCACAAGGGGCTGCAGCACCACAGCCGGGACACTCATGGCCTCACAACCAAGCTTGCTGAGAGGCTGCAGGTGGCACTGGAGGCCAAGGAGGCTAAGGAGCCCAATGACAAGCAAAAGCTTGAGACCAACAATGTACCAGGGTGCCCGGACACAACAACAAGGAGATGTCATGGATGGTATTACCCGACAGAATCAATTCTATGTGACCCAGGTCATCAAACAGAAGAACGAGTCAGGCTATGAGAGGAGACCGCTGGAAACAGAGCAGGAGCAGGCCTCCTGCCCAGTGGAAGTAAACACAGAGATGAAGCAAGAAGCACATACTAGCTTCCTCCAGCCTGAAGCATCTCAACTCAAGCCAGACAGACAATTCCAGAGTCACAAGCGGCCTTATGAAGAAAACCAGAACAGGGTTACTTCTCAAGCACTGAGAGGATAGGAGGGGCCATTCTCCTCAGCCTCCCATTGAAGAGAATGAAGATGACTTTGATAATGCCCCTGTTGCCATAGACACGTGTAACTGCTACCTCCACTTCAAGTTGGCCTGAGACCAGAGCAGTGGCTACCCACTTACAATCGAGAGCTTTGCATACCTGTGGTAAGGAATCTGGGGTCAGTATCAGCTGGTCCCTTGACTCCTGCAGCACCCAGCCAAGTGAAGAGCCTTTTTCCTATGGCTATGGGAAGAAGTCCACCAATAGCTAGTTTGAAAACTACAAAGACAAGTTCTCAAAGAATGATGTGTTTGGCTGCTTTGTAGACTTTGAATGTGAAACTGACATGGAACTTTCCTTCACCAAGAATGGGAACGAGATAGGCATTTCTTTCCGAATTCAGAAGCCTTGGGGAGCTAGGCACTCTAGCCTCATGTCCTGGTGAAGAATTATGCAATGGAGTTCAACTTCAGGCAGAAGACAGGGCCCTGCTGTTCTGTCCTTCCTGACTCTACCATCATCCAGCACCTTACCCTGAATAAATGGAGCCAGGGCACTGTCAGATCAAAGACCAATGCAGAGTGTGAGATTCTGATGATGGTGGGTCTGCCCACTGCTGGTAAGACCACATGGCCCATCAAACATGCAGCCTCCGATCCCTCCAAGAAGTGCAACATCCTGGGTACCAGTGCCATCATGGATAAGATGTGGGTGATGGGCCTACACTGACAGTAGAACTACACCAACTGCTAGGATGTCCTGATCCAGCAAGCCACCCAGTGCCTCAACCGCCTCATCCAGATCACCTCCTACAAGAAACGTAACTATATCCCAGACCAGACAAATTTTTATGGGTCAGTATAGAGACTAAAAATGAAACCATTTCACCCTGGCCGGTTTTCTCAGTGGTTAGGGCATCAGCCTGCAGACCAAAGGGTCATGGGTTCGATTCCCGGTTAAGGGCATATATCTCGGTTGCAGGTTCAATCCCTGATCACTGTCATGGCATGTGCAGGAGGCAACCAATCGATGTGTATCACGTTGATGTTTCTCTTTCCACCCACCTCCCTTCCACTCTGAAAAATCAATGGAAAAAAATATCCTCAGGTGAAGATTAAAAATACATAACATTAATAATAATAATAATAATAATGAGACCATTTGAAGGCTTCAAGAGCAAAGCTATTGTCATTTGTCCCACTGAGGAGGACTTAAAAGACCAAACAATAAAGCGAATCAATGAGGAAGGGAAGGATTTCCCAGAACACATGGTCCTTGAAATGAAAGCCAATTTCATATTGCCAGGTGTTGGGGACTTCCTGGATGAGGTGCTATTTATTGAGCTGCAGTAGAAGGAAGCAGGCAATATAATCAGGAAGGCCTGGCTGGTATGGCTCACTTGTGAGCATTGACCCATGAACCAGGAGATCAGGGTTCGATTCCTGGTCAGGGTAAATGCCTGGGTTGCAGGCTCAATCCCCTGTCGGGGGCATGCAGAAGGCAGCTGATCAATGATTCTCTCTCATCACTGATGTTTCTCTCTCCCCCTCTCCCTTCCTCTGTCTGAAATCAGTAAAAAAATATATATATATATGAAAAAAATACAACCAGGAAGGCCACAAGGCCAGGCCATGCTATCCCCTGAAAAGCCTTTGATAACTGGGGCCACAGGGGAATGGGGGGCAGCAGTTTCCAGAGCTATAACAACCAAAGTTTCACCAACAGGGGCAACCGAGTAGGCTTCCAGAACTGAGGGGGGAGGCAGCAGAGGTGTTGGCTACAACCAGAACCACTGGAGTAACAATAGCCAGGATAACAACTCCTCCAACAACCAAGGCAGCTACAACTGGGCTCCTCAGCATCATCCACCCCATCAGCAGCCACCACTGCCACAGCCACCACCACAGTAGTCACCGCCACTTCACGGCCCTGCTCAAAACCCTCCAGGGCCGGCAGCTACAGCAAGAACAGCAATATTCCTGGCTGAAGCGCCAGTACCAGCACCCCCACTGTCAGCAGCTATAGCCCTCCACAGCTGAGTTATAGCCAGCCATATTACAACCGGGGGGTTACAGGTAGGGCTATACAGCCCCACTACCTCTACCTCCACCACCACCTGCCTACAACTATGGGAGCTAGGGTGGCCACCCCATGACACAGACCTTCCCTCAGACCAGGTATAACCAGTATCAGCAGTATGCCCAGAAGTGGAACCAGTATTATCAGAACCAGGACCAGTGGCCACCACACTATGGGAACTATGACTATGGGAGCTATATTGGGAACACAAAGAGGAGCATGAGCACTCAGTAGCCAGTGTCCCCTAGAGGCCCCTGCCTGCTTCCTCCACTAATGTCCACCTTGACTCCTCATCTGCCTCCACCAGGTTCTATGGTGCTAGGGGACAGGTCATCCCAGGGCTGCCACCTTCCAGCCCACTGCCTCCCTTCTGAGGGGCTTCTTCCCCCCCCCCTCCCCCCACACACAGGGCTGGGCATTTTTCTCTGGATATAAAAAGGCAACAATGATCTTTTATATTTTCTTTCTCTCCCCATCTCCTCCTTCTTCTTCCCTTCTTCCTTTTTGACTAAAGACTTCCCCCCTCCCTTGGTCAACAGCGAGGCTACAGTGCCTGAGGGGAGGACCCCTTTCTGTCTACTTGTCCTGGTCCTGCTCCAGCCCCTCAGCTTCCCAAACCATCATACAGTTGGTTTTAAATTCTTCCAGGAGCTGTTTTACTGTCTACTTTTCAGGATTTTTTAAAAACCCAAAACTCAAAGTTTAAAAAGGGAATGTGGAAGGAGGAAGTAATGACAAATCTTTTGTTGGTAATTATCCTTCTTTAAATTTTATCTGGTTTTACTGTGGATTGGCTGTTGATATTTCATCAGGATAGCCATTTCTTTGCTGAGTTCAGGAAACCACAAAAAAAGCCACACCCTCAAAACAAAACACACAAGAAACAAAACCAAAGTCATCTTTAACCCAACTTCCTATACAATGTCAGTTTCCTGGAAATTTTGCACACAAGTTTCTGTATTAGGTTGAATTGTAATTTCTTTTTGTATTTGTGACTACTGAACTTGAAACCTTTTCTAAAAAATCAATTAAATAAAAACAAGGAGAGTTCAGCTTCAAATGAAGCAGGAGAGAAAGAATCCAAGTCTAATATATGTCTTATCAGTGGTCCCAGTCTCCCTTCTTGTACAATCCAGATGATTATTTTTATCAACTATGTTATAAATGCAAGTATTTTAGTAGCTCTAGAAACATTTTTAACAAGGAAGAAATTCCACCTCATCCCATTTTTTTAAGTGCAAATGCTTTTCTTAAGAGGTGAAGTAGTTTACTGGCTGTTTATTTTTGTTTGGGTACAACCAGAAAATAGTAGGGTACTGAATATGGGGAGCTTTGTCTTGGGTGTCAGCTTAACATTCCATAGATGGAGGGTAGTTTTATATCCTACTAGAGGACCGGCGCACAAAATTTGTGCAGGGGAGAGAAAGAAAATATAAAGAATATGGTCCCTAGGCCTGGCCTGTGATCAGGGCCATCTAAGCCCCAGACACTGGGATCGGAAGGGCAAGCCCAGCCCCATTGGATGGGAGCAGGAGGGCAAGCCCAACCATTGTGGCTGGGAGCATAAGGGGCAGCGGCTGGGAGCTGGAGGGCAAGCCCAGCCCCAGGCACTGGGATGGGAAGGGCAAGCCCAGCCCCAGGGGATGGGTGCGGGAGGGCGCTGCCTACGGCCGGCCCCGCCCATGCCCCCACTGCCACCACCCCTGGTTCCCCATTCGCCATCAGGTAATCAGAGCCTACCGGCCAGGGGAAGGAACTGAGAGGTCGGCCATTCCTGCCCACTCGCCAGCCCTGCCCCTGCCACGAGTCACCCTCTGCATGTGGGGTGACCAGTGGGTGGGGGCCTTGGCCTGGCACCACCCGTGTCCCCCGCCACCCACCCTTGGTTCCCTGTTCGCCATCAGGCGATTGTAGCCTGCCGGCCAGGGGGAGGGACCAAGAGGTAGTCAGTGCACCTCATAGTGACTGGTTTAGCGGTCGTTCTGCGGTTAGGGTCAATTTGCATATTATCCTATTATTTTATAGGATAGAGACCCAGTGCACAGGTGGAGGCCTGCCAGCCTGCCCTGATGAGGGCCCCGGAATGGGGTGAGGGTCCCCGCTGGGGGCCGGGGCCAGCTGGGGCCAGGGGCCGCGGTCGTTCTGGTCATTCTACCATTTCAGTCACTGGGCTTTTATTATATAGGATAATACAAAGCATACTAAATGACAATTTGGAATCAGTTGTGCATTTAATATGTCTTGAATTTTAAATTACAGTCAAACCTTGGTTCTTAAACATCTCCCATCTCAATTCAGGTCTCAACCAAGTTGTTCACAGAAAAAATGTCTCAACTATCAAACAAAACTTCATATCTCGACCAGACAACCCTTTGATGCTGATACCTGTATGATCAGTCACACATTTCTCAGGCGACAAACAAAAGAGAGAATGCTTGAGTATGAGTTGGTTTCCCGCTAAACCCTGCATGGTTAATATCTCAGGAAATGGTGCTGTGAGTATTTTTGTGGGGTTTTTTTGCTTTTGTTGTTGCTTGTTATTATTAAATACGTATAGTAAGTCACCATGGGTCCTAAGAAGGTTAGTGATAACAACAAAGTGAAAAGTTGTAAGACCAATGATAGAGCTTAAAAAAGGAGTAATTGCAAAGTATGATAAAGGTATTTGTGTATCAGATCTGGCTACCTACCAAGTACAACAGGGGGAAATCAACAATTAGAACAATTTGAAAATATAAAGAGGCCATCAAGAGTGCTGATATTAAGGATTAAAAATGGTGACAGAGTAAGTGGAAGCCATACTGATACTCTCCCAGGACCAAACTGGAAAGACAACTAAAATACAGAAAAACCACCCTGAAAAATCAACTGAAGACTTGCTTGAGAGAACCCTAATAACCAAGAATGGAAAGTGGAGACCACACAGAGACTGGTAGAAGAGTGGAGATGCAAGAGGGTTGGCCACAGACAGCAGCTGAAGGTCTGGAGGGTTATCTTAGCTGTGGGGGGTTCCCATTGAGAACTCTGAGGTCTAAACCCCAAGCTTGTCTCTCCAGCTTAGAGCACCAGAACTGAGAAAGGTGCTCATATAACACCTGGCTGTGAAAAACAGCAGGGTTGCTGTCTGCCAGCCATAGACACCTGGAAATGCAGGCACCCTCTTAAAGGACCAATGCACAAAATTTCGTGTGCAGCCACTCACTTTGGGTTCTGGCAGAGGGAAAGCAGAGTGGACTGGAACTGTATCAGAGGAGTCCAGGGTTGGGGGCTCTGGGGTTGGAGCTCAAAAGGCAGCCACCCCAGTTCCCTGTGCAGAGTCATTCCCTCATGCTGCAGAGGATATCTTTCTCCTACGGACTTTTGCCCTAAAATCAGTTCCTCGATTTCCCATAGTTCCCCCTATAAGACCAGGCCCCTATCAAGGGGAGATCCCATTTGATATCACTGACCAGGATGCCCCCCCTCCCGATTCCAACCACAGTGCTGACTCCTGGAGACATGGTTGCTTGTATCTTGCCAGAAGGCCGTGATCTCCCTATGATGGTCTCTTCGACCAAGGTGAGCTTGGCTAACAGCATAGTATCGTGGGTGCACACCTATGCCTGGCTGCATAATGTTTCCCATTGTTGGGTATGCAGAGATTCCTCCAGGAGCGGCTGGCGGATTTCCATGACACATCCATCTGGCCACTGCCAACTGAACATGGTTAGCTGCTCAAGACTTCAACACTACCTCCTGGAACCCTGTACGCCAAGCCATTGAAACCCTAATCCAGCAGGACCAAGGCAATACCTGCCCCTTCATAGGTTATGCAATTTAGAATGGATGGGGGTGGCTATTAGGGGAACAAGTAGAATTAAGAGAACCTTAATGTGTATAGAACAGCAGCGACACAACGGGTATCGCACAGTCGGCTGGCTTCCTCCAGAGTTGTGCCATAACATTATCATTAATACTGAGCTCCAGAAATGATGGAATAAAAAGCAGTATATTGGTATAAAACCTGTAGATATGATGGTCCCAGAATACTTATGGATGTGTGGGAGGTAAGGCAGCCTCTACCTCCCGACAAATTGGAGACAGTACACCTGTGATAGGCCCTATATTCCCGGGCAAATCCTTAAAACCTTAGAAGAGATGCTCCATAATTGGGACTCAATGTACCACTGGTGGCACCGAGCCAAACAAACTCCCTGGTGGTTTTACCCATTAGCTGTATTCCTCCCTGCAGGAGGAGTAATAAAGATAGAATTAGAAGTTACAACCTTAGCCAAATACACGGCTAAATCCCTGAATCAGACCCAACAAGCCCTTACCTTAATGATGAATGAAACTATGCAAATGCGCAAAGTGGTACCGCAGAATAGAATGGACTTAGGTCTGTTAACTGCCGCATAGGGGGGCATTTGTGCCATCCTACATATGGCATGTTGTACATATACACTGAGTGGCCAGATTATTATGACTGGCCAGATTATTATGACCACCCCATCAGTACTTCATTGGGCCACCTTTTGCCTTCAATACTGCGGCAATTCTTCTTGGCATTGACTCCACGACATGTTGAAAGGTGATGTGAGGAATCTGACACCATGCCTGATGAATAGCACTGTCCAGTTCTGTGAGATTTGATGGTTGTGGAACCAGCTGCCTGATGGCTCTTTTAACTTCGTCCCACAAATGCTCAATTGGATTGAGATCTGGTGATTGTGGGGGCCACCTAAGCAAGGTAAAATCTCCCTCATGTTCTTGAAACCACTCCTGCACAATACAAGCAC
>NW_005356162.1:34590-36378 GCF_000412655.1 Myotis brandtii
GCTATTCAGACATTTATAATCATCTGGCCCTCTAGCAACTTCAGCACGAAATTATAGCTAATTTGCCTACAAACGTCAGGTGGTCATATCAATCTGGCCACTCAGTATATACCAGATAATCAACAAAATGTAACTGGTGCCCTACAGGAGATAGACAGTGAAGTACAATTCATCCAAGCTCTTTCCCATGACCCCTTCCATGAGTGATGGGATGGACTATCAGGAACATGGCTCTGGGAAATTTTTAATTTTGCTATTGGGGATCAGAATTCTAGCACTAGCATGCTGCGGTATTACTATTGTGGGCTTTGTGTTCAAGGAGCTGGCATATGGTCCAGGATACCCCTAAAAAGCCATCCGGTGTAAGGGGTGGAGTGTGGGGACTCTGGCAAGAATACGTCAGATGTTGAAGGCCCATATTTCCATATGCATGCACCACAGCAATGACACATTATCAGCATACACACTGCACAAGCGCACCCTTATATAACCTGCCACTTATGTAACACTGATGTCATTACTTGGCAGAACGCCTCTTTTGTTAGTATAAATGTGCTACCGACCAGCCAGTGCCTGGCTGCTTTCCCTGCAATAAAGCATGTCCCATCTCCCTGCAGCTGCTCAAGTTTTCTTCCAGTTCCCAGCGTCCAAGGAAGTCCCCTCTCTGGCAGAGGAGCTCGGACCCAACAGGGGTAAACAATGTATAAGGGGCAAGAAGCTACCATGGACAAAACCTGCCTGTGCAAAAGTGCTGTGGCAGACGGATGCCATGTCCTGAGTGTGGAGAGAGAGGGAAGGACTAACAGTGCTGGAGATTACAGGAGGGTGAAACTTATGGGCTTCAGAGTTACACATTCCAGGGTGAGAAAAGAAAAGAGGCCTCCCTTAGCCTTTCCGGTGTCATTTTCTTCATCAGCAAAGATGGGATTAAAGGGTGTTGAGAGGGTTGAGGGGGAATTCCAAAAGTCCAAGGTAGATCATGCATATTAACACCTTCAGTCCTCTGCTGACCTGATTAAATCAAGGGAGATCCACCCCACTCTCATCAACCAGCACTTCTGAACATCTTCTAACCCCCACTCTGCCCACATTTCCCTCATCCAGGGAGAAGCCACCAGTCTGATAAGTCTTAATAGCTTCACCCTCTTAGTGGTGTATATAAATGCCACAGTCACAACAGTAACTTCACAAGTGGTACAAGACTGGCTTCCCAGACCCTTCTTTGGGACTTAGTCCACAGAATCGCCCATAGAAAACTGGTACAAGGTTTTTCCTCTGGGAATCCAGAGGCTGTGCATACGGGAAATGTGAGCACTGTTGCGAGCCTTGGTTTCCTATGGGGCTGCTCTACCAGTACATGGACCTCAACAGGCAAGCCAATCCTATCTTGGATTCAGAAACCACATATGACTTAGATTGTGCTTGGTTTCTGACCAGGAGTACTCTATATCCCTTGTGGCAATGTGGCGTTAAATACAGGAGAGGGTGACTAGAAGACTGACATCAGCTGATGGCTAGAACCCTTCTTGGAAGCTCCTACTGACTTCCACAGAGAGGGAGGGCTGAGCAGACCTCAGCTTCTCACTTTTCCTAGCTCCTGGAGGATCACACTGACTGAAGAGAGTTGCCTTCGGACAGACACCTTCACTGCACAATGGCCTTTGCAGCTTCTGTGGCCAAGCTAAAGGCAGAGGCCAGCTGCCCCATATGCCTGGATTACCCGAGAGACCTAGTGACCATTGAGTGTGGACACAACTTCTGTCATTCTTGCATCCACCAGTGCTGGTT
>NW_005356162.1:36608-39085 GCF_000412655.1 Myotis brandtii
CCAGGAGTGGCTGGGGGCGGAGTTCTGGGAGTGGCTGGGGGTGGAGTTCTGGGAGTGGCCGCAGTTCCGGTAGGAGGCCCGCCTCTCACCCGGCAGAGAGCTCAGCGGGAACTGTCTGTCGCAGCACCCGACTCCACTATCAAGACCCTGCCCTTACGAGCCGCTGGACCCCCCGGATGCGGATGGCAACCAGCCCCATTTTTATTGGCCTTTCGCAACTAGCGACTTGTATAACTGGAAGGCACAGAACCCTAAGTTCTCTGAAAAGCCGGGGAGACTTATTGACTTGCTAGATTCTGTTCTTTTCACCCATCAGCCCACATGGGACGACTGTCAGCAGCTTTTACAGGTTCTGTTCACGACGGAAGAGAGAGAAAGGATCCTCAATGAGGCCCGGAAAGTGGTTCCAGGCGTGGACGGAAATCCAACCACCAACCAGGCCCAGATAGATGTCTCTTTTCCCTTAACTAGGCCTGAATGGGATTTCAACATGGCAGAAGGTAAGGAGAGGCTTTCGGTCTACTGCCAGACTCTAATGGGGGGGTCTCCGAGCAGCTGCTAGAAAGCCAACTAATTTGGCCAAGGTGGGGAATGTTCAGCAGGAAAGGGATGAGTCTCCAGCTGCCTTTTTAGAACGGATCATGGAGGCTTACCGCACCTACACCCCCATGAATCCAGAAGCTCCTGAAAACAAGGCAGCTGTGATCATAAGCTTTGTAAACCAATCGGCCACGGATATTAAAAAGAAACTACAAAAAGTAGATAGGTTGGGAGAGAAGAGTTTACAGGATTTACTGGCAGTGGCAGAGAAGGTGTACAATAACCGAGAGTCTCCAGAAGATAGGCAGGCTCGCATCGTGGCTGCCACTAGCAGTAGGCAAGCTCAGGACCTGGCTAGGGTCCTGCTGGCTACGACCATAGACTCCCCCAAGGAGCAAGACTGTCGCCTCCGACAGCTTGCAAGCAATAAAGGAAGAGGTAAGCAGACCACCCGAGAAGGGAGGCGGGGGCTATGGAAGGATCAGTGTAGATTTTGCATGGAAATAGGGCACTGGGCTCGAGAATGTCCGGAGAAGGCCGGTGAGGACCCGCCATCTTGGCTCAGGCCCTTCCTACCTCCACGCCCTCCTGGGCTGAAGCCCATTCTTGCCTTGCAGAGAACGGAAAAGGAGGAGAAAAAGAAGAATCTCACCCAGCCTTCGGCCCCCCCCCACCCTGTCCTGCAGGGGGGGACTGAAGAACTAATCTTTCCTCCCCCATATAGCCCACAGGGGGGCGATCCTTCCACGCCAGGAGTGGCTGGGGGCGGAGTTCAGGGAGTGGCTGGGGGCGGAGTTCAGGGAGTGGCCGCGGTTCTCCGGGAGTGGCCGCGGTACTGGTAGGAGGCCCGCCTCTCACGGTAGGAGGCCCGCCTCTCACCCGGCAGAGAGCTCAGCGGGAACTGTCTGCCACAGCACCTGACTCCACTATCAAGACCCTGCCCTTACGGGCCGCTGGACCCCCGGATGCGGACGGCAACCAGCCCCATCATTATTGGCCTTTCTCAACATGCGATCTCTATAACTGGAGGGCACAAAACCCTAAGTTTTCTGAGAAGCTGGGGGGACTTATTGACTTGCTAGATTCTGTTCTTTTCACCCATCAGCCCACATGGGACGACTGTCAGCAGCTTTTACAGGTTCTGTTCATGACGGAAGAGAGAGAAAGGATCCTCAATGAGGCCCGGAAAGTGGTTCCAGGCGTGGACAGAAACCCAACTGCCAACCAGGCCCAGATAGATGTCTCTTTTCCTTTAACTAGGCCTGAATGGGATTTCAACATGGCAGAAGGTAAGGAGAGGCTTTCGGTCTACTGCCAGACTCTAATGGGGGGGTCTCCGAGCAGCTGCTAGAAAGCCAACTAATTTGGCCAAGGTGGGGAATGTTCAGCAGGAAAGGGATGAGTCTCCAGCTGCCTTTTTAGAACGGATCATGGAGGCTTACCGCACCTACACCCCCATGAATCCAGAAGCTCCTGAAAACAAGGCAGCTGTGATCATAAGCTTTGTAAACCAATCGGCCGCGGATATTAAAAGGAAACTACAAAAAGTAGATAGATTGGGAGAAAAGAGTTTACAGGATTTACTGGCAGTGGCAGAGAAGGTGTTCAATAACCGAGAGCCCCCTGAAGATAGGCAAGCCCGTGCCATGGTGGCTGCCAGTGACAAGCAGACCCGAAACCTGGCCAAGATTCTGCTAGCCACCACCACGGAGTCCCCCGAGGAGTGGACCCACCGCCTTCGCCAGCTTGCTGATGGCCAAGAAAGAGGTAAGGGGGCCGCCCGGGTCAGGAAAAAGAAGCTGCAACGGAACCAGTGTGTTTACTGCAAAGAGATAGGGCACTGGGTCCAAGAATGCCCAAAGAAGGCCGGTAAAAAGGAAAACAAAACGGACCGGGTGGAGGTCTTGGAGCTGGAAGGACTGAGTGATTAGGGGAGT
>NW_005356162.1:40592-40870 GCF_000412655.1 Myotis brandtii
TGGCGGGGACTGGGTGGCTCTCCTACCGTATGCCCTTTACCGGGTAAGGAACTCTCCATACACCCTGGGCTTTACTCCCTATGAAATCATGTTTGGCAGACCACGCCCTATCATTCCTAACCTTAAAGCTGACCTTCTCGCTGAATTTGAAAATCAAGAACTATCTCTTTCCTTAAGAGGGCTTCAGAAGGCACACGAGGACATTTGGCCACGCCTCCGCGCCATCTATGAGACCAGCCCAACCCCAACTCCTCATCAGCACAGACCAGGAGATTGGG
>NW_005356162.1:43814-54250 GCF_000412655.1 Myotis brandtii
GAGTTCCTGACCGCCTGGATCGGTGTCGGGTGCGGTCGGACGGTCGGGGGCCGGACCAGCTTCAGCGGGATTTCCAGCGTCCACCTCTGTGGCCGCTGGGAGGGCGAGATCTCGGACCTGCGGACGCACGGCCCCCGCCCTTCCCCGCGTTCTCGGTGGAGGGGCGGGGACTGCGCCCTCCATCTTGCCCTGGGTCCTCCATTTTTGGGCAGGGCCATGTGCTCGGCAGAGGCTTCTTCCCGGAAGAAGCCTCTGCTAACCACACCCAGGATTTCTCTGGACTAACCAATGATAATCAAGGGAAGTGCACACCATCACTATGACCACATCCTGTGTAATGAGACACCGACTCGCGCCTGGCCAATTGGCGGGGCCCACAGTCCCCTCTCCCGCCCTTACTCCACCCCTCTATAAAACTCCTGGTCCCATCAGGCCTCTCCCTCTCTGCCACTTGCTGCTGCGTCAGTAAGGAGGGTAGGGGAGCCAAGCCCGGGTTTGAAATAAAGGACTCTTTGCTTTTGCATCGGACTGGCTGGCTCCCTGGTGGGCTCTTGGGAATCTTGAAATCTGGGCATAACAGTTAGGTCTACAGGGCATCTTTCTCTGTCCTGTCTGCCTCCACCACTGCCCTGATCAGAACTTCAAGAGAACTTCAATTATGTCACATGACTGATATTGTTAAGCAGATTCCCACCATGAGGAGAAAAAGGAAAAGGCAAGATAAACCCCAGTGTAAGTAGCACCAAGAGCTTCTGACCCAGTGCTGTGAGACGGATCCAGAGCAACTGTGTCCCCAGTGCAGGGTCTTATCAGACCATCAGGATCAGCCCCTGATACTCATTAAGGAAGCTGCAGCTAGTCACAGGAAGAAGCTCAAAGGGTACATTGTGCCCCTGATGCTATACCTTAAAGATGCTGAAACAGTATATGAAAACCAAGTTGCAGAAACTTTGAAAGTGAAGACAAAGATGGAAAACTGGTGGGAGGGATTGGATTATGAATGTAAAGAACTTAAGTGTTCCTTGGAAATAGAGAGACATTAAATTAATGGCAATCTACTTTATAGAAGAGAAGGATGTTGAAAAAAACTAACTGAAAATAAAAGGCAAATTTTATACTATATATTCAGGCTAAACAATCTGTTAAGTGAAATAACAAAGAAGTATTTGCAGACAGATGTAGATTTACTCACAGGTATTGAATGTGGAGAGCGGCTACAGCGTTTGGACAGGTTCAAACCTCAGACTGATGAGAGGGCACAGTCCTCTTGTGGCAAAGCCACATAAATACAAGTCCCAGGGTGGAGGGCAAAGCCCTCCCAGCACAATTATAGCCAAAGGCTATGGTTGTATGTAAGCTTGACCTTATAGTCTGACCTTGTAGTCCTAGGCAGCTGAGGGATGTGGGCTGTGGGAGGTGCAGCAAGTGCTTCCAAAACAAAGCTTGATAGAGTTCAGAGAATTACAACAGGAAAGAAGTAGATTTGAAACTCCCAAGAACATTGCACCTACTGATGATGTGTTGTTGCCATGGTAATCCTGCTCAGTACGAGAGGAAGGGCAGGTTCAGACATTTGGTGTATGTGCATGGCTGGGGAGCCAATGGGGCAAAGCTACCATCTGTGGATTATGACTAAACGCCTCTAAGTTAGAATCCCGCCCCAGCGTAACTATACGGCAGTGCTGAGGGCCTCCAATGGCCTCGGATAGCCGGTCCCCCGCTGTGCCTCGGGACCGGGGTCTGGTGCGGAGAGGCCTTCATCCTGGGAAACGGGTTGCAGCCAGAAAGGGGACCGCCCCCTCACCCTTCACGCAACGCACATTCGTGGGGAACCTAGTGCTAAACCGTTCATACACGACCTGCTTCTAGGTCGGGGTTTCATATGAAGCAGAGCAGCTCCCTCGCTGCGATCTATTGAAAATCAGCCCTTGACCCAAGGGTTTGTAAAAACAAAACAAAACAAAAAACATCTTGACCACTCCCTTGTTTTGCTTTGTGAGATGACTATAAAATAAAGATTCGGCTTATAGGCTGTGTCATTGTGTCCTCATCCAGGCGCAGTGCCAACTATATTCTTTTGTCTGTTTTCTTTAATCCTTTACCGCCCCCTCCTCAGGTTCACCACTGGCCGTGCTGAACACAGTTCATGTGGTGCCCAACGTGGGGCTTGAGTATGGGAACTACAATTATCAGATGAAAGGACACTCCAGTGAAGTGCGCGCAGAAAGCGAAAGTAAGATAAGGAGCTAAATTTAGTAGCAGATGGGTAGAAAACATGGGTAATTCAAGGTCGCAGGAAAAGAACTTATATGTATCTATGCTTAAGGCTATGCTCTGAGCATAGGGCTGTTCTGTAAGGCATCAACAGCTTCTTGATTTGTTGGATTTTGTAAATAAAACTTGCCCATGGTTTCCTGAGGAGGGGACAGTAAATGTGGAGACATGGGAGAAGATAAGGAAGCAACTTAGAGATCATTATATAGCTGAAGTTCCAGAGAAAAGTCCTATCCCTACTTTCAGTCTGTGGTCCCTGATTCGGGACTGCCTAGAGCCCACTCCTGAAAGGGAGTGGGTGAATGTGGTCAGGGAACTAAGACAGATAGTGGAGGGTTTCCAGAGGCTTACGACTCCCCCTATACCATCAGTGCCTCCTCTGGTCCCTGGGGCTACAGCTTCTGTGGGGGAGAGCCCTACGGACAATGTGCTTCCTCCCAAATATGAACTAGAGTTGGAGGAGAAGGCAGCAAGGAACAGTGCCGGCGGGACTGGGATGATGGGGGTCTGATGCAAGCATTCGGGGAACTTAACTGTTTCTCATAAGCCCCTTCAATTACCCCCTAAACAAGCAGAGACAAGAATGGTACCTTTGTCCCCACTCCAGCAGACTCTGTATGAGGCTAGGCAGACTGGGGAAGATACTTCAGGATTCAGTCTATACCCTATATTTGAGCAGCCTAATCCTCAGAATACAGGTCAGATGCTCCATGGTCATCAGTCTATACCTTTTAAGACTTTGAAGGAGTTGAAAACTTCTTGATCTATGTATGGACCAATTTCCCCTTTTGTGCCAGGGTTACCAGATACAGTATCAGAGGAAGCTATGGCTCCTAGTGACTGGAATACTGTTGCAAAGGCCTGTCTCTCACCTGGAGATTACTTATTATGGAAGTATAACTGAGCAGAGCTTAGTGCGGAACAGGCTAACAGAAACCAAGCTCATGAGATACCCATTATATTTGATATGCTCATGGGCACTGAACCTCAAGGGGCTTTGCAGACTCAGTTCGTATACCCCATACAAGCTTATCAGCAAATAAATATCTGTGCCACCAAAGCCTGGAGGCAGCTGCCAACAAAAGGGGAAAAATCTTTAGACATAAGTAAAATTAGGCAGGGACCTGAGGAGCCATATCAGGATGTTGTGGCTCCCTTGTTCCAAGCCATTGTAGGCAGGGTTATGGCTGACCCCGAGGCTGAAATGATACTCCTGAAACAATTAGCTGTTGAAAATGCAAATAGAGTATGTCAAGAGGCTTTACGTCCATACAGGAAGAACGGTACTGTACATGATTTTATCCGTATTTGTGCTGACATTGGACCAGCTTACGTGCAAGGAGTGACATTAGCTGCCGAGTTAAAGGAGGTACTGCTTGCTGGTCATCAGAAAGAGGGATGTTTTAACTGTGGTAAGGCAGGGCATTTTGCTAAGGACTGTAAAGCTAAAAATGGAAGTCAAAAGGCTACAGGGAGTGGAAACAAACAGCATGGACTATGTCCAAGATGCAGGAGATGAAAGCATTGGGTAAATGAATGCCACTCCAAGACTGATGGTGATGGTAATCCATTGCCCCCTAGGCAGGGAAACTACAAGTGGGGCCAGCCCCAGCCCCACCAAACAGTAGGGGCCTTATCCTTGACCCCAGCCTTTCCAGCCAGCTCAGGCCCAAATCCAACCATCCGAGACCTCTACCGTGCTACCCTGGGAAGTGCAGGATTGGACCTCTGTCCCACCTCCCGATATATACTAACCTCGGAGATGGGCCTCAGGCTATTCCACGGGAGTGTATGGTCTCCTTCCTCTGGGCATCATGGGACTAATTTTAGGGAGGAGCAGTTTGACATTGAAAGGGTGATAGATCAGGACTATACTGGAGAAACTAAAGTAATGGCACAAACTATTAATACTATAATTCAGGTCTTACCAGAAACAAAAATAGCACAAATTCTCCTTCTGCCCAACTATCCAGAAGGGCGGCCTTTGACCAGTCAGCCCCGAGGTGCAGTGAGCCTTGGGTCCAGTGGTGCAGTATACTGGACGAAAATAGTCAAGAAGGGCCAGCCTGAGTTAGAAATAAGGATTAATGGGAAGTCTTTTAAAAGGGTTATAGATACCAGAGCTGATGTGTCAATCATTGCCTTCAGACATTGGCCTCAGGCCTGATCTTTAAACGCCGGGGCTTCTGAATTGCAAGGAGTGGGGTATGTTACCCAACCCTAGCAGAGTGCTCAACTCCTTCGATGGGAAGATCCATATGGAAGTACAGGCTATTTTCAACCCTATGGATTACAACATTTACCTGTTAACTTATGGGGACGGGATATGCTAGGTTTAATAACAAGTCCCAGTTCCATTGTTACTTCTCAAACGCTTAATCAAGGATTCCACCCCCTAAAGGGACTGGGGAAGAATCAGCAAGGGAGGCGTTCATCTATCCCGATGTCCACTCAAAAGGGGAGGCATGGATTAGGTTACCAGAATTTTCAACAGGGGTCTTAATCGTCTCTCCGACCCAGTGTACAGCAGCTAAAATGACCTGGCTTGCAGATATCCCTGTCTGGGTTGATCAATGGCCCCTATTAGGAGAGAAGTTAAAAGCTGAACAAGAGTTGGTTCGAGTACAACTTGAGGCAGGGCATATTGAACCCACTCACAGGCCCATATTTGTAATAAAGAAGAAATCTGGTAAATGGAGACTATTGCAAGACCTAAGGGCAATTAATAAAACCATGGAGATTATGGAGCCCCTTCAGTCGGTGTTACCATCCCCTACAGGCATCCCATTGAAATATCACTTATTGGTATCAGAGATCTTAAGGCAAAAGTCCTTCAAACCCCTTATATTTCAGCACAACGGGTGGAAATACAAGCTCTTATTTATGTTTTGACAGATTTTGCTATGGAACCCATCAACCTATATAGTGATAGTGCTTGTATGGTAGGTATGGCAAAAATTATTGAAACAGCTATTATAGGGCACACTAAATCAGAGGAACTCTTTCATTTATTTTTCAGCCTTAAAAAGGTCATTAGAGAACGACAATTTCCCTGCTTTATTGGTCATATCTGATCTCATTCAGGTCTCCCTGGTCCGTTAGCTATAGGAAATGAGGCTACTGATCGCCTCCTTGCTGTAATGCAAGAGGCTACCCCATTTGCTCTTGTCCAGTGCTCCCATACTTTGCATCATCAAAATGCTGCTGCCTTGCACAAACAGTTCCGTATTTCTCGAAAGCAAGCTCATCAAATTGTTAAGCAGTGCTCTCAGTGTGTGGTTCATTGCCCTGTATAATCGTTAGGGGTTAATCCTACGGGTCTTAAAGCTAATCAAATCTGACAAATGGATGTCCTTGCTTAGCCTCATTTGCAATATTAGGACCTCCCTTAGAACTAAAATCAGACAATGGACCTGCATACACTAGTTCTGCTTTTCAGCACTTTAATCAGCAATAGCAAATTTGTCATAAAACTAGTATCCCTTATAACCCTCAAGGTCAAGCAATAGTTGAAAGAGCCAATCATACTCTTAAAAATGCAATTACAAAAACAAAAAGAAAGAGAAGGATGCTATGTGTCACCTCAAAACAAACTCAGTCATGCTCTCCATACTTCAAATTTTTTGCAGAGGCTAATAAGGTGTCAGTGGCTAATAAGGTTGTAGTATCCATAATATACAAAGAATTCTTAAAACTCCACAATCAAAAGATAACCATATTAGCCCTAGCTGGTGTGGCTCGGTTGGTTATTGTCTCATACACTAAAGGGCTGCTGGTTCAATTCCCAGTAAGGGCACATGCCTGGTTGCAGGATCAATCCCTGGTAGTGAGCATGCAGGAGGCAGCCGATTGATGTTTCTCTCTATCCCTCACCCTTTCTCTTTCTAAAAATCAATTTAAAATCTTTTTTTAAAAAAACAACCAAATTAAACAATGGAAAACATGAACAGACATTTCTCCCAAGAAGATACACAAATGGCCAAAATTTACATGGAAAAGATGCTCAAAAGATGCTAAACATCATCAGTTATAAACAAATGCAAATCAAAACCACAATGAGATACCACTTCATAACCACTAGGATGGCTATAATCAAAAACAAAGACATTAACAAGTGTTGCAGAGGATTTGGAGAAATCAGAAACCTTGTACATTACCAGCATGCAATGGTGCAGTCGCTGTGGAAAACACTTTGACAAGTCCTCAAAACGCCAAGCATAGTTACTTTATGGTCCAGAAATTCCAGTATAGGTATATATACCCAAGAGAACTGAAAACATATGTTCACGTAAAAAACATCTTAAAAGGTTCATAGAAGCATTATTCATAATAGAAAACTAGAAACAAAACAAATGTCCATCAGCTCATAAATGGATAAACAAAATGCAGTATATCATTAGAGTGGAATAATATACACCTATAAAAAAGAATGCAGGCAGAGCACAAAGGACTTTTAGTGCAGTAAAATTTTCTGCATGATATTATAATGATGGATATACAGGGTGGGGGAAAAGTAGCTTCACATTTATGAGTACGCAAAACAGTTTATCCTTGTATTATTATTTATTTATTATTAACTATTGTATTGTTTCTTAGACGAACAACTGTAAACCTACTTTTTCCCCACCCTTTATGTCAGTATACATTCTTCCAAACCCATTCCAACAACATCAAAAGTGAACCCTAAGGTAAACTATGGACTTTGGGTGATAATGATGAGTCAATGTAGGTTCATCCTTGGTTAAAAATGTACCCCTCTGGTTAGTGATGCTGACAGTGAGAGAGGCTATACATGTGGGAGGCCAGCAGGTATATGGGAGATCTCTATACCTTCCTCTGAATGTAGAAATAAACCTAAAACTGCTCTAAAAAAAGTCTTTTTTTAAAAAAAGAATAAATGATTGACCTGTCCTGCAACACAGATGAACCTTGAAAACATTATGATATCTAAAAGAAATCATTCACACAAAAAAGAACACATATTGTGCCCAGATGGTGTGGCTCTGTGGTTGAGTGTCGACCCATGAACCAAGAAGTCATGGCTCAATTCCCAGTTAGGGCACTGCCTAGGTTGAGGGTTTGATCCCCAGTTGGGGGTGTGCAGGAGGCAGCCAGTCAATGATTCTCTCTCATTACTGATGTTTCTATCTCTCTCTCCCTCTCCCTTCTTCTCTCTGAAATCAATAAAAAAATTTTTTAAAAAAACCATATGTTGTATGTTTCCATTCATAGCAAATGTCCACAATAAGCAAATCCTTAGAGTCAGAGAGTAAATTATCAGTTTTTAGGTGATGGGCGGTAGAGAGAACGAAGGGTGACTGCTACGAGGTATGGGCTATCATTTTGAAGAGATGGAAATATTCTGGAATGAGACCGTGGCAATGGCTGCATAACAATGAATGTACTAAAAAGCACTGAACTGGACACTCTAAAATGCTAATATTTATGTATATGAATTGTGTTTCAAAAAAACCTTCAAAATTAGGCAATAATGAACATTTTCCAAACTCACTGTTGGTGTGGGTCGTGAACTCAGGAACTGAGCTAGGTGGGTCTGGTTCAGGAGGTCACATGAGGCTTCAGTTGAGATGTCACTGGGGCTGCGGTCATCACAACTGACTGGAGCTGCAAGCTCTGGTTCCAAAGAGGTGCGGTCACAAGGCTGGCGAATTGGTGCTGGCAGTTCCTGGGAGGTCTCAGTTTCTTCCCACCGGGGCTTTTCCAGGAGCTGCTTGAGCGTCCTTATCACTTGGTAGATGACTTCTACAATGAGAGACAAATGTTGCTACCTCAAGCAAATGACAAAAAAGTTTCAGAAAGCTGTGTCTCCTTGTAGGTTGAGGAACTAGCATCTGACTCACACAAGTAAAGTCTAGAGACCGGAGTTGGAACTGCCTGTGGCAGAAGGGACAATAAAATGATAGCCTTAGATGTAAACTGAACTGCCAGGAAATGCAGAAAAATATGTGTTTCCGGTGAATAGATAAGGACCCCACAAAAAACAGTAGGCTGAGATTGTCATAGAAAGAGAAAGGGCCAAGCAGGCTCCCCAGGGAAGATGATGAACCCAAATACAGGGGTGGGTCACTAAAGGCCTGGGGACTGGGAGGTAGGGGAGTATAATGACCACTCAGGGGGACTAAAAATATAGGTTCACATAAAACCTTGTACAAAACTGAATCAGGAAGAATCACAAAACCTGAATAGGCTGAAAACACCTGATGAAACTGAAGCAGTAATCAAAAAACTCCAAGCAGACAAAAGCCCTGACCCGGATGGCTTCACAGGGGAGTTTTACCAAACATTCAAAAGGAACTAACACCTATCTTCCTCAAATTATTCCAAGAAATTCCAGAGAAAGGAACACTTCCAAGCTCTTTTTTAGCCAGGCTAGCATTATCCTAATTCCAAAACCAGATAAAGACATTGCAAAGAAATGGAATTATGGTAGAAGCCATACCCCTGATGAGCATAGATGCAAAAATCCTCAACAAAATATTAGCAAATCAGATCCAGCAATATATTAAAAAGATCATACATCATGACCAAGTAGGATTTATTCCAGGGATGTAAGGCTGGCACAATATTTGCAAATCAATAAATGTGATACATCACATAAACAAATTTAAAGACCAAAACACATGATAATATCGATAGACCCAGAAAAACATTCAACCAAATACAACACCCACTTTTCATTTAAAAACAGTTCTCAGTGCCCGGTTGACATGGATCAGTGGTTGAGCGTCAACCTACGAACCAGGAGGTCATGGTGCCATTCCCGCTCAGGGCACATGCCTGGGTTGTGGGTACGATCCCCAGTAGGGGGCATGCAGGAGGCAGCCAATCAATGATTCTCTCTCATCAGTGATGTTTCTCTCTCTCTCTCCTTCTCCCATCCTCTCTGAAAACAAAAAAAAAAAAAAGTTCTCAGCAATCAAAAGCCATACATGACAAACCTACAGCCAACATCATACTCAGGGGGCAAAAACTAAAACCATTTCCCCTAAGAACAGGAACAAGACAGGGATGTCCGCTTTCACCACTCTTATTCAACACAGTACTGGGAGTCTTAGCCACAACAATCAGAGAAGAAGAAAACATAAACGGCATCCAAATTGGAAAGGAGGAAGTAAATCTGTCATTATTTTCAGATGATGTGATATTGTACATAGAAAACTCTAGAGACTCCAGCAAAAAAACTACCAGATTTAATAAATGAATTCAGCAATGTAGCAGGATACAAAATTAACACCCAGAAATCATTGGCATTTTCATACACCGATAATGAACTCACAGAAAGACAAATTAAGAAAACAATCGCATTTGCCATTACAACAAAAAAATTAAGATACTTAGTAATAAACTTAACATGTTAAATGCCCAGCCTGTTTTGTCTTCGGGACGGAAAGTATAGTGTCAGTCACCAGTGACTGACTGGGTGCTTAACGTGTTAACCAAGGAGGTAAAAGACCTGTACTCAGAAAACTACAGGTCACTGAAAAAAGAGATAGAGGAAGATATAAACAAGTGGGAGAATACACCTTGGTCATGGATTGGTAGAATTAGCACCATTAACATGTCCCAAAAGCAATCTACAGATTCAATGCAATCCCTATTAAAATACTAACGGTATATTTCACAAATCTAGAACAAATATTCCAAAAATTTATATGGAGCCAAAAAAAGATCCCAAATAGCCGCAACAATCATGAGAAAAAAGGACAAAGTTGGAGGGATCACAACTCCAGATATCAAGTTATACTACAAAGCCACTGGCATCAAAACAGCTAGGTACTGGCACAAGAAAAGGCACATAGATCAATGGAACACAACAAGAACCCTAAAATAGACGAAGTCATTACGTTAACATTTGACAAAGGAGGCAAGAGCATACAATGGAGTAAAGACAGTCTCTTCAAAAATAGGGAGACGTGAGGGAGGAGGGGGGAATTGGACAGGTACATGCTAAAAAAACAAGACCACCACACACAACAATAAATTCGCCCAAGCTGGTTTGGCTCATTGGATAGAGCAGCGGTCGGCAAACTCATTAGTCAACAGAGGCAAATATCAACAGTACTTCTTCAAAATAGACTCGCCCAGGCCGAAAACCCGACTTCTGCGCAGGGGCCACGAAGTTTCAATCGCACTGTACGTGC
>NW_005356162.1:71427-74780 GCF_000412655.1 Myotis brandtii
GAGTTGGTGCTGGCATTTCCTGGGAGGTCTCAGTTTCTTCCCACCGGGGCTTTTCCAGGAGCTGCTTGAGCGTCCTTATCACTTGGTAGATGACTTCTACAATGAGAGACAAATGTTGCTACCTCAAGCAAATGACAAAAAAGTTTCAGAAAGCTGTGTCTCCTTGTAGGTTGAGGAACTAGCATCTGACTCACACAAGTAAAGTCTAGAGACCGGAGTTGGAACTGCCTGTGGCAGAAGGGACAATAAAATGATAGCCTTAGATGTAAACTGAACTGCCAGGAAATGCAGAAAAATATGTGTTTCCGGTGAATAGATAAGGACCCCACAAAAAACAGTAGGCTGAGATTGTCATAGAAAGAGAAAGGGCCAAGCAGGCTCCCCAGGGAAGATGATGAACCCAAATACAGGGGTGGGTCACTAAAGGCCTGGGGACTGGGAGGTAGGGGAGTATAATGACCACTCAGGGGGACTAAAAATATAGGTTCACATAAAACCTTGTACAAAACTGAATCAGGAAGAATCACAAAACCTGAATAGGCTGAAAACACCTGATGAAACTGAAGCAGTAATCAAAAAACTCCAAGCAGACAAAAGCCCTGACCCGGATGGCTTCACAGGGGAGTTTTACCAAACATTCAAAAGGAACTAACACCTATCCTCCTCAAATTATTCCAAGAAATTCCAGAGAAAGGAACACTTCCAAACTCTTTTTTAGCCAGGCTAGCATTATCCTAATTCCAAAACCAGATAAAGACATTGCAAAGAAATGGAATTATGGTAGAAGCCATACCCCTGATGAGCATAGATGCAAAAATCCTCAACAAAATATTAGCAAATCAGATCCAGCAATATATTAAAAAGATCATACATCATGACCAAGTAGGATTTATTCCAGGGATGTAAGGCTGGCACAATATTTGCAAATCAATAAATGTGATACATCACATAAACAAATTTAAAGACCAAAACACATGATAATATCGATAGACCCAGAAAAACATTCAACCAAATACAACACCCACTTTTCATTTAAAAACAGTTCTCAGTGCCCGGTTGACATGGATCAGTGGTTGAGCGTCAACCTACGAACCAGGAGGTCATGGTGCCATTCCCGCTCAGGGCACATGCCTGGGTTGTGGGTACGATCCCCAGTAGGGGGCATGCAGGAGGCAGCCAATCAATGATTCTCTCTCATCAGTGATGTTTCTCTCTCCCTCTCCTTCTCCCATCCTCTCTGAAATCAATAAAAAAAAAAAGTTCTCAGCAAAGTGGGAACAGAGGAATGATACCTCAGCATATCAAAAGCCATACATGACAAACCTACAGCCAACATCATACTCAGGGGGCAAAAACTAAAACCATTTCCCCTAAGAACAGGAACAAGACAGGGATGTCCGCTTTCACCACTCTTATTCAACACAGTACTGGGAGTCTTAGCCACAACAATCAGAGAAGAAGAAAACATAAACGGCATCCAAATTGGAAAGGAGGAAGTAAATCTGTCATTATTTTCAGATGATGTGATATTGTACATAGAAAACTCTAGAGACTCCAGCAAAAAAACTACCAGATTTAATAAATGAATTCAGCAATGTAGCAGGATACAAAATTAACACCCAGAAATCATTGGCATTTTTACACACCAATAATGAATTCACAGAAAGACAAATTAGGAAAACAATCCCATTTGCCATTACAACAAAAAAAATTAAGATACTTAGTAATAAACTTAACACGTTAAATGCCCAGCCTGTTTTGTCTTCGGGACGGAAAGTATAGTGTCAGTCACCAGTGACTGACTGGGTGCTTAACGTGTTAACCAAGGAGGTAAAAGACCTGTACTCAGAAAACTACAGGTCACTGAAAAAAGAGATAGAGGAAGATATAAACAAGTGGGAGAATACACCTTGGTCATGGATTGGTAGAATTAGCACCATTAACATGTCCCAAAAGCAATCTACAGATTCAATGCAATCCCTATTAAAATACTAACGGTATATTTCACAAATCTAGAACAAAAATTCCAAAAATTTATATGGAGCCAAAAAAAGATCCCAAATAGCCGTAACAATCGTGAGAAAAAAGGACAAAGTTGGAGGGATCACAACTCCAGATATCAAGTTATACTACAAAGCCACTGGCATCAAAACAGCTAGGTACTGGCACAAGAAAAGGCACATAGATCAATGGAACACAACAAGAACCCTAAAATAGACGAAGTCATTACGTTAACATTTGACAAAGGAGGCAAGAGCATACAATGGAGTAAAGACAGTCTCTTCAAAAATAGGGAGACGTGAGGGAGGAGGGGGGAATTGGACAGGTACATGCTAAAAAAACAAGACCACCACACACAACAATAAATTCGCCCAAGCTGGTTTGGCTCATTGGATAGAGCAGCGGTCGGCAAACTCATTAGTCAACAGAGGCAAATATCAACAGTACTTCTTCAAAATAGACTCGCCCAGGCCGAAAACCCGACTTCTGCGCAGGGGCCACGAAGTTTCAATCGCACTGTACGTGCTCACCCGCACGTGGTATTTTGTGGAAGAGCCACACTCAAGGGGCCAAAGAGCCGCATGTGGCTCGCGAGCCGCAGTTTGCCAACCACGGGGATAGAGCATTGGCCCGCAGACTGAAGGGTGGCAAGTTTGATTACAGTTAAAAGCATGTATCTCAGCTGCAGACTGGATTCCTACCTAGCTCTGGTCAGGGTGCATGTGGAAGGCAACCAATCGATGTTTCTCTCATCCTCCCTTTCACTCTCTCTAAAAATCAATAGAAAAATATCCTCAGGTGAGGATTAACAAAAAAGTATAAAATAAATAAAAGTTTTTAAAAAGAATAAGCTCCAAATGCATGAAAGACTTAAATGTAAGTCGTGCCTCTATAAAAATCTTAGAAGAGACCATACAGCAAAATCTCAGACATTTCTCATAGCAATATGTCTGCCGGTACATTTCCTAGGGCAAGAGAAAGTAACGAGAAAATAAACAAATGGGACTACACCAAAATAAAAAGCTTCTGCACAGCAAAAAACAAACAAACAAACAAAAACCACATCAACATCCTGGCCATGGTGGCTCAGTGGCTGAGCGTCGACGTATGAACCAGGAGATCACAATTCAATTCCAAGTCAGGGCATATGCCCAGGTTGTGGGCTCGATCCCTGATCCTAACAGGAGGCAGCCCATCAATGATTCTCTCTCATTAATGATATGTCTTCGGACAACTCTACTCCAACAAACTAGACAACCTGGAGGAAACAAAATAAAACAAGTTATCAACAAAATGAAAAGGGAGCCCACTATATATGGGAGAACGTATTTTTCAATGATACATCTAGTAAG
>NW_005356163.1:0-396 GCF_000412655.1 Myotis brandtii
TAATTTATTTTTAATTGAGATGTAATTGACATTAATTTGTGTCAGGTTAAGACATAATGACGCTGTGAGGTGTATACTGAAGAAATATCCCAGAATACGTCTCCTAGACCTCTGCCATCAGACGTGGCTACAAGTTTTGCTATTTCTTGTGCTGAGAAGAGTTAAGATCCAGTCTTTCGGCTGCTTTCACAGACACAGTGTGACAGCGCCCCCTGCCAGGTCCCCATGCTGTCCACACTCCCAGAGCCAGGTAGTCACAGCCGGAAGTGTCTCCTCCTGGACCCCTTCACCCACTGGGACCACCCCCTTCAGCGCCCACCATGGCACCCGTCAATCTGCTATAGTGACAGCTGTGAATGGCCGATGTTTGTGCTTAAAATCACAGAGCAAATGGCA
>NW_005356163.1:564-867 GCF_000412655.1 Myotis brandtii
GGAGAGGCCTTCCCTTCCTCCAGGACCCTGAGCTGGGAAAGCGCTGCTCTGAGTGACATGGAGGCCGGAGGGGAGGGAGGACCGTTCACCCCCAGGCAGGGTCCCCGGATGAAGCTGGGCCCAGGGCGTCAGTGAGGGAATAAGCAGAAGCCACAGGTCACAGGCAGCAGCTGGAGAGCTCACCCCCTCGCAGACCAGAGGGGTTTTTGTCTCACTTCCCCACAGGCCTGAAGCACTGTGGCACCATTGAGACTGCTGTCCCATGTTGAGCAGTAATAGTCGGCCTCGTCCTCAGCCTGCAGC
>NW_005356164.1:0-767 GCF_000412655.1 Myotis brandtii
ACCATGTTTCTCTTTTATTAGTGTAGATTACCACAAAGAGGGATTTATAATTCATGTAATTCTTTTATCCTTCCAGTGAAGGATCCAAAGGCAAAAATGTAGACATTGGTACAGGATCTCAGAGCTTTAAATAAGATAGTTATTCCCAGAATCCTTGGTTCCCAGATCCACATATCTCATTATCAGCTATGCCAATGGATTGCCAATATTTTCAGTGACAGATTTATAGAGTGACTTTTTAGAATTCCATCAGAAAATGACAGTCAATATATCTTTGATTTCACCTGAAAAGATCCACAATTTATTTGGACTGAAATGCCACAGGGATATACAGAGAGTCCCAACTATTTCTCCAAGATATTAAAAGTTGATATTATGTTAAATTTCCTAGAACTTGCCCTCTCATCCAATATGTGGATGACTCACTTTTATTCTCTAGGATATTATGAAACTTCCCAAAAGACACAATTTACCCATTATAATAGCTAGCTATAAAAGGACATAAGGTCTCAAAGGACAAGTTTTTATTTTTCTTTGTTCAAGTAAATTACCTTTCCATCTCTTATATAAAGACTAGAGGCCCAAAGCATGAAATTTGTGCACAGTTAGTGTTCCTGGGCCTGGCTGGCGATCAGGGCCAATCTGCATGGCGACCAGAGGGGTGATCAGAGGGTCCCAGCTGACACCCACCCACCTTGGCTGGCCTGGAGCCTGAAGGCAGGAGGCAGCTCTTGCATTGAGCATCTGCCCCCTGGCGGTCAGTGCAC
>NW_005356164.1:1223-1436 GCF_000412655.1 Myotis brandtii
CTCCCTCCCTGCATGAAAAAGTCATCTCCTGAAGACAGGTATGCAAACTAACAAAAGG
Source organism: Myotis brandtii (assembly GCF_000412655.1). Lineage (NCBI taxonomy): Eukaryota > Metazoa > Chordata > Mammalia > Chiroptera > Vespertilionidae > Myotis > Myotis brandtii. Next base: position 1,282 of record NW_005356164.1, read on the forward strand.
TATTTATGGGATCTCCTTTGTTTATGTTCCTCATTCTGTTAAATCTTCACTGAATTCTCATCACACTCAACGTTTATGTCAGTTTACTGGCTCTTATTAAAATGTCTTTAAATCGACATAAAGGTCTTAACCCAACAACTTTGCTACATTTTTTT
>NW_005356165.1:0-859 GCF_000412655.1 Myotis brandtii
CTCTCAACTATTTTGCATCTATTTATAAATGGCTGGGTACTTGCACTTTTTATAAATTGTAGGAACTGATGGCTATGCAAACTGTGTGTTGACTGAGAGGAATCAGTTCTGTTTCCCTGCGCTGTGCAGAAAGCAGTTGTGTTATGAACCAAAGGTCTCATTATTCCCTCAGAGTCTCTAACCTTTCTTCCTGACTATAGGCCTCTTACCTTGATTATTTTTTAGAGCATTTCCTTTAGAAATGTAACTGCAATATGTAATTGCAGATACTTTCTCTGTCCTTTTGAAATTTACGTAAGTCTCCTTAAAAGCTTCTTGCCGCCCAGCTGGAGTGGCTCAGTGGTTGAGCATCAAGCCAAAAACCAGGAGATCATGGCTCATTTCCCATTCAGGGCACATGCCTGGGTTCAGGCTTGAAATCTGTAGAGGTGTGCAGAAAGCAGCCAATCAATGATTCTCTTTCATAATTGATGTTTCTATCTCTCTCCCATTCTTCCTTCCTCTCTCTGAAACCAATAAAAGCATATTTTTACACAACTTCTTGCCAGTGATATGATTCATAGAATATCTGCCTAGAAGGTTTGGGTCCATTCTGTTAAAATTTAATTCTCCTGTTGTCTGTCTTTCAGTCTTTGAGGAAGAGTAGGAGCTTAGCTTGGATGGGGACATGTAAAACCAAGATGTAAAAAATCCTGCTTACCCTCACCAGTGTGGCCAAGTTGTTTGGCACTTTGTCCCAAACACCTAAAGCTTGAATGTTCAATCCTCTTTCAAGGAATTTATGAGAGGCACCTGTTTATTTTCTCTCTCACATCTCTCTCATCAATAAGAACGTATCCTGAGTGAGGTTTAAATGTAA
>NW_005356166.1:0-375 GCF_000412655.1 Myotis brandtii
AGGTAAACACCATGAGTGCAGGGGCCATGTAGGTTCTATTTTCTGTGGAGTTCACAGATGCTCAGCAAACACTCATAAATGGATGAGGGAAACCACACAATGGAAGCCTGTCACCCTGTGTGACACTTGCAGTCATATCATGTTTCAGATCCACACGAAGGCCTTGCTGTCAGCCTGAGAGGAGGCCACAGCCCCTTTGGGCACGGGGAAGTCCCAGGGTCAGGTCTTTACCCCACTTACAGTCAGGAAAGGGGGACAGGAAACGACTAACAATGAGGGGTCTGACGACTCTGATTTCATTGCCACAAAATAACAGCCCTCCCACCCCTTCTCTCTTCAGGGCCTGGAAAGCAGCCTGTGCTCTTTCTCTTATCA
>NW_005356167.1:0-918 GCF_000412655.1 Myotis brandtii
AGTGTCTATTTAGGTCCTTTGCCCATTTTTTTTCTTTTATTTTTTTTTTGTGTGGGGGGAGGGCTTGCCCTTTACCCATTTTTTGATTGGATTGTTTGTCTTCCTTTTGTTAAGTTGTATGAGTTCCCTATAAATTTTGAAGATTAAACACTTAACAAAGATAACATTGGCAAATATGTTCTCCCATGCAGTGGGCTTTCCTGTTGTTTTGTTGATGGTTTCTTTTGCTGTGTGGAAGCTTTTTATTGATGTATAAACAAATGGAAGGATATACCGTTGTCATGGATTGGTAGAATCAACATCATTAAAATGTCCATACTACCAAAAGCTATCTATAGATTCAAAGCAATCCCCATTAAAATATCAATGTCATATTTTCAAGACCTCAAACAAACTCTCCAAAAATTCATCTGGAATAAAAAAAGAGCCCAATTAGCTGCCGCAATAGTGAGAAAGAATAACAATGTTGGAGGGATCACAATACCAGATATCAAGCTATATTACAAAGCCACTGTTCTCAAAACTGCCTAGTACTGGCACAAGAACAGACACAGAGACCAATGGAATGGAACAGAGGTCCCAGAAATTGAACCAAGCCATTATGTTCTATTAATATTTGACAAAGGAGGCAAGAGCTTACAATGGAGTCAAGACAGTCTCTTCAATAAATGGCGTTGGGAAAATTGGACAGATACATGCAAAAAACTGAAACTAGACCACCATTTCACACCATACACAAAAATAAACACAAAATATTTCAGTGTCTTTAATTTTCTTAGTACAGGTCCTTTACCTCCTTGGTTAAATTTATTCCTAGGTATCTTAATTTTTTTAGTGTAGTGATAAATGGGATTGTTTTTTTTAGTTTCTCTTTCTGACATTTCATTATTTGTGTATAAAAAAGCCATAGATTTCTGG
>NW_005356168.1:0-424 GCF_000412655.1 Myotis brandtii
TTTTGATTTGCATTTCTCGGATGATTAGTAACTTTGAACATATTTTCATATGTCTCAGGGCCTTCTGTGTGTCTTCTTTTGAAAAGTCTCTATTTAGGTCCTTTGCCCATTTTCTGATTGGATTGTTTATCTTCCTTTTGTTAAATTATATGAGTTCTCTGTAAATTTTGGAGATTGAACCCTTATCTGAAATAGCTTTGGCAAATATGTTTTCCCATGGAGTGGGCTTCCTTGTTGTTTTGTTGATGGTTTCTTTTACTATGAAGAAGCTTTATATTTTGATGTAGTCCCATTTGTTTATTTTATCCTTAGTCTCCATTGCCCTGGAAGCTGTGTCAGTAAAGATATTGCTACGACATATGCCTGATACTTTGCGGCCTATGGAGTCTTTTATGATTTTTATGGTTTCCGGTCTTAAATTTAA
>NW_005356168.1:660-2028 GCF_000412655.1 Myotis brandtii
GGAGATTGTGTTTTTCTAGGAATTTGTCCATTTCTTTGTTCATAGTATTTTTTAAAATCCTTTGAATTTCTGTGGTGTCAGTTGTTACTTCTAAGCTCTCATTTCTGACTTCATTTGTTTGAGTCCACTCTCTTTATGTTTCTGGATGAGTCTGGCTAGTGGTTCATTTTGTTTATTCAAAGAATGAGCTTTTGGTTTCACCAAGTCCTAATCGTGGTTGTAGGTGTGTCCCCTTTCAGATCCCTGAGCTCAGTGTAGACAGAGCTCCTCCCAAGAGGAACTATCCCCCACAAACATTCTCCTCATTTTGAGCTCACCCTTGACTGACATGGGGCCACATACATCAGCTCTGGGCTTTGATACCAGAATGTCTTCTTCCTGGATCAATGTGTCTCCAAAATGTTGCCCCTAGTGAGGTAATAAATCCATCCCTGTGCCAGCCCCTTACAATTCAGATATCCTGAAATCATAGAAACACCCCCCTGTGTGTGGTTCTCATGTCCCATTGAGTTTGGTAAATGCTCTGATAGAGCAGGATATTTCACATCACTCAGCAGTCACCACAGTGTTCAAATTTCAGTTTGGGTTGTTTGTACGAGGAGAGGAAGCCCCAGGCCTTAGAAGAAATCCCTGCACAGCTACATCTGGGGCAGCAGCCTGAGCTCCATTCTGGGCTCTGAGCACCCCCTGTAGCCCAGCCCTGGCTCTGCAGGGGAGGGTCCTGTCTGGGCTCACAGGCACTGACCTTCAACATCTCTAGTCTAGTGAAGGCTGTGCCCTGACGTCAGATTGCTCCCTCAGGGACACCGTGTGGTTTTGACATCTCTGAACCGAGTGAACTGGCCTTCCTGAGCCCCAATCGCTTTGCAGGGAGACTTCAAACCAGGACTTTCTGAGGACAGCTGGGAGCCATTCCCTGGAGCTGCCAGATGCAGACACAGCCCACCCTCCCCTCATCCAGAAGCTCCTGGGGGTTCAGGGGCATCTTATGTCCTCAGGTTTCTCTCATTGAAGGTCCCATCTGCACATCCCAGCATGTGGCCAAATGTCACTGCACTTCTATTTAATAAATTACACACACACACACACACACACACACACACACACACACACACACACTGTGATTATTTTCTTTGCTATGAAATCCACATTTGCCCCTCCTCCCTGTAAATAGCACATGGGCAGGAACCACATGTGGCTTCTGGGTCTGGGTGTGACTTTCTTTGGAAGCCGATCAAATGCATCCACAATACAAACACAGACTTTGAAGAGCAGGCACTCGTGTGTCCATGATCTTGCCAGTACTGTGCACGCAGATGCAGGTTAGAATTGGTCAGGCTTGCTCCAGGGAGAGTCAGAGGTGGGGCT
>NW_005356169.1:0-855 GCF_000412655.1 Myotis brandtii
GAGGGTGAAATCAGGAGCTTCACAGACAAAAATGGACAAAGGCAGTTTATTATCACCAAACCAGCAACACAAGAAATGCTAAAGGGACTGCTGTATAAAGAAGAATAGGGCCCTAACTTGTTTGGCTCAGTGGATAGAGCATTGGCCTGCAGACTAAAGGGTCCCAGGTTCGATTCCAGTCAAAGGCTTGTACCTTGGTTGTGGTCACATTCCCAGTAGGAGGTATGCAGGAGGCAGCTAATTGATGTTTCTCTCTCATCGATGTTTCTAACTCTCTATCCTTCTCCCTTCCTCTCTGTAAAAAATCAATAAAATATAAAAATATATTTTTTTTTAAAAAAGAAGAAATAGGAAGGTAAGAAGAAACACAGGCATAAAGAATAAACATGGCATCAAACAAGTACCTATCAATAATAACTTTAAATGTAAATGGATGATATGCCCCAATCAAAAGATGTAGGGTAGCTGAGTGAATAAGAAAACATGACACATATATCTGCTGTCTATAGAAGACCCACCTCAGAACAAAAGACTTACACAGACTGATGGTGAAGGGATGGAAAAAGGGTTTTCAGGCAAATTGAAATGAAATAAATGTTGGGGTAGCAATACTTATATCAAACAAATTAGACCTCAAAGTGAAGGCCATAACAAGAGATAAGGAAGGCCACTTCATAATACTAAAGGAAGCAATTCAACAAGAAGATATAATTCTGGTAAACATATATGCACCCAATACAGGAGCACCCAAATTCATAAAAACACTTCTAGAGGATATCAAGGGAGATAATGACAGCAATACAGTCATAGTGGGGGACTTTATTTTTTTATTTTTTTAATATATATTTTATTGAT
>NW_005356170.1:0-483 GCF_000412655.1 Myotis brandtii
ACCTCTGACACGCATGTCATAGGTTCACCATCACTACTCCAGGCTGTCTCAACGGGTAAGAGTTCCTTCCTTTTAACAGCCGCATAGTATTCCATGGTGTGAATGTACCACAGCTTTTTGTCCACTCATCTACCGATGGGCACTTAACAAACGCACCCTCAAACCCTTTGCTCCCCGGTCCTCACCCACAGGCCCAGCCTGCCCGGCTCCTGCTTCCCACTGTGGGGCCCTCCCCACCTGCATCCCAGGAGACCTGGTCTCGGGATCAGCAGGCAGCCGGCGTGGCCGGTGTCTGTGGTTCCATGTGGTGCTGGGCACAGCTCCAGGCGTGACGTGAGCCGGGCTGTGGCCTGCGTACAAGCACGGCTCCTGGTCGCAAAGGGATGAGGGGCCCGGGCGAGGGGCCGCTGGCCTCGGAGATCTCTGCTGTCCCCGGGCCCTGAATGCACCCCCATCCCTGGAGAAGGCCGTGCTGCCAGCTCC
>NW_005356171.1:0-773 GCF_000412655.1 Myotis brandtii
ATGCAAATTGACCGAATGGCAGAACGACTGGTCACTAAGACACACATTGACCACCAGGGGCAGACACTCAATATAGGAGCTTCCCCCGATGGTCAGTGTGCTCCCACAGTGGGAGTGCCGCTCATCTAGAAGCCCTGAGCCGGGCTCACGACTGGCAAGCACAGTGGGAGCCTCTCCCGCCTCTGTGGCAGTCGGACATCCCCCGAGGGCCCCCAGACTGCAGGAGGGCGCAGGCCAGGCTGAGGGATGCCTCCACCAGTGGACGAATTTCATGCACTGGGCCTCTAGTTCTTAAATATTCTTAAACTACAGGCCCAGTGCATGAATTCGTGCTCCAATGGGGTCCCTCGGCATGGCCTGTGGGATCGAGCCGAAACAGGCTCTCTGACATCCCTTGAGGGGTCCCAGATTGCAAGGGGGTACAGGCCAGGCGAGGGACCCCACCAGTGCATGATCAGGACCAGGGAGGGACATGGGAGGTTGGCCAGCCTGGGAGGGACTATGGGAGAGCTCCAGAGCATGTCCGGCCCATCTTGCTCAGTCCCGATCAGCCAGACCCCAGCAGCAAGCTAACCTACCAGTTGGAGCATCTGCCCCCTGGTGGTCAGTGAACGTCATAGCAAGCGGTTGAGCAGCCTTAGCATATCATTAGCATATTATGCTGTGATTGGTTGAACAGTTGACCAGTCACCAGATGATCAGACACCTAGCATATTAGGTCTTTGATTGATTGAATGGATGATTGGACACTTAGCATATTACGCTTTTATTAT
>NW_005356172.1:0-2245 GCF_000412655.1 Myotis brandtii
AACTGCCCTCCCCTACCAGCCCAATTGCCCCCAACTGACCTCCCCTGCTCTCCTGTTCACCCCCAACTGTCCTGCCCTGCCGGCCCGATCGTCCCCAACTGCCCTCCCCTGTGGACCCGATCGCCCTCAACTGCCCTCCCCTGTGGACCCGATTGTCCCAAACTGCACTCCCCTCATGGCCTGATTGTCCCCAGCTGCCCTTTCCTGTAGGCCTGGTCACCCCCAACTGTCCTCCCTTGCTGGCCTAATCATGCCCCCAACTACCCTCCCCTGCAGGCCTCATCACCCATAACTGCCCTCCCCTGCCGGCTTGGTCGCTCCCAACAGCCCTTCCCTGCAGGCATGGTCCCCCCCAACTTCCCTCCCCTGCCAGCCTGGTCACCCCCAATTGCTCTCCGCTAACAGCCCAATTGCTCCCAACTGCCCTCCCCTGTTGTCCTCTTCACCCCCAACTGCCCTCCCCTGTGGGCTGATCTCACACCTAGTTGCCCTCCCCTGCTTACCTGATCGCCCAAAACTGCCTTCCCTTGCCAGCCAACTTGTGGCGGCCATCTTGTGATGGCCATCTTTTGGTGGCCATTTTGTGACGACGTGAGGGTGGCCATATTGTGATGACGTGAGGGTAGCCATCTGTGGCAGCCATGTTATGGCAGCCATGTTGTGATGACATGGCGCGAGGTCATTGCACGAAGGCGTTATGCCACCTAGGCTTTTATTATATAGGATAAAAATTTTTAAAATATTATAACATTCAATATGAAAACTGGGAGCGCTTTAGTATTTGTTGATATTTAATATCATTTGTCTGAAACATTCCTCAAGTACTTTTATTCCTATAAGTCTCAAAACCCAGCTTCAAAGATTCACCTTAGTGTGATATATTTCTCTGTATTGATCAAGTCCAAAGAATTACCCCATTTTTGAATAGGTACTCAAATTTAATTAATTTGGTGAGACCTTGTGGTTTCTAATCTTACGTATGAATACAATTTCAGCAAGCAATGTATGAAGGACTAATGTTGACCTGATGTTTAGAAAAGGATATTAGATTTAAAAAATCATAGAATATCAACCTAATATTTCAATAAAAATTCATAATATTTCAATAAAAATTAGTGTTTTCCAAAATAACAAATAGTAAATTCTGGTTTTAAATTAAATTTTGTTTTTAAATTACAGTCAGAGAAACACAAATACCATATGATCCCACTCATATGTGGACTCTAAAGGACAAAATAAATGAACAACCAAAATATAATCAGATACATAAACACAGATAATAGACTGATAGTTGCTATAGGGGAGCAAATACTCATTTAGATGAGACAGAAGGTTCTGCTCTCTCAATTGAAAGGGAACTTGCCTCAGAGCTTCTGCTTCCAAAGGAGGCATGGCCAGTGTTTGTGAGAAGAGCACGCTGAGAAGGATCAGGAGCACGAGGAGCTGGGAATTCTTTTTGGTTTCCATCTCTGCACCTTGAAAGGGGGAGAGTCACATCAGTTTTTCCAACCACAGACCTCACCAGCCAGGCCATTCTTCTTTGTTTTTTAATGGAGTTACATCCTTATCTAATAATAGAGAAACATGGTAATTAACCGTACCTCCGCTACCTTTTCCATTGTCTAATCAGGGCGATAGGCAAATTAACTGCCAACCAAGATGGCGGCCAGCAGCCAGGCAGCTTGAAGCGAACAGGAGGCTCGCTTGCTGCAGTGACGGAGGAAGCCAACGTTCCCCGCCTGCCTTGCCGGCCTCTGAGCTGCAGTTTAAGAAACAATGTTGCAAATATAGAAGCTCAACAAAACCCCAGAAACCTGCTTTCAGCTGTCAGAGCTGGAGTGAGCAGGACTGCAACAGTGTTACAATTATAGAACCCAAACAAAGCAGATACCTGCTTTCAGCAGCCGAGGCCTCAGAGCTGGAGCCAAGCCTCAGAGCTAAAGCTGGCCCAGAATAAAAAAAAAAAAAGTAAAAAAAGAGAGGTTGGGAGCTTCAGTCACCCACCAGCCTGAAAACGGCCCTCAGCCCCTCACCCAGACTGGCCAGGCAACCCAGTGGGGACCCCAACCCTGAAGGGGGTGTGACCAGATGCAAACAGCCATCATCTTCTCACCCAGGCTGGCCAGGCACCCAAGCGGGACCCCCACCCTGATCCAGGACACCCTTCAGGGCAAACCAGCCGGCCCCCACCCGTGCACCAGGCCTCTATCCTATATAGTAAAAGGGTAATATGCCTCCCAGCACC
>NW_005356172.1:5325-5548 GCF_000412655.1 Myotis brandtii
CTGAGAATCACAGACATTCCAGAAAACTGGGATCTTAAGCCAGCCAAAGGAATGACATTTCAATTTTTCAGTTTTATTTTATTATTATTTTGTTAGCTTTTTTTCTTTTTTCTTTGTTTTCCCTTTGTTGCTTTTTTTCTTTCTTCTTTCTTTGTTCTCCTTTTTTTTTGTTTGTTCCTTAATTTCCTATTTCTGTTCACATTATTTTTTCAACCACGTGAGC
>NW_005356173.1:0-1608 GCF_000412655.1 Myotis brandtii
TTCATCAACTCTGCCAAGGTCATCCGCCACCCCCGCTTCAACAGCATGACCGGGGAAAATGACATCATGCTGATCAAGCTGTCCTCACCTGCGGTCATCAATTCCTGGGTGTCCACCATTGCCCTGCCCACCTCTTGTGCGCCTGCTGGCACCCAGTGTCTCATCTCCGGCTGGGGCAACACCCTGAGCTCTGGCAGTGAGTGGGGTCCTCACTTCTTCACTCTCTGACTTGCAAATGTTTCCCAGAATGGAGCATCGCCTGAGCTCAGCCCCCTCGGCATCCAGTCTGCAAATAATGTCAAGTGTCCACCACCCTCAGGCTCCGTCCTGGAGGCCAGAGAGATGCAGAGTCTCAAGGAGTTGACCCAGAATAGGACAAGCATAGCACTTGCCATTCTCACCTCCAGGGAGGGGCTCAGCAGTGACCATTCTGGGAACTGAATCGCCTTGATTCTTGCTGGGACTTAGGTTCTTGGGGACAGTCCCAGATTACCATCCTCCATCCTGGCCTGACTCTCATTTCTCCTTTCCTTTATCTCTTCCTGTTCCTCAAAGTCAACTACCCTGAGCTGCTGCAGTGCCTGGATGCCCCATTGCTGGCCCAGGAGCAGTGTGAAGCCGCATACCCCGGACAGATCACCGACAACATGGTGTGCGCCGGCTTCCTCGAGGGTGGCAAGGATTCCTGCCAGGTGATTGTCCTTTCTCAATCTGAGACCCCTGCCCATCCACATGGCCTGCCTAGAGGCTGGATTTGAATCCCCAAGGCCATAAGCTGTGCTCCCCTCTTTCTCCCTCCTTATAAAATGTGTTGTGCCTTCCTCCTCCCCAGGGTGATTCTGGTGGCCCTGTGGTCTGCAACGGAGAGCTTCAGGGAGTTGTCTCCTGGGGCTATGGCTGTGCCCAGAAGAACAAGCCTGGTGTCTACACCAGGGTCTGCAACTTCGTGGACTGGATTCAGGAGACCATGGCTGCCAACAACTAAAGATCCCACCTGTCCCCCTGCCATCACTATGCTAATAAAGTGACACTGATCTGAAAGCCTATGTCTGTATCTGCTTCCCTGCCTGGCTCTGGGCAACCCCCTCCCACCGAGGTCAGCCGGGTCTGGCCGGCCTTTATACCAAGTGCCCCACTTACCAAAGATGCTCCCTGGCATGCTAGTTTAGCAGCAAATAAAAAGATGGAATCCAAAATCATAAGCAGGAGTGAGGGGAGCCTGTTTTCTAGAAGGAAATACATTTCCAAAAGGCTGTCAGAGGCTCCTTGACCTTGGCACTGGAGTGCAGTGCTAGAGTGTGCCCGTGGGCACAATGTGCCGGGCACTTTCCTCCCTCTACCTGTACCCAGACTGAACACACCTGGGGAAGTACCTGTGCATCCACCTTGGCCTCTTCTGAATCCCTCTGTCACGTGCACTTAGCCAGCGTGTGCTCCCCAAGGGGCCCTACTTCCTGACAATCTGCCCATGTGTCTGGGGGGAAAAGAGGCTTCCCTGGGTCTCCATCCTTCAAGCTCCAGAGAAGTTGGCCTTTTGTGCATCTCACCTGATGATACCAATACATATATTTACTGTACGGAGCACTTACAGACATTTCATGGTTGTTT
>NW_005356173.1:1757-5783 GCF_000412655.1 Myotis brandtii
GAGGGTGGCAAAAATTCCTGCCAGGTGATTGCCTTTTCCCAAGCTGAGACCCCTGCCCATCCACATGGCCTGCCTAGAGGCTGGATTTGAATCCCCAAGGCCATAAGCTGTGCTCCCCTCTTCCTCCCTCCTTATAAACTGTGTTGTGCCTTCCTCCTCCCCAGGAGGATTCTGGTGGCCCCATGGTATGCAATGGAGAGCTTCAGGGAGTTGTCTCCTGGGGCATTGGCTGTGCCCTGAAGAACAAGCCTGGTGTCTACACCAGGGTCTGCAACTTCGTGGACTGGATTCAGGAGACCATGGCTGCCAACAACTAAAGATCCCACCTGTCCCCCTGCCATCACTATGCTAATAAAGTGACACTGATCTGAAAGCCTATGTCTGTATCTGCTTCCCTGCCTGGCTCTGGGCAACACCCTCCCACCGAGGTCAGCTGGGTCTGGCCGGCCCTTATACCAAGTGCCCCACTTACCAAAGAAGCTCCCCGGCATATTAGTTTAGCAGCAAATAAAAAGATGGAATTCAAAATCATAAGCAGGAGTGAGGAGAGGTTGTTTTCTAGAAGGAAATACCTTTCCTAAAGGCTGTCAGTGGTTCCTTGACCTTGGCACTGGAGTGCAGTGCTGGAGTGTGCCCGTGGGCACAATGTGCCGGGCCCTTTCCTCACTTTACCCGTACCCAGACTGAACACACCTGGGGAAGCACCTGTGCATCCACCTTGGCCTCTTCTGAATCCCTCTGTCACGTGCACTTAGCCAGCGTGTGCTCCCCAAGGGGCCCTACTTCCTGACAATCTGCCCATGTGTCTGGGGGGAAAAGAGGCTTCCCTGGGTCTCCATCCTTCAAGCTCCAGAGAAGTTGGCCTTTTGTGCATCTCACCTGATGATACCAATACATATATTTACTGTACGGAGCACTTACAGACATTTCATGGTTGTTTTACCCTCCCCTCTGTAGTGGATATCATTTCTGTGGTACAGACTAGAAAGCAGAAGTTAGTTTACCCAGGTCCCTCATCCAGCAAGTGATAGATCAGGGGTTCAACTTCTTATTTGCCTGGCCCCAAAGCCATGCTCACTCCTCCCTGCCTCACGGTCTTTCCTCATGCTACTGTCGTCCATCATTTTAGACCTCTTCTGAGTTTGTCTCAGTTGCTGTGGTAACACTGCAACTATCCTTAACAAGAGTCAGATTTCCCAGATCTCTAACCTTTCCCGCAATGAGCAGCAAGTTGCCCCATTCCTGCCCTGACACAGATCCGTTCATGGATTTCTTTGCATGTGCTGCCCAGGAAGCAGGTGGGGGGCCCTGAGAACAGTTGGAGGATTTATTCTCTGGAAATGGCATGCCTTGATTTCAAGCATTTTGTGTCTATCTTGATAGGACCCACCTCCGGCTTCTCAGTCTTTACTCACCCTAATGCCATTGTCACTTAGAACCTTTAACTTCTGGCCACAAAGGTGGAACAAGTAGTGACACCTCCACGTGAAGAATGTTTCCAACATGGAATTATTATCTGGTGCTAACATAAGCTGGACTCAGAGCAGCAGCCTTTCTGTCTCAATGACAGAGCAGTTCTGAGGGAGACAGATGGTTCTGATAATTCTACACCTACAGGTCTTTACTTGGTAACCTTGGCATGTAAGCCCTAGGTTTCTGAGACTCAGCATAATACCTGTGAGCACACGTCTGTACTATTTTCACCTCTTGAAACACACATTTCCTTGTTTTCTTCTTCCATACCAACTTCCAGGGCCTTCTCCATCCTCTAATCCTTTCCACCTCACCTCTCACACAATGAAACATCCAGCAGAGAGTTGGAGGATGGAGATGGGAGATGTAGAGATGAAGTGGAAAATGCAATGAATCACTCGAGCACTGGGGCAATGAGTGAAGGACACTTGGATGAACTTACACACAGTCTATGAATGTCTTGAACCAACATGTAGGCATGTGTTAGTTCATAACAATTGGTTTTTAAGACTGTGCATTTGCAGAGACAGTGATGTCACTGTGGGGACTGCCTTGTGAGGACACCCCTTCCCTCTGCTCATGCTCACAAGGACCCTGACCTGGTGAACCTCTCATTCCTGTCCTGACCCTGCCATGGGCACCAGGCTCCTCTGCTGGGTGACCCTCTGTCTCCTGGGGGCAGGTGAGTCTAAGAACACTAAGATCCCTGCATTTTATCTTTCCAGTGGTTATGCCAATCATTTATATTTCCTTTGTCTTTCCCCGCCACAGAACTCACAGCAGGTGGAGTTACCCAGTCTCTCAGACATAAGGTCATAGATAAGAGTCAGGCCATGGCTTTGTGGTGCAATCCCATTTCTGGCCACCAAACCCTTTGCTGGTACCAGCAGATCCCAGGACAGGGCCTGGAGCTGCTTGTTCGCTTTGAGAATGAAGATGCAGTGGATGATTCACAGCTGCCTAAGAATCGATTTTCTGCAGAGAGGCCCAAAAGAGCAGACTCCACTCTCAAGATGCAGCGTGCAGAGCTGGGCGACTCGGCTGTGTGTTTCTGTGCCAGCAGCTTAGCCACAGCATCACAGAGACATTTCCTTCTTGTGCACAAAGCATCAGGGTTCTCTCTCAGTCCCACTCACAGAAGCTCCGAACAGAGGCTTTACCATGTTCATCACACATGGGGGAAAAGTGGGTCTGCAGAGACAAGCAATGATTTATATGAAAGGAGGCCATGAATTATTTCCTGAAACATCAGAACTCAAAAGCTTTGAAAATAATGATGACTTGGGAATTTGAAGCACTTGTTGGTGACAATTTAAGGCTGCAAAACTGAAAGTGACATGGATCATGGACTCAGCCCTCATGGGCTAGTGATGAGTTGTTGTCTTATAAAAATAGACAATCGCCGACAATGTACAATAAACCTTAATAATAACCCAGGTGGTGATTCTAGGAGAGTAACAGGCTCTCGCTCTGTGGTTGTCTTTACCATCTGAATGATTTTAATTGATACCCTTCACTCTCTAGCCCCCTCTCTGCCTTTCTTAGCAAGTGTTCTGCATCAAGGTCTCAATGCATAGTATGTGTTTGGAAAACATTTTTTTTCCTGTTTTGTGGGAATTGTTGATAGTAATGATGTTGTTGATGATGCTGATGGTTTCAATTATTTTATTTGGTCCTTTTCCTACTTCAGAAAAATACACACAAGTGGATATCCTGGCAACCAGTCCCAAATCTTATCTTAAAACTAATTCTCCGGAGAAGTCTAACTCTTCAATAGAACCTGCACAGCTCAACAGTATATCCAGACCAGAGCCAAGCAGTTCAGGGTGTTGAGGAGATTTCCAGCTGTCTGCCTTAGTATATCTAAACAGTTCCTTAATGCATTAAAATATTTCTTAGTAAAAACTTCTGAAATGATCAGTTGGTCTTGATCCCATTATCGCATCTGACAGTACATTCATTGTGTTGAGGTCCATGCCCTGTACTCTATCTTCTGCCTGGATTCTCTAAGACTAGAAGTCATCCTGCAAATCTGGTTGGAACTATTTGGAAAGCAGCATACTGAGATTTTCCTGAAGGTATTATCACTGCTACTCAGCCCCTGCTGGCTTCACTTCCTCCCTATCCAACTAAGACTGCAAGTCATAATACGTATGTGTCCATTTGCTCATTGCATATCTACTCATCTCCTCTGCCCATGTCTCCACCCAATTTACTTGTCTGACAAACTTCCGTCATTGTGGAGCACAACTATCCACTGTCTCCTTGCCAGAAGTTGTATGTGGTTGCTTTTCCAATCCAGTATGTCACCCGGCATAATTATTAATCCCCTAATAACGTCTTCCTAGATTACCTTTGATCTCTTTAAACACAGGAAACAGTTTTTTAGAGTCTGATAATTTTCACATTGGAGATCTCTGGGGAATTATTTTCATTGATTTTCTTTTTCTGCTGCTTCTGGGTCATGATGTTTGTGCTTTCATGATGTTTGTATCTTTTCTTATTAATCTGATTATCTTTGACTTTGTTCCAGACACTGGATTTTTATATGTA
>NW_005356173.1:7317-34679 GCF_000412655.1 Myotis brandtii
CATTATCATCTCCACATGTCTGACTCCAATGTGCAAATTTCACGTGTTTCCATGTTAGGCTATAGTAATACAATTTTATTTATTAATCCTCTCACACCAACATATCATAATACCTTATATTCCCTTTACTCCATGAAACAAAGCACCCCTTCCCTTCAGGTCCTGTCAAGAGAGCATGTTTCTGCCCACTGGCCACTAGAAGGCACTGTGGCTTTGTTGTCATCTAGAGTCTAGGGAGGTTCTCTGGAGGAAGAGGATTGAGGAAAACCCTGGGGTGCGCCTTTCACTTAGGGAGTTGCAGATGTCTTGAATGGCGGTGAGAATGAAGGCATCAGAGGCCAACCCTTCTAGCTTTATGGTTGTGGAGATGGGTTTTGCTCTGAATTGAGCTCTGCATGGCAGGTGTGCTTTCATTGGGCATTCCTCCAAGTTTGCTTAATTTGTGCAGCACAGGGAGCTGGGTGGTGAAGCTTGCATGTTCTGGGAAAAGCAGACATGCAGTTTGAGTGTCAGAGGAGCCTTAGTGAGTCTGGCCCTCACCAGTTCAGGATAGTCCACCTGTTGTTCCGCAGAGGGTAAGTAGGGAGAAATGCTGGTGCTAACCTGGACCACATCAGAGGGACCCTGGCCCCAGGGAGCTGACCATAAAAGTGATACCACCAGCAAATGCACTTATCACGCAAGGACTGGGATGCACTAGAACAACAGAATTTCTCCGGTTGCTGTTAGCATGAAGATGCCACAATGTAATTCTGAATTTAACAGTCACCCTATGCTGCCGTATGTTTCTTGGAAGCTTATGAGGTAGACATAGCTTTTTCTTGGGCTTCCCTTGGCCAGATTCCAAGTTCTTTCTGTATGATTATGCACCTGTTTTCATTCTGTATCATGTATTATATCTAATTTCTGCTTCTTTCACCCATGGGGACTGAGTGCTATGGATACTGTAATGTATTGGATTCCTATTGCTGCTCTAACAAATCACCAAAAAATTTGTGGCTTAAAACAACACAAATGCATTATCTTACAATTCCAAAGATCAGAAGTCTAACCTGGATCTAACTGGGTTAACATAAAGGTGTTGGCAGTGCTGCATTCCTTCTGGACAATCTGTTTTCTTGCCTTTTTTAGCTTCTAGAGGTCACCCACAGTCCTTGGCTCATAGCTCCTTCCATCTTCCAAGCCTACAATGACCAGTTGAGTCTTTTCTCATGCTACTCCCGCTCTTTTTCCTCCTTCTTCCATATTTTAAGACCCTTGTGATTACATGGGGACAACCTGGGAAATCCAGAATAACCTTTCTATACTAAAGTGAGCTGATTAGCCACCTTAGTTCCATTCGGAACCTAAATTCCCACTTGTTAAGATAACACATCCACAATGCCTGGGATTAGACATGGACATCCATGGGGAGCCATCATTCTGCCTCCCCCACCTAGGTACCTAGTACAGGAAAGGAATAATGATCGTTTTGAAAACAGAATAATGACCACAGTTTTATGTTTTGGGTCCAACAGAAATCAAAGAGACAGACCCAACAAGGGAAACAGGTCTCTCAGGTCATACTATCTAGCCTGCAAACTATCTGCTTTTTTTAAATTGGCCTGTGCTCCTCAGTTCAGGAGCCTCAGCAGTATGTCTCTGTGCTAACCACAAAATAGGGACTTAAACTGGTCCTTCTTCTTGGTTAACATGCAAGGTAATTGACATAATTTTAGACAAACTCAAGAAACAGCTTTCTTTCAGCTCTCCATAACTCCCACCATGAGAGGAAGTGGGTTTATGGCATCCTCCCCTTTTACAGGGAAAAGGCCGAATGTTAATGATGAAAAACTTTGAACTTTTCTAGGAATAAGAATGAGATTTGAATCAAATGTAGAGCACTTTATTTGCAAATCTTCAAGAACAAGAAAACCCTCTGCTTATTTTCTGAAGGGGGGGGGAGGTTGAGAAATGTAGATTATATGCTATGGGCTTTGAGAATTTAATAGAACTCAAAGACAAATAAATTCAGAGAGTTCTTTCACTGCAAATAAGAGGGCTCAAATTCAGTTCTCAGGGCATCAGTTCAGCCCCTGAAGCCCTAACAATGCAGGTGATAATCCTGTTTTTCATGGAGGGCTTACAGTCCAACCCCTAACCAACTGATGGATGATTCTGAGTGTGTGTCTGTGACCAGCAGCATCAAGCCACCAGTGGGAGGGATATGAGTTTGAGAGCAGCTGGCTTGCAATGAGACAATGAACTCCTCTTTAAATACTTGGAGTTGGAGGTTCAAATGGAAATAGTTGGCAGGCTTTATATAAAATGTAATATAAAAAAGGTATTATCAGTTGATAATATCTTCAGGGAACCTCTAGATGCAAAACTCTGTACCCAGGTCAATGATAATTAAGGCCTGTCTGATTCATTTCCCAGAGATGCAGCTTTTTTCTCTGAAGGGAGTTCCTGAACCAGGTTTGTGTTACTCAAAGGACTGTGCTTTTATACCGAATGATTCTGGAATCATCCTGGTTTTGTTGCCTAACACCTGGGTAGCTGTGTGTGGATGCTGGGACTTAAAGCTCCAGCTGTAGGCTATCCCAAAGATGGTGAAAATAGAGTTGAATACATTTGCCTGGACTTTAGAAGATGAGTCATTAGAAACCTATTATCTAAACTCTTTGTTATCTCATTGAATATTTTTTTAAATCTTACCACTCAACAAATGTTGGGCATCCAGAGTATAGTGTTTCTTTTCATTTGCTTTGGTGAAAAAATTTCAGAAAATCAAGAGGCAGATGAATTCAGTCATTTCAAGTACATAAGTACCAAAAGAGTCCACCCTCACCAGGAAGGGTTACAAATCCTGTTACTCGGCTGTGTTTCCTGCCTTTTGATTTTCTGAAATTATTTCACACTGTGGTCCTTCCCCTCTCTGCCAGGGGCACAGAGAGGGGCAGTGACTACTTTGAGGAGTCACCCTGGAGTCAGACCTGAGCTAAACAGGAGATAGGAGGGTCTAAGCTCACTCCATTTAAAGTGCAAGGCATGGGATTTAAGAGAAGGTCAGCTGAATATTAAGCTTCTGAGGGAGAAAAAAAGTCAAAAGGGAAGGAAGAAAGGTCCTCTGGCCACTGGAGAGTGAAGGGGAAAAAAGAAAAAATAAGGGAAAATTTAGAGTCCTGCAAAACAAGAGAGAATCATGAAATAAGAGGGGACCTCCCCCCATGAAAACAAACTTACTGAAGTGACCAGACTTTGCCAGGACAATGGAAAAGGATCCCATTAAGCTGGTTATATTGTAAACACCTCGACATTATGAAAATGAACAAAAAGAACAAAACATCCATAGGAGAGAGGAAAAAACTCACCTTCCACTGTCTCCCCTGAAAAACAACCATGCGTCAAAAGAAAAACTGAAGTCTCCACTCCAAACAGATATATGCAAGCAAGCCATTGAAGATAAGATAACGAACCCAAGCCAGAAGTGCAAAAATTAGGAACAGAAATGCCAAAAACAGGGAGAAACAAAAAGAAATGGAAGCAGCAAAGTTATCTAAGAAATGAAGAATTCATTAAAAGATACTCAAGGAGCACTCACATGGAAGTTAGCCAGGGCACTGAAGAGAAACAGGGAAACTTCTGAGAGAATAAAAATGACAAAAGTAAAACCAGCCAGAGAGAAGGTTCTCGAATGAAAGGGGGTCTTGGCGTGAACGCAGGATGAATCTAGAGCAGAATATATCCATGGCAGCAATGGGGTTAAAGATGAAATCCACATTCTGGAGTGACCAGTGTTGACAGGGCTGCTGTAATGATCAAACCCTACCATGACTAGGAAGGAATCACCAGCCGGCCAATGGCGTGACACTCTGCTGGGGGCCAGCCCACTCAGGCCAGGTAGAATCAGATGTTAGAGAGGGAGGCACAAGGGGAGATGGGGTGCAAGTAATTCAGGTCTCCATTCTGTCTCCTCATCTGAAAAATTAGGAAGCCCGCCCTGGATATCTCCAGGATCCCTTCCCACTATCCATTCCAGCCTTCTGGCAAATTCTGCACACAGAGCCAGGGGATCCCCAGAGCTAAGTTTCTTGCATTTGTCTTCCTGCAAGTGGTTGGAGCCCAAGCAGACCCCCTTCCCACCATGGCCCAGATGCTGTGCTGCGTGGCCCTTTGTCTCCTGGGAGCAGGTGAGTCTGGGGTTCAGGGAGCAAATTCCTGTCCGGAAGGTGCCACGCTCCAGATCTAAGCCTTTCCCTCGTAACAGCAGTCTAGGCACCCTCTTGGGCTTTGTTTCCAGAACTGTCCTCTGTCTTCCATAGGCACAGTGCGTAGTGGCGTCACTCAGACCCCAAAATACCTGCTCAGAGAGGAAGGACGAGATGTGACCCTGGACTGTGAACAGAACTTAAGTCATGACTCCATGTACTGGTACCGGCAGGACCCAGGGCAAGGGCTGAGACTGATCTACTTCTCGACAGTTGTGAAGGACGTTCAGCAGGGAGACCTGGCTGAGGGCTACCGCGCCTCTAGGGAGAAGAAGCCATTCTTTCCCCTCACCGTGACATCCACCCAAAAGAGCCAGACAGCTGTGTATCTCTGTGCCAGCAGTGTCGACACAGTGGAGCACGGCCCCCTCCCCTCTGTGCACAAACGTGTCTGAGCCCTGCTTCACTGCCAGGTGGCACGCTGCTCAATACCCAGCTTTGCCCACTTTCTTCCACCTCAACCAGCCACTCAACGCAGCTGCTGCCATCACCATGCTGTGTGGAATGGCACGATACTTCAGTGATCCACTAGGTTGGTTTTAAAAACTACATCTATCTATCATCTATCTATTTACCATCTATCTATTTGTATCATGTAGAGAGAGAGAGAGAGAGAGAGAGAGAGAGAGAGAGAGAGAGAGAGGGAGAAACATCAATCGGTTGCCTATGGCATGCGCCCCAATAGGTGATTGAACCCAAAACCTGGGGGCATGTGCCCTGAAGAGGAATCAAACCAGGGGCCTTTTGGTGCATGGGATGGTGCTCAACCAATTGAGCAATACCGGCTAGGCAAATCTTACTTGATTTAAAAGTGTCCACTGTAAAACTCTTGTCTGTTCACTTAAGATTTGTGCAGTCTATTATAGTATCTTAATCATTTACTTTTTCCTGATACTAAAAAGCACTCTTTAGCTGTAAAGTTTCCTAATAATCCCCATTCCCATGACCAAGCTGTAAGAGTTGTTGTAGTACATAAAAGTCAAAGAAGTTAAAATATCACTAAATGTTTCCGTAACAAGTTATGAAAAGCCATCACATCTATTAACCAGAAAGAATAATTATAGAAAAATATAATCAAAGAGTGATAATGATTCTTAGGTACAAGAAACATAATTTCTGAATTCAAAAATATCCTGGAAGTAATCAGTAGAAAATTAGACAAGTCAGAAAACCAATCTGTAATTGTATATCAACTAAGTCAAGAAATAATTCAGAATTCTGAGGAAACAGAAAAGAATGTGAGAAGAACATACCATCCCAGCAGCTTTATTCACCATGACCTCAAACTGGAAACTACCCAAATGTCCATCAATAATGCAATAGAGAAACAGTGTTATATTTATCCAATAGAATAAAATATACCAAAAATTTAAATACTATTTTCAAAATCATAGATGGATGAATCTCATAAACATAATGTTGAACAAAAGAAGCCAAACACAAGAGTACACACTAGAAGATAAACAAGCATAAGTCGTCTTAATGTTGTGCGCTGGGCTCAGCCTCCTGATAACCAATATTGTGGCTGGTTATTATTGTGGTTCTTATTATGATTGCAAGACATCCTCAGCAACAACCCTCAGGAAACATTGAAAAGACACAGGTTTATTGACTCAGCACACATGGGCCAGAGCCTCAACTTTTATTGGGGTAGAGAGTGGGGGCCTAGTATTTCATGGGCTCACTCTTTGTTGTTGAATTTAAAACATAAAGCAGGAACTTAAAGTGCAGGAAGCTCAAAGTGGTCAGTTATTGAAATCAACCAAGAGCCTGGGGCTGGGGGGCTAGAGGAAGGGAGAAACTGCCTGTTGCCTGGCTCTTTATCTAGCCCCTGTATCTGGCCATGTGTTATTCAAGATAGCCAAATTTGAAGTGGACGCCTCAGCAATCAAAGTTTAGGCAGGTATTTGCATTATAAAGAAGAAAAACCAACTGTCAGGACTTACATTACTTACGTTGAGGATATGACACAGAGGTAAAGAACTGGCCATAATGCCCTTTATGACACAAACATATACCCCTTTTCTTATATAAGTCTAAAATACTCATTTTAATCCTTGAATTGATGTAGGTCTCAGTGTATCTTCTATAAAATTAGGAGTTGAATGAGAACTTTTCCAAGGCCCCTTTCAGCAGTGTGTGTATGGTTCTCTGATAGGGAGAAAGAGCAAGGGAAACTTGCATCATTGGCACAGGTTACCACCAGGGGGCAGAAGAGAGCATGTTGGGGATTATGTAACATCCATCCTAGGGGTGTAGAAAGGAAGAATGAAGATGAGGAGCTGGTCACACCTCCCTTGAGAGCCCTGTGGTGTGAGGCCAGCACCTGAAGATGCTACTGCTTCTGTTGCTTCTGGGGCCCTGTATGAGCCTTATTATCTGAGTAGCTTGAATGAGTGTGTGTAGGTGTTGGCATGAGTGAAGTGGTAGCCAGAGATTGTGGATTTTTGTGCTGATCATAATGAGAGGGGACACCTGCTGTGGAGTGGAAACAGTAAAGTGAGAAGTCACCAGTCAGACCAGATTGGGGGTAGATTGGGCGGGGGGGTTATGATCCAAGGAGTCTGACAGAAAGATTTTACAAAACAAACAGGACTCTGGGAGCTGGGAGAAAGGCGAGGGGTCTAGGCCATGAGTTCCATGCTGGCCTCCTTCATCTCTCTGACCTCTGTTTCAGCAGGCTCTGGGCTCGGTGCTCTCGTCTCTCAATATCCAAGAAGGGCCATTCATATCAGTGGAGCCTCTGTGAAGATCCAGTGCCTTCCTGTAGACCTTCAGGCCTCAACTGTGTTTTGGTATCGTCAGTTCCCCAAACAGGGCCTCATACTGATGGCAACTTCCAATGTGGGCTCCTCCGTCACATATGAACAAGGTTTTACCGAGGCCAAGTTTCCCATCATCCATCCAAACTTAACATTCTCAACTCTGACAGTGACGAGTGCCCATCCTGCAGACAGCAGCTTCTACCTCTGCGGTGCTAGTGACACAGCGCTGGGCAGAGATCAGAGGCCCAAGCAAGAACCTTTGCCCCTCTTCCCCACCACCAAACCCATGGAGCCCTGTGGCCCTGTGGAAGGAGGTGTGCAGAGAGAAAACCACAGCTCCTCTGATGGAAACATCTGTGCGGGGAGAGAGAGAGAGAGAGAGAGAGATGAGGAAAGAGGGAAGGAGAGAGAAAGAATCTGAGTATATGAATGGAGCTGGGCCAATAAATGGCCAATTAACATGAAAAAATTATTGGGCTTAAAAATTATAAAACCTGGATTTTTTCCCTAATTCTGCCATATGTTAATCATATGCTCTTAGATCTGCACATAATCCTCTAGCTAGATCTCAAAATGCTCCCATAAAACACTGTATTTTCTATCATATTGACATTCAGCTCCCCAAGACAATTCAGCACCATCTTGTCACCACTCCAGGCCCTTGAGATTAAGAGTCGTAAGGCAGCCAAGCAGAGAGATGCACTTGTGAAAGAAGTTGATGATGCACAGTTTGTAGTGTTTTGACTAATGAGTGACCAGGGTAAGACTGGGTACAAAGGAAGGCATGTGCCCTCTACTAGTATGTCTACGTGCAGGACCTTCATAGCTAAGGTGTTAGTTGAACTGGCTCTTGAGAAAGGTGTGAAAGGAGGGAAAGAGCAGAGGAAGTATATAAAAGAGTTTAGACCAACGTGGCTTATTTACAGAACTAGAAAGTTCTATCAGAAGCCATGAAAAAAATAAGTGGAGCAGTGAGTGTAAGCCCTTCAGAAAAATTCTTTGCTAGAAAAAAACAAAAAATTGCATTGACCACAAATCTTGTATGACTCAATAAAAAAATAAGCAAAATATAGTAATATCCATTTAATAGAAGAAACATATATGACCAGTAAACAGATGAGGAGATAATTAACTTCACTGGGGATCAGTAAAATGTTGACTAAGGCCAGGGAGAGGTCAATGGGGGAAAAAGGAGACATATGTAATACTTTAAACCAGTGGTTCTCAACCTTCTGGCCCTTTAAATACAGTTCCTCATCTTATGACCCAACCATAAAATTATTTTCATTGCTACTTCATAACTGTAATGTTGCTACTGTTATGAACCGTAATGTAAATATCTGATATGAAGGATGGTCTTAGGCGACCCCTGTGAAAGGGTTGTTCGACCACCAAAGGGGCCGTGGCCCACAGGTTGAGAACTGCTGCTCTAGAGAGCTGGTTATCATACATTTACTAACACATACTGGCAAGGAATGATGATGATGACACAAATTCAGGGTTGTGTTTAATAGGACTTGGATGGGGAGTGGCAGGAGATGGGATGGAGAGAACCACATAGTTAAATTTAAATGTTGTCAAGGTCTACCTTGCATGTTGTTGGGAGAGTTAGGGGAAGATGTTTCACAAGTCCCTATTATATTTTTAAACAAAGGATAACCATGCATCAACAATAATGCCTGTGTGTTATGAACCAAGGGTTATGGTTAATCAAACCCTATACAAATTAGATAAAACAGGAGAGAAACTAAAACAAATACCTAAGGGATTAGAATTTGTGCAAGATTAGGATAAAGACCATTGTCTACTGAGAACCAGGGAGTAGGTGCTTAGAACCACGTGTGAAAATGAAGGTGTGGAAATAAGACATTGCCCATGACTACGTAGAACTGAACAGAATAAGATGGGAACCAATTCAGCAACGGACATGCTGCCGCATTATATCTGCATGATGACCATGTTCATTTTGTTCCTGGTGATTAAATACCCACCTGGTTTCAGTGTCTTCGTCTCAGACTATGTTCATTGCCATTGAAACCAGGGTCCCATTTTAATTGCAGCCCCTACTCTGTTGGCATTTTCAGCTGCAAGAAGAAAGCTAGTAAAATATTTAGATAATCCCACTGCTTTTTTCACCAATGGCAAGGGAAAGATAAGAGCATTTTAGGTTCTGGCATGAAACCTGCCTGTGATAACACACCCCTCTCAACAGTCACGTATTTCCCTCCTCTGCATTAGGCTTAGGAGCATGGTATTCCCATGTCAGTTAGTGCGGAGGGATGCTGTGTGCAAACTCGCCTCTTTTAATCCAGCTGACTGTTAACGACACAGCCCACTGCCCACATGTGTTATCTTAGGGGAATATGGCAATAGCACTGAATGTTATCCAATCCAAATGTGTGTCCCATCCTCCTTGGACTAGTACCACCAAAATAAAAACCCACATGGTATAAGGGACCAATTCTTTTAAAGTGTAGCACTTTCTTTTTGTGTTCTGGATTTATATTCTACTCCCTAGAATAGGTTGTATTTGAAATCAAGTTAACCTTTGTGATGGGTGGAGGATGGAGTAAGAGATAGACTCTATTCTCCCCCTCACTGAAGGACATAGAAAGAAGAAGAAGGAGAAGGAGAAGGAGAAGGAGAAGGAGAAGGAGAAGAGGAGGAAGAAGAAGAAGAAAGAGAGGGAGAGAGAGAGAGAGAGAGAGAGAGAGAGAGAGACAGCGATGTGAGAGAAATATCACTTGGTTGCCTTCTGTACATGCCCTGATTGGGGATTGAACCTCAACCCAGGTATGTGCTCTGACAGGGAATCAAACCAGCAACCTTTTGGTGCACAGAATGATCCTCAACCAACTGAGCCACTCAAGCCGAGCAAGAGAAAGACCATGTCTCCATCTCCCCAACACACACACACACACACACACATACATACACACACACACACACACACATACACACACACACACACACGAGGCGAATCCTAAAAAAGAGCTGGAATTAATTAAATGGAATGGGGAATAGCTCATGGTTGGAAGATCCAGTGCAAAATGTTTCAGGCAGGAAAGAAATTGGTGTGCTTAATGAATGGGATGATGTAGTCATGTGGCAAGAGCAGAGTGAGGAAGGGTGAAAGTACAAGTGAAATGGGAGGCAAGTTGGCAGACATTACACATCAGACCACTCATGACCTTATCAAAATACATAATGTGTTCAACATAAAATTGAATAGGAGTCATTGAGGTTTTGTTTTTCATAGAATTTTTAAGAGAAGTTTTAGGTTCACAGCAAAATTGAGCAGAAGATACAGAGAATTCTCATAGACCCTTTGACCTGCCATTGAGCATTTAA
Source organism: Myotis brandtii (assembly GCF_000412655.1). NCBI lineage: Eukaryota > Metazoa > Chordata > Mammalia > Chiroptera > Vespertilionidae > Myotis > Myotis brandtii. Next base: position 17,684 of record NW_005356173.1, read on the forward strand.
GGATTTGACTTCTGTAGCAATCAGATTAGTGTCTGTTGTTATTTTATATGTGTGTGTGTGTGTGTGTGTGCACGCATGCACACACATGCATGTTTTTCAATTGTCCTACAGTGTTAAAAATAACAGGCAGCGTGGTGAGAGATAGTACAGAGAAAAGAATTAGCTCATACAGGTGCCCAGGCAAGTGACAGCGTAGCCAGGATGATGATGGTGGTGATAGAAACATAGGGAAATGAGAAATTTAAAAGATGTGTTAGAAGTAAAATCAAAGAACTTGGTAATTGGTTAGCATGAGAAGCAATTGATAGGGAGGACTGGAGAAGACCGCCACAGCTCGATGAATTAGGGGACCAAGGGGGAGGAAGACCATGGTTTACTTGAGAATGGGGGTGCCTCTGAGACACAGTCTGACTGGAAATGTGAAGGAAGCAGTTCTATGTATAAGCCATGAACTCAGAAAATGGATCAGGATGGGAGGTAAAAATTCGGGCATTTAGCATAATTGGAAAAATGAAAGAGCATAGGGTCCCTTGATGCTAGAATGTACACAGAAAAGAGCAGAAGACTTAGAAGAGAGATTTAAGGAGAGAGATTAAGATTCATCTTGAACGTTGGCTAGAAAAGGTTGAAAAGGCAAATTATACTGATCAGCCATCAATCAATACTGGAGGGATAACTGAGTAATTGAGTGACTAAGTCCTAGTAAAAATTCTATGCAATTGTTAGTTGCATAGAATTGTTACTAGTTATGCACAGGTTACCACACCAAGAAATGCTTGTTCCCTAATTCTGCTCTGATACCCAAGGTATCTGACTGCTGCTTCCCTCAGCATTTCAGGGAAGGTGAAGGCAGTAAGCGATCAGAGGATATCGGATGAATTTACTCCTTTGACCACTAGGGGGTGATGTGGACATTTCTGTGAAATACCCTACATAAGAGCAGGCACAGATCTTCCCACTTGGGAAGGCATTGTTAGATATTTCAGTTACTTCAGGTGAGAAACTGTGTACACCAAAGCAAGAGTGGATGATAAATTCTAGTGACTGAATAGAATGAAATGCTACATATTATTAAAAATTAATTATCTAAAATTATATGCATCATTTTAATTTCACAGAGCATTGAATGAAAAATGAACATGTCACCGAAAAAAATGAACAGAAGGATCCCCCTTAGAGAAATTTCAAAGACATACAACATTAAATAATATATAATTTATAGATTTTTACACAAGTGCTAAAACCTGTAATGAAAAACAAGTGAATTATAATACAAACTTCAGGGTTATGGTTACCGGGGAATGGTGAAGAAAGAACAATGAAATCTGAAAGAATAAAACAGTCTTAAACATTGTTAGCAGTAATCTATTTCCTAAGCTGGTTGGTTCAGGGAAGCATACTCATTTTATTGTTTCCCTGGACACATTGCATATTTGTCACACATAAATTTTTGTGTATTCAACATTTAACTTTTTAATGTAAAAAGCTGCTACATGGTTTCATAAGTACAGTAAAAGCTATGATTGATATACCCCAAGCTGTATGACTCATCCTCTGAGGTAGAAGGGAAGAGTGGGGAGGCAAATTGACAGGTTAAACAGGCAAATAAATAAATGATGAATAGGTGACTTTACAACAAAAATAGTGAAAGAGCAGAGTCAGGGGAAAAGAAGATAAAAGCAGCTTGGAATCCACACTGGTTGTTTTCAGCAGCTCTCGCTGCCTCCACTTCCTCTGCAAGGTTTCAGTCTCATGTACTTGTGGACTCTGACACCTATGGGAAGCAACCATGTCACAAGGAGGCTGCTGAGGAGGGAAGGCCACTTGCCGCTGCTCCTTTCCTGAGCCAACCATGTGCCTAACGCTTCTCTGCTGTGTGGCCCTCTGTGTCTGGGGAGCGGGTAGGTTCCTGCTGTGAACTTGTCTGATTCCAGTGCCAGGCCCTTCTCCTGTGCCCACGATGCCAGACTGCCTCATGGGCTTCTCCACTTTCTGTCTCTTCCCCCACAGGCTCCGTGGACACTGAGGTCACCCAGAGTCCTGGACATCTGGTCAAAGGAAAAGGACAGAACGCGAAGATGGGTTGTGTCCCCATAAAAGGACATATTTATGTTTATTGGTACCGTCAGAAGCTGGGAGAAGAGCTCAAGTTTTTGGTTTACCTACAGAATGAAGAAATTCTTGAGAAAACAGATATGATCGATGAGCGATATTCACCGAAATGCCCCCAAAACTCCCCGTGCAGCCTGGAAATAGAGTCCACCGAGCCAGGGGACGCAGCTCTGTACTTCTGTGCCAGCAGCCAATCCACAGTGCTGAATGTCAGCTTTTCTTAGAACACAAACTCATCATGGACTCAGCTCAGGAAATGAATGGTCTATTAGGTGGGTAGGAACGAACAGAAACCCAACTCGAAAGAGCATACACTAGAAGGAAAAAATTTGTAAATAGCAACTCTAAGTGAGCAGAAAGGGCTGTTTAATGCAACTGATGGGGACTGAAATCCAAGGAAGGAGAAGGACTTTGGAAAAGGGGGCTCAGGTTAAGGGGAGACCCAACATACCTTCTATACCCATGAAAGGGATGGATTTCTCACAATCTTTATAAAAATATGTAATTCTGTGGTTTTCACCTGGCAAAACTGTGCCTTCAGAAATAAGGACTGGGTAGGTCAACTGTCTGTCATTTGAGCCTGGTCATCTGGCCCAGCACATTCCATGAGCCCTGGGCCACTTCAAGGGTTTCATGATGTTCTCACAACCATCCCTGCCATAGAAACTTAGCGGAAACTCAGAAACTCCGATCTTGGAATGCTCCAATCATGCAATTTTTATTTTATTGTTAAAAGCAACATACCATACACACAAGATGTGCCCATTTTATGTACCTATGTATTCCAATACATCTTGACAAATTTTTACAGTCATGTAAGCAGCATGACAGTCAAGATATAGAATATTTTCCTCTCCTGGTATTGAGTCAGAGATCTTTGCATACATTACAGGTGATAAGAAAGTTGCAGGCAGTTTCTTATCACAGCACATAGACTAAATATCATTTATTTGAAATTATGGCAGTTTTCAGACTCAACAGGACATGTTTTATTGAATGAATTTTAAGGATAAACACATATTCATATACTGTAAATTTCTTTTAAAATATTTTAATAACTGCATTTCACAACAATTGGTTTCCTTTGTACTACTATGTATTCTATTTTATGAGTTTAAAATATCATTCTGAGATTTACCAGACTCCAGAGGGGTCCATGGTACCAACAAAGTTAAGATCCCCTGGATGAGGAATGAGATCCTCAACTTTGCAGCTGTGACTGGAAACCTGAAGCCTTGACCCAATCACATTGGGAGCAACTTGTCAGAAAGCATTCTTTCCCAGAGTTCTACCCACACTGCTGCACCTGCTAACAATTCTCATTCTAAATCGTTACATCATTCTCTCCCTCCCTTCCTCCCTTTATTCCCCTATTCTCTCTCTCTCTCTCTCTCTCTCTCTCCCCTTTCTCTCCTCCCTCTGTCCTCTGTCTCTTTCTTCCTCTTCTCTCTTTCTGCCAGGAGGAGGCAGCAACAGTTCACCAGTTTCTAAGCCAACAGATTCCAACCACAAATCACATATTTCATCATGAAAGTGTCTTTTATTTCATATGATGTCAGACCTAAAAATAAAACAAATATTTATCTGTCCAAATAACAACATCCATTAATAAATTCACACTCATTGGATGAATTTCAATTCAATGCTGGGAAATGATATTTTACCTAGCTGGTGCAATCCTGTCAGTAAATGCCTGGTTTTCCTTGACATAGTGTTAACTTCTTAAATCCTGTGCATTAGAATGCTAGGCCCAGAAAATGTTAACAAGCACAAACATGTGCTTATTCTGTGTTAAGAACTGTTCTAAATTTTTTGTTTGTATAATGTTCACAACATTAATATATCTTTTGAAGCAAATACTCATCAACTCATTTCACAGATGAGAAAATAAAGTCAAATGGACATTAGGAAACCTGCCCAAGGTGACGTAGTTGCTAAATGGCAGCTCCAGGACTCAAACCCAGGCACTTTCCCAAACCCCAGCTCTAATCCATCGCCCTAGGGGAGGGTGTGCTGAAATTCTCCATTGCTGAAATTACTGGAGCAGCCTTCACTCCATCTCTACTGTGTCGATTATAATAAATACAGGGGCTGAAAAGAATTGGCCTTATTTTATAATAAAAGAACCCCTGATCCTCTTCTGGTGGTTCAAGTTCCCCACTTAACAGTATTGGGGGGCTAGAGCAGTCGATAGATTGGTAATAGATTCTGCCTGTGTAGTATTTCTCTTCCTAGTTCTCATCACAGCTAGTGTGCATTCTGCATATGATTCTGACCAGGAAATGGGAATTCAGTTTTCTCACCACATGGGCACTTGCCCATTTAGAACGGATTTGGAGAACTCTAGACAGAAGAGAAGTGGCTTGATCGCTCTGAGCTTTACTCGCCCCACCTGCAGAATCAGTTGTGACAGTCCTTTCCTAGCAAGGACACATTTTTCCTTTTGAGCCAGGGGGAGCCCTAGATCCCAGCCTCTTCCCTACACCTCTCTCAGAGTCTCTGTCTGGAGCTTCACAAAGACCCTGTCCCTGTCATGGGCAGCGGGGCTCTCTGCTTCGTGGCCCTTTGTCTCCTGGGAGCAGGTGAGTGCAACACCCACCCAGTCCTTAGATTCCTGTCCTGGGTGTGCACACCCCCCTCCAGCACCTTCTCACAGCAGCATTGGGTTGCCTTCTGGGCCTTGTCCGCAGCCTTTGTATCCTCACCCCACAGGACCCACTTGTGCGGAAATCTACCAGGTGCCCGCATTCCGCCTCGCTCGGGCTGGCCGGGATGTGACCCTGGAGTGTGAACAGAATTTGAGGTACAATGCCATGTACTGGTACCGGCAGGACCCAGGAGAAGGTCTGAAACTGATTTATTACTCAACGGTTGAAAAGGACGTTCAGAGAGGAGACATACCTGAAGGTTACAATGTCTCTCGAGAGCAGAAGGGGCTGTTTCCTCTCACTGTGAGGTTGGCCCACACCAACCAAACGGCCGTGTACTTGTGCTCTGGCAGCGCACCACAGTGGAGCACAGCCACTGGCCGACTGTGCACAAACCTGCTGCAGCCTGCAGCCCCCACTACAGCCTCTGTTTCAATTTTTTAAATATGTCCCTCTGTTAAGTATCCTTTCCTAAACTCTCAGAATCCTTAGCCAAGCCCTCAGGAGAACAGACCCTGAGGGCACACTTTAGTCTTTGTGCTTCCAGTCCTTTAATAACCCCTTTTACATTTATCTGTACCTTTTCTTGAGATTTTACTATGTCCTGCCACATTTTCAAATATGAAGAATACAAAATGAAATAGAAAAACAGATCTTTTCTCCAAGGAGCTAACAGTCTAGGAAGACAGTAATTATAGTAGAATAAACTATAATATAATTCACTATAATGCCGTGTCATATCATAATATAACAACATAATGTAATATAACATTATAGTGAGTTCTTTCAGTGTTCTGGGAAGGCATGCCAAGTCTGTCTGGTTGGATTAGAGAAAGCTAAGAGAGGGTTGCATTTGAGCTCCACCAGATGGACCTGATTGTGGGGAGAGAATTCTGGACAAAGAACAACTTCTGCAAAAGGCATATTAAAGAGAGTGACTGCTGGAAGCCGATCCACCCTGGCTGCTTGAGGCAGTCTCTGCAGGGATGTTTCAAGAATGGATGGGATTAAGATCAAATAGGATAAATGCAGAAGTAAGAGGACAATAGGGGGAGGAACCTGGCTAGGAGAAGAAAGGTTGTTTCCCCAGGTGAGGATTTTAATCAGTAAACCCTTTAACTGAGTGTCAGAGGGGTGGTTGGTCGCTTTGATCATTGCTTGGAGTGACCTCCTTCAGTTACTTCCTTGTAGCTTAGTGGAACAATAGAGTAACCTTTGAATGGAGATGGGAAGCCCCCTGGCCTTTTGTATAGAATGGATAGGATTGGGACCAAATAGTATAAATACAGATGTTAGATGACAATAAAGAGAAGAACCTGGCTATGATGATCACCTGAACACTGCCTCCGTGTCATTCCTTCTCCGCCGACTCCGTCCACACCTTGGGGACCCCCTGGACCCCCTGGGGCTGGACCCCAGCAAGTGACACTTTGGGGAAAAATTAACTAATAACAACTGCTTTGAATTAAATCCAACTAAACTAATTTGAGAGACTAGACAGAATGGAGTTTCTGAGTAAGTTGAGTTTCTGTTTTTATTATAAGCTGTTGGTCAAGGGATAGAGCAGAGGCTTGAGAACAATATTTGTCATCAGCAGACACATGATCAGTATAATTTTTCAGTTGTGTCTCTATGACTTTGAATCTTTTTTATTTTTAATCCTCACCTGAAGATATCTATTTATTGATTTCTTAGAGAGTGGGAGAGAGAAGTAAAAACAGAGAGAAATATCGATGTGAGAGAAACACATCGATTGGTTGCTTCCTGCATGCTCCCTGACCAGGGCCCAGGCTGGGGATGATACTGCAACCAAGGGACATGCCCTTGACCAGAATTGAATCCGGGACCCTTTGATCCACAGGCGGACACTCTATCCACTGAACCAAACTGGCTAGGGCATGTCTCTATGACTTTGGTTCCTTACAAAGGACACAAGTTCAAATAATATGGAATCTTGTTAGCAGTCCCAATTTGCATTTGGGACAATAGAATTTGAACTATCTATGTAACAACCATGTGAAAATTTGAAGTAGACAGTTGTATGTATGGATGTAAAATTGAGATGCAATAGAGCTGAATTGGAGATATAGATTCTATAGAACTCGGCATAGAAAGCATTAAACTATGGGGCCAGAAAATTCCACCGAAAATATAGGCTTAGATAATAGAGATAAAATCCTTGGAATATATAGACTGTGGTATTCTAGGTCTTTATGGAGGTAAAAGGACACAGAAATGGACTGTTAAGGCTGGTTGAGTGAGGAGCAATCAAAGTATAGAAAACAAAAGAGGGAGCTGAGAGAGAGAATTTTGGCTTGTCTAATGTTGATATTTCTAAGAAAATGAGAAAAAAAAGGGTATCCCTAGCAGGAAAAACCACAAATACTTCCTGGGTAAGAGGGAGAAGTAGAGGAAAAGTCAGATGTTACTTGAGTCTGGTGAATAAGACCTTTGGCATTGCAGTAAACACATAGATATATAAGGCTTTATTGCCAGTCATAAGGAAGGCTTAGATAAGTGAAAGGAGATTCCATCTTTACAAATTGGGCAGACTCAATGTTTCTAAAATGTCCATTTTTCCAAATTGATTTATACATTTAATATCATACAATTAAAATCCCAACAGGTTTTTGATAGACCTTGATAAGCTAAATCTAAAATTTATTTTCTGCTGCAAAGGGCCAAGAACCAAATGGGAGGATCTAACAAATGTCAAGAATTACTATAAAACCACAATAATAAAGGTAGTGTAGCATAGGGACAGTGATATATAAATTGATCCACTGGGGGGAAAAATGTATGTATACATACAGAGAGAGGTGGTACTGCAGAAGTCAAAGAAAAATTTTCAACAAGTGTTGGTGGGAAAATTAGATATCTATATGAAGAAAAATAAAATTAAACACATCTCACAACATATTCAAAATTAGTTCCAGCTATATTAGAAACATAAATATAAGAAGCAACAAAGCTCTAAAAATATACTTTAGGAGTATATCTTTAAAGTGCCAAAGAAGAGAAGGATTTCTTAATATTCTCAATCAGTAAAAAACTGATTAATAAAAATGATTACATCAAAATCTAGTTATGTATTTCATTCATCAGTGTTAACCATGTAAGAATGGAAAGATTAGCTATGTATTAAGATGTGATTATAGCCGAAACCGGTTTGGCTCAGTGGATAGAGCGTCGGCCTGCGGACTGAAGGGTCCCAGGTTCGATTCTGGTCAAGGGCATGTACCTGGGTTGCGGGCACATCCCCAGTAGGAGGTGTGCAGGAGGCAGCTGATCGATGTTTCTAACTCTCTATCTCTCTCCCTTCCTCTCTGTAAAAAATCAATAAAAAATATTTTTAAAAAAAGATGTGATTATATATGTATATTTATATCCATATCTATATTTATATACCAAAAAAGCTAGTATAGACAATTAATAAAGAACGCCTACAGCCCTGGCCAGTTTAGCTCAGTGGATAGAGCATTGGCCCAAGGACTGAAGGGTCCTGGGTTCGATTCCAGTCAAGGGCACTTACCTCAGTTGCAGGCTCAGTCCCCATGTAAGAAGTAACCAATCAATGTGTCTTGCTCATATTAATGTTTCTCTCTCTCTATCCTTCATTCTTCCCACTCTCTCTAAAAATCAGTGGAAAAATATCCTTGCAAGAATACATACAAATTAATTTCTCTACAAATTAATGAGAGAAAAATTAACTCCAGAAAAATAAGTAGAAATTTCAACAACCACCAACAAAAGAGAAAATTTAATAGACCATTATAAATAAAAACATTGTTACATTTAATTAATCAAGGAAATGCAAATGAACACTCCAATGCAATGTTTCACAAAAATGGCCAAAGTGGAAAAAGTGTACTATTTGGCAAGGCAACGCATCAAGGACTCTCTTGAATCACTGGACAGAGGGTAAATTGGTAGATCTACTTTGCAAAATGATTTGTTATTCTATAGTAAAGTTCAAGGTGTATACACCTTTTGGAGGTGATTGATATGTTTATTACCTTGCTTGTGGTGATGGTATCACGGGTATATGCATATCCCCAAACTCATCAAATTCTATACATTAAATATGTATAATTTTTATATCAATTACACCTAATAAAGCTGTAAAAAGAAAGGTGTGTGTACTCATATACAGATTTCCACCCTTGAGAAATTCTTATATGTAAAACCAGGGTACATATACAAAAATATTCAGTATAACACTACTTTGTAATAGCAAAAACCTGTGAAATACTCAAATGTACACTAATAGAAGAATGGACAAATAAGTGATGATATACTATGAAGATATTATACAGTAGTGAAAATGAATGAACTAAAATTATACACATCAATATTTTGATGTCAATTTTATACACACTGAATTTTTAAATTTTGAGTGATAGACTACATTGTAGGAGACATGTACAGCATTTCCCATTTGTATAAAGTTTAAAGCAAGCAAAATTAAAGACTATTTGCTTAGTTGTGTACTTTTGTATTAAAATATAAATTAGAAGCAAAGAAAGATAAACAAACAATAGAGTTAGAGAACAGGGGATGAGGGCCATGGATCTGGGAAAGGAAACAAGAGATTTCAAAGACTCTGGCAATATATTATTTCCTAAATGGAGTTATTTGTTCAAGTGCTCATTGTGCTGGTATGTTATCAAATTTTTATGTTTAATTCAATATCAATATTTTAAATGGAGAAAACAACCTCATTGAACAAACAGAATGACTAAGGAAAAATTAATGGGAGGATACACTTTAAGCTGTTAACATCACTTACCTGGAATGAGGATGGGATGAAGGAAGAAGAAAGTAAGGAAAAATAAGTCACGAATATAGAAGTGTGTGATTTAAAATAGAGGGTGATAGAAAAATCAGGAAAGAAAAAGAGAGGTTGTCTAAAATAAACACTAATAAAGAAACAAGCAAACACACACTTAAAATATCAAGAAGGTAAAATATTTTGTAAAGCAGTGGCTAGTCTCAGAATAATAAAAACAACAATAACAACAAAGATCTATATTATATTAAAAGATAATCCTATATAATAAAAGCCTAATATACAAATTGTTCCCTTGACCGGGAGTTCAACCAGGGTCTGGCATCGGCTGGCCAACCACCGTGGACCCTCTCCCTGGCCAGCCCCACCCTGCCCTGGCCGGCAGTGGCAGCAGGCAGCCAAGGGAAAGGTGTGGACCCTCTCCCTGGCCAGCCCCACCCTGGCCGGCAGTGGCAGCAGGCAGCCAAGGGAAAGGAGGCCCTGGTTGGCAGCTGACAGCCACTAGGGACCCCACCCACGCACGAATTTCATGCACTGGGCCTCTAGGTAGGTATATAATTGTCAGAAACAATGCTCAGTTCTGAATTAGAGGCTAATGTTCAAATCAGTGATAAAAGACATTTCAGACAACTGCTAATGATATAGTTTTTATCTATCTATCTATCTATCTAGAGATTGAGAGAAAGGAGAGAGAGAAGGAGAGATCTGGAAAGAATGTCTTGGGATGCTAACAGTGATCATCTTTGCCAGTGATATATGGTGTTTTATTTTATCTTTATTTTCTAAGTTTCTAAGATATAGATCAATTGTTTGTTGGTAAAAAATACATATAAAATGTTTTTAAGTGAGTATTTTTAAATGAATAAAATATAAACTGGTTATATTTACCAAGCTAGGATAAAAGCTTTCCTTTCGATACTAAGAGGTGGTTTCACCCAATAACATGAAGCAGTAACATGACAGTTATGAGTCTGCAAAGTGATCACGTCACAAGAAGGCTGCTGATAGGGCATAAAAAAGCCTCATTCGTTTGCTACTTCAAGGCCACCATGGGCACAAGGCTCCTCTGCTGTGTAGCCCTATGTCTCCTGAGAGCAGGTGAGTCCTAAGCACAAAAGAAAAATCCTACCGTGGGTTGGCAACCCCCTTGTCATGGTCCCTCTTGGGCTTTGTCTACTGCTTCTGTTTCCCTCTCTTACAGGCTCTAGTGATGTCCAAGTCACTCAGACTCCAGGACATCTGGTCAAAGGCAAAGGACAGAGAGCAAGGATGGATTGCATCCCCCCAAAAGAACACCCTTTTGTTTACTGGTATCAACTGACCCAGAACAAAGAGTTCAAGTTTTTGATATCTTTTCAGAACGAAGACGTTCTCGATCAAATCGAGTTGGTCAAGGAGCGATTCTTAGCTCAATGCCCCAAAAACGTAGGGTGCAGCCTGGAGATCCAGGCCTCTGAGCCAGGAGACTCGGCACTGTATTTCTGTGCCAGCAGCTTCCACAGCACTGAAATTTCAGCTCCTCTTAGTGCACAAACTCATCGTGGACCCAGCTCAGGAAGCAGGTGTGGTGTTAGGCTGTAGCAGCAGTTAGCTGGAGTTAGCGTAAGCCACAGTGGGATTTGACAGCCGGCTAATGGTTGCTGAGCAGCAGTCAAGGAGTGATGAGCAGATGATTCCGCAAAAAACACCAGCTGGGCCAGGGTTTGAGATGGCTGCCCACCAGCTCTCATTTTTCTTTCTCTTATTTTGTCTGGTTCATGTTTTCTTTCCCTGTAATCTGTCCTTCTCTTTTCCTCCTGTCCTCATGATGAGGATAAGATGGTCTTCAAAGGTCCCGAATTCAGTTGTCATCATCCCACCACCCTGATAAAGACCAGCCCAGTTCTTTCTAAATGTGGGTTAAAATCCTAAAGGAAACGGCAGAATGGTCTCCTGGATTATGTGCCTCTTGCCATGTCTGTGTGCAAAGTCATATAAATCTTACTTTTCTGTTCATACAACTATCTCTTAGCTTTTCCACTCAACTCAAAGTGAGTGAAACACTTTTTTTTTTCTATAGGAACATTTAGTCTATTGCTTCTAAATGATGCACAGTATCCATATTCACCCTCCAGAAACAGACACCTATTTTCCTCCAGTTTCTGGCCAGTATTGAAAAAATGTACAGGTAGCTTTGAGTACCCAGGATTATAGAAGTACATACCCAGAATCACAATTGCTGAGACATGGAATGTTATATGTATACGTTACTGATGTATGGAGATCCCACCAGAGGGCTCTTCAGAATTGCTGTATGAGTCTAAAATCTCACTTAAAAGTGCATAAGACATCTTCTTATAGCATTATCCAGTTTCTACATTGTTGCCAGTATACTAGCTTTGTAAAGAGATTCTGACCTTTCTCTTCCACCCCTACCGTCTCCCAGAACCCCACCCGTGTTTACTATAAAGATGCAGATGACAATTTTAGAAAAATAAATAAAGCCAAGAATTTAATAGAGAGAGGGATTCTATACTACTAACTACGGGACATTTGAATTCTGACCAGCCTGAGCGGACAGCCCTCACTTGGTACCCCTGAGGGGGTCATACCTTTGGGAGAAGGACTACCAAAGAGCTCTTAGAGTCATAGCCACCCCGGAACTGACATAACAAAGCCCAACAAGCCTCCAAGGGAACCAGCTGTTCTGCCAATAAATTAACTGCCTTTTAGGGAGAAATATTTTGGCATTCTCTAAATAAAGGCAAAAAGACAAAATAAAAACAGAACTAGACTCTCAACAATGTAGTGGCATCCACAATTTCAATCATGTAATGAAAAAGTATAGACAGGGGAAGAAATGGAAAAATATGATGTGTAAATAAGAGAAAAATTGGCAATAAAAACCAACCCTGAAATAATAGAGGTGTTGAAAATTTCAGATGAGATTTTTATATAGCTATTATAAAAATATGTTCAAGGATTTCGAAGAAAAATGATCATAGTTTGATTAATTGATTAAAATGATTAACCTGCAGCAATCAAGCCAAAAAGGGCAAAGCTATATCAGTGATAAAAAGATATCTCTATAGAGACAACAGACATAATGGTGATAGAATATAAAAAATAAGCATTGCCAATAAATTCTACAAATTAGATGACACAAAATTAGTTGCAAACAACTGATTTAAGATAAAATCAGAAATGTAAAAATTCTTACATGAAGCAAATGGAATTATTAATCAAAAACACCCCCTCAGAGAAAACTACAAACCCAAATACCTTTCCTGGTGAATTTTATCAAACATTTAAGGGAAAAAAATATACCAACTTTAAATAAACATTTTGTTAGACCATAAAGAGAAGGAAACACTTCACAACTCATTATGTGAACCCGACAAAATCCTGATGTCAACATCGGACAAAAAATATTACAGAGAAATATTCTGTATGACCATAGGTGAAAAAAATACTTCCCAACATATTAACAAATCAAATTCAAATGTGCATCTGTATCTACATGTGTGTCTATGTGTGAATACATATACAATGATACTACATCATAACCAGTAGGTTTATTGCAGGACAAACAATGGGTCAGCATTAAAAAATCAATGTATTTCATCATATTAGCAGAACAATGAAAAATAATTATCTAACCTTCTCAATAGATGCTGAGAAAACTTTGGACAAAATCAAATACACATTTAAAATAAACGATCTCAGCAAACTGCTAATAGAAAAGCATTTTCTCAATCCGATGGAGAGCAGCAATGAAAATTGTGCAACCGACACCCTATTTAATGGTAAATATTGAACACTTTCCTCCTATAATTGGGAATAAAGCTTGATGTTTTCTCTCATATTGCATTATTTTCTTCAACATTATATTGGAGGTCTTAACCAGTGTTATAAGCCCCGCCCCCCCAAATGAAATAAAACTCCTAAATATTATAAATGAAGAAGTAAAATTATCACTATATTTAAATTACATAATTGCTTATATAGAAACCCTTAAGGAATCAATGGACCACAATTAGAAATAATTAGTGAATTTAACAAGATCCCAGGATACACAGCTAATAGAAAAAAAAAAAAACAGGTGTTTTTATACTAGTTGCAAACAATTGAATCATTAACTTTCAGGAAAAAATACCATGTACAATAGTATCAATGAGAGGAATAAATTTAGCAAAAGATATTCAATGAAAAATTACAAACCAGGGCAAAGTGAAATTAAAGAAAACATCAAAATGGAAGGATATATCATGTTTCTGGATGGCAAGTTGCATTAAGATAGGAATTTTCTCAACAAATAATGGTGGAACAACTAGCACATGGAAAGAAATCAATTTTACTGGTATCTCATACCGTAAAGAAAAATCAACATGAGATGAACCTTAGAGGTAAGTGTAAAAGTGAAAACTACAAATCCTATAGGAGATAATACAGGACAAAATTTTCTTATGACACAGAAGCACTAACCAATAGTAAAAAGTCATTTCTTATCTGGCATGCTTTTTGCCAGAAGGTTTTTTTTAATACAGATCAATAAATCACAAATGAGAAGAGAAAATGTGGCTCATAAATCAGATTTGAGAGCCATATGTGTCCAATTATCCCAGAGTAGGGAGAATATTGACTCATGCACCAAGGACCCTCTGAGTTATCCATAAATTGGAGTGTCTTTTTCAATTCCATTACCATCCCATTACCTGTCTCCTCCATCCATTCCTCTGATAATAGTCTCTCTCTCTCCTGCTCTGGCCTAGATTCTGCTCCCAGAGCGACTTCTGCTTCTCCTGTCCTTGCCCTGCACCTACAAACTTCTGTAGGACTCCACTGGACCTGCGTCTGTTCTCTCAACCTATGCGACCCCAAAATAATAGTTTTTATTCATTCAACTACCAAACCTGTCTTCCACTCAAATCACTGTCTCCAGCAGGGGGCAGCAGAGCAGCATGTTGACTTTAAGAACTGCACATTGGGGCAAAAGGATCATCTTCATTATAATTATCCTGTTTGTATTAATAGAGACCCTGGATAAGCAATTTACTGGAATAAGTCTATATTTATATAGATATTATTAATGGAGAACTCTACCCAAAAGGAGAGATTAGAAGAGAGGCACTGGTATATCTCATATACAATGTATACAGTGGGTGTAAAATATTACTTGGGTACTCCTAAATAAACAGTGACTACCTATACCAGTAGTCGGCAAACTCATTAGTCAACAGAGCCAAATATCAACAGTACAACGATTGAAATTTCTTTTGAGAGCCAAATGTTTTAAACTTAAACTATATAGGTAGGTACATTGTTATTAACTTAATTAGGGTACTCCTAAGCTGGCCTTTGCTAAAAACATCCTCAATCTGATTGAGGTACGTTTGCTGAGGTCGACCCCTTCCAACTCTCCCATCCACACTCATCTTGTATACTTGTTTCGTCTATCAGACGAAATACCACGTGCAGGCACGCATGTACAGTGCAATTGAAACTTCGTGGCCCATGCACAGAAGTCGGTATTTTGTGGAAGAGCCACACTCAAGGGGCCAAAGAGCCGCATGCAACTTGCGAGCCGCAGTTTGCCGACCACTGACCTATACTAATAAAAGGGTAATATGCTAATTAGACTGGGTTGACCAGACATCTTCCAGCTGTCCGACTTCCTTCTGGACAAATCCACAGTGGTAAAGGCTGAGGCAGAGGTGGTTAGAGGTGATCAGGCAAGCAGAGGAGCAAGCAGTTAGGTGACCAGGCTGGCAGTTGAGCAGTTAGGGGGCGACCAGGCCAGCAGGGGGGCAGTTAGGGGCGATCAGGCAGGCAGTAGAGGGGTTAGGGGCAATCAGGCAGGCAGGCAGGTGAGCTGTTAGGAGCTGTGGTCCTGGATTGTGAGAGGGATGTCTGGCAATCGGACATCCCCCAAGGGGTCCCGGATTTCAGAGGGTGCAGGCCAGGCTGAGAGACACCCCCCGCCTACCCGCCCATGCACGAATTTCATGCACCGGGCCTCCAGTCTATATAAAAAAGCCTAAGTGACCATTACAACCAAGTGACCAGAATGACCAGAACGACTGGAATGACCAGTTGACGGGTCGCTATGATGCACACTGACCACCAGGGGGCCGATGCTTAATGCAGGAGCAGCCCCCTGGTGGTCAGTGTGCTCCCACAGCAGGAGTGCCGCTCAGCTAACCGACCCACCTTGGCAGTCCACCAGCCTGGCAGCAGCCATTCACTCCCTCAGTAGTCCTGCAGGTCTAATCTCCGGAGAATGGGCCAAGCACTGACAGACCAGTGCTGCCAGCATGATCCTGACAGTGCCACTGGCCTCCTGGAAGTCGGCCTTGGGCACCATGGCTTCTTCCCCTCCCTAGACCCTGGAAGAAACAATATAAAAGTGGCCGCCAGGTGGCTCCCAACAACTGGTGCGAATGTCAGCGGGATGGATCTGGATCCTGGGCCAGCAAGGGCCAGCATGGGACTCCACCCATGCACGAATTTGTGCACCAGGCCTCTAGTGCAAAATAATGTGGGAGGGAGAGAAGTAGATGGAGAATAAACAAGAGAGGCCAGAGTTGGTAATTATCAAAGCTGAGACAGAAGGGCTCATAATGCTATTATATCTAATTTGTATACATTAGAAATTTTCATAATCAACAGGAAAATAAAACAAAAATATTTTGTAATGTGCTATGTAGCAGGACTGACTATTGTAGGGCTCATGCTATATCCATGGATGAGCACTTAATTACATCAGCCAGGGTTTCAACTATCCTGCAGCTGTGCTATATTTATAATTTGTTGCATTAAAATATTGAACACTTTCTCCTAATATCAGAAATAATTGATGTTTGCTAAAATTACCTCTTTATTCAACTATTCTTGGTTAACTCACAATATGAGTGAAGATGTCAAGTATTTCTTGGAAATACATACCCACCTGAAGTGAATACTTTCTGTAATGAGCCACTATTTTCAGTAATGATCTTCACCCAGAAAACATTGACCAGAAAAACAGCAGCCATTAGAAAACAGTGACAATTTGGAACAAAGTTAGTAGTGCTGACCCTCTTCCAAAAAGTAAAAGAGAAAAAAGAAACACCTTTCAAGCTTTATGCTGAACATATTCAAATTGCATAGGTTACCTAGATCTGAGTTAGAAAAATAAATGAACATATGCAGAAAGAAATGTTAGTTGTCACAACCCTCCAAGGAGACTAGATTCCTTCTATTTGAAAAGACTGTGAATCTCCTTGATAGCCTATTCAACTGGGCAAATAACGCTTCCCTGAACAACTGAAATAGGCAGCCCTGGGAAGAGGGAGAGAGAGACCACTCTCTGACAGATGGCAGGGGAGAACCAGGAAGGGAAGGAAGTGGAGTAAGTTTTCGCCTCCACTGAAAGGACATGGGATAAGTAAACAGGAACACCACCTGCCTGAGCCACAATGGAAGAAGA
>NW_005356173.1:34831-36171 GCF_000412655.1 Myotis brandtii
GGCTGTATCTCTCTGTGGCCTAGAAAGTTGGGAGGGGCAATGACATCACTGACTGAATCCTTACAATTTCTTATTTCCATGCCCTATTTTCCCCAATACCCAGAGCTGGAAACGCCTCCACCCTGCCTCTCCTGGCCATGGACTCCATGCTCCTCTGCTGTGTGGCCTTTTGTCTCCTTGGAACAGGTGGGCTTGGGAAACAGGTGGGAAGTCCCTGCCTTAAATGTCCAGATTCTGGCTGAGGCTTCTCCCTTGAGACTGTGGCAAGAGGACACTTCTAAGGCTCTGTCTCTAGTTTCTGTTTTGTTTCCTCACAGGGTACATAGATGCTGGTGTTTTCCAGACCCCAAGGAATAAGATTGCAGAGACAGGAAACAGCATTATTCTGGAATGTTCTCAGAATGAGGATCATGACTATATGTACTGGTATCGACAAGACCCAGGACTGGGGCTACGGCTGATCTACTACTCGTACAATGAAAAAATTTACAAAGGAGATGTCCACAATGGGTACAGTGCCTCTCGAAAGGAGCATGCAAAATTCCCCCTCTTTCTAAAGGCTGCCAGCCCAAACCAGACAGCTGTTTATTTCTGTACCAGCAGCCTCACACAGCGTTTCTTGGCCACCTGCTCTCCACACAGAAAGAGAAGCATGTGGGTGGGTTACTTGCTCAGAAGGGCACAGGAGGCTTCCAAGATGTGGGATGTGGGATCCTGAGAGCTCTGAGTAGTTTCATGCTGGGTGAGCCTCAGTCTGAGCTTAGGGGTCAATGCCCTATCCAAGTGATGACTCTGAAACCACAGGCTAGATCAGCCGTGGGCAAACTACGGCCCGCTTGAAATGAATAAAACTAAAAAAAAAAAAAGACCGTACCCTTTTATGTAATGATGTTTACTTTGAATTTATATTAGTTCACACAAACACTCCATCCATGCTTTTGTTCTGGCCCTCCGGTCCAGTTTAAGAACCCATTGTGGCCCTCGAGTCAAAAAGTTTGCCCACCCCTGGGCTAGATGGAACCCACCTCTCATGACTACTGACCCTCTTTATCTCTTTTTTTAGACATTTTTTTTCATTACAGTTGACATTCAATATTATTTTGTATTGGTTTCGGGTGTACAGTATATTGGTTAGAAAATCATGTATTTTACAAAGTGATCCCCCTGATATTTCCTGTCCCCACCTGTCCCCATACATAGCTATTACAATCTATATCCTATCTAATAAAAGAGAAACATGGTAATTAGCCATACATCCGCTACCCTTCCCATTGGCTAATCAGGGCAATATGCAAATTAACTGCCAGCCAAGATGGCGGCCGGCAGCCAGGCAGCTTAAA
>NW_005356173.1:36955-63681 GCF_000412655.1 Myotis brandtii
GCCGCAACCTCCCCATCGACCCTGCCTTGATTGTGACAGGGGGCGGTGCCCCAACCCCCCAATCGGCCGTACCCTGAGCGTGACTAGGGGTGGCATCACAACCTCCTGATCCGCCCTGCTCTGTGCATGACAGGGGGCAGCGCCCCAACTCCCCCATTGGCCCTGCTCTGAGCCCGACCAGGGGCTGCACCTAGGGATTGGGCCTGCCCTCTGCCACCCGGGAGCAGGCCTAGGCCAGCAGCTCATTATCTCCTGAGGGGTCCCAGACTGCGAGAGGGCACAGGACAGGCTGAGGGACCCCCTCTCCCCCCCGAGTGCACAAATTTTTGTGCACCGGGCCTCTAGTATATATATAAAAGCCTAAGTGACCACTGCAACCGAACGGACAACCGAAGAGGCTGCATGGGGCGACCAGGCCAGCAGGATGGTTAGTGAGGGATGACCAAATGACTGAGCAGCAGGCTGCAAAGATGGAAGCACCCACAACCAATAAGGTGGGAATATCCTAATTGACTGCCATACCTCAAAGATGGAGGCGCCCACAGCCACAAGATAGCTGGCAGGGGAGGTCAGTTAGGGGCGACAAGGACAGCAGGGGAGGGCAGTTAGAGGCACCCTGGCTGGCAGGGGAGGACAGTTGGGGGCGATCGGGCCAGCAGGGGAGCAGTTATGTGTTGATCAGGCTGGTAGGGGAATGGTTAGGGGTGATCAGGCTGGCAAGCAGAAGCAGTTAGGGGCAATCAGGCAGGCAGGCAGGCAGGCGAGCAGTTGGGAGCCAGCAGTTCCGGATTGTGAGAGGGATGTCTGACTGCCGCTTTCAGCCCGATACCACAGGGATTGGGCCGAAACCGGCAGTCAGACATCTCCCAAAGGGTCCCAGATTGGAGAGAGTCCCAGATTGGAGAGAATGTCCCACAGGGATCGGGCCAAAACCAGCAGTTGGACATCTCCCAAGGGGTCCCAGATTGGAGAGGGTGCAGGCTGGGTTGAGGGATAATCCCCCCAGTGCACGAATTTCATTCACCTGAACTCTAGTATTATTAACTATATTCCCTAGGCTGTACTTTACATCCTCATGAGTATTTTGTAACTACCAATTTGTACTTATTAATCTTTTCACCTTTTTCACTCAGTCCTCCAACTCCCCTCCCCTCTGGAAAACATCAATCTGTTCTCTGTATCTATGAGTCTGTTTCAATTTTGTTTATTTATTTTGTTCTTTAGACTCTACATACAATTGAAATCATATACCTTTATCTGACTTATTTCACTTATATAATACCCTCTAGGTCAGTGATGGCGAACCTTTTGAGCTCGGCATGCCAGCATTCTGAAAAACCCTAATTTAACTCTGGTGCCGTGTCACATATAGAAATTTTTTGATATTTGCAACAATAGTAAAACAAAGATTTATATTTTTGATATTTATTTTATATATTTAAATGCCATTTAACAAAGAAAAATCAACCAAAAAAATGAGTTCACATGTCATCTCTGACACGCGTGTCATAGGTTCGCCACCACTGCTCTAGGTCCATCCATGCTATTTCAAATGGTAAGATTTCGTTCTTTTTTATAGCCAAGCAATATTCCATTATCTACTTGTCTATTGATGGACACTTGGGTTGCTTCCATATCTTAGCTATTATAAATAACACTGCAATGAACATAGGGGTGCATATATTCCTTTGAATTAGCATTTGGGGTTTCTTTGGATATATGCCCAGAAGTAGAATTGCTGAGTCAGAATGGCTATCATCAAGAAGTCAATAAACAATAAGTATTGGCAAGGATGTGGACAAAAGGGAACCCTCATCCACTGTTGATGGGAATGCAGATTGGTGCAGCCCATCTAGTATGGAAGGTCCCAAAAAAGTTAAAAATGTAATGGCCTTATAACTCTTTATATCTTCTACTAAGGCTAGCCTAACAGTGTTCTTCCAGGAGAATGAACCTGAGCATTGAACAACACCATCATGATTTTCAATAAGAGCATGGTTTTTTTGTACTGTCTCAAATGTAATGTGATCTTTAATGGTTCATTTGCTTCTGTCCCCACCCAATTAGTAACATCCCCACTTCATTCTGTCCCTGCTGACAGCCCCTTTAACCTGATAGCCCTTACTCAGTCCCAGTTCCTCCAAGCTCAACCACTGTTTAGGTATGTAGCTGCTTGCCTTTATCCTAAGAACACAATGACTCGCTTGTTTCCTGTAATTTCATTCTAAAAAAATTTAATGACCATTAAATGAAGGTGAAGTTCAAGTAATAGAGACTGTGGTCTATAAAAGTTATCATTCATCTACTGCCCCACACTTGGATCTCTGTTGAGATTAGTCAGAACCTGCAGAAGCAGATAAACTTATCTCATTATCTGGATGTACTGAATTGTAAAAAATTGCCTGCTCTCCAACATGAGGCCAGAGCTAGGAGGTTGGAAGTTCTTTCTTTCAAGGAACTGGAATAAATCCCTGGCTCCTCTGCAGGGGGCACACTTCTGGGAGCCAGCGAACTCCTTCTAAGACTATATATTTTTTAGTTTAAGAGTGATGTCCCTCTAACATCATAGAAAGAAGGGAGGGAGGGAGGAAAGGAAAATAGACTCAAATATGTGTTCAAATAACTCTTCAGGATTTTCTCCCAAGTAATATGCTCTCTGAGTTCTGATACATGTTTATTTAAGTTCTCCACACCCCCACCCCAACTACAAATCATTTTATAATATTTTTAACTATGTTTTTATTGCTTTTGAGAGAGAGGGAGAGCGAGAAAAAAAACATTATCAGTCTGCTGCCTCCTGCACATCCCCTTACTGAGGATCAAACCTGAACCTGTGCATGTACCCTGACCTGGAATCCAACCAGTGACTTCTAGGTGCATGGGATGACACTCAACCAGCTGAGCCACACCAGCCAGGGCCTACAAGGCCTGTTACAAAAAAGAAAATATATTTGCTTAAGCATATTTACATAGGCAGACTAACACTAGAAAATATGAGAGGGTATTTTATTGGGCTAAAAATATGTATAGACATATGTAGCAATTGTCTTTGATAATTCCTGTATCCTTAATTGTTGATATTTAGAAATTCTCTGCAGCTTACCCAGAGACTTCCCTGGCTCTACCTGAAAGTGGGCCATGCAGGAGTTATTCCAGTGCTAGGAGACAAGGGGGTGGACTGTTTACTCTGCCTTCAAATTCCTCTTTATCTGAGCAGGAGCTGAGCCTCTCACATATCTACTCCCAACTCAAGATCTCTCCCCTCATTCTTCCCTCTTTCTTTAATCACTTCTGCTGGGATACAAATTTTACATCCAGCCAATAGTGAGGACTTTCGTTAACTCATCACTCAAATTCAATCTTCTGACTCTGAGAATAACTCAGGGCCTCTCTCCTTCCTGTTTTTTACTTTTTACAATTCATCAGAAGGAATCTTCCCATTTCTCTTGTATCTATTCACCCATTTCTTCTTCTTTTTTCCAGTAGGGGGCAGTAACATTATATTTATTTATTTTTCTTCCTCAACACTACCTATGAGGGTAAGACCAGCTTTCATTAATGCCTTTAATAATTACCTCTATCATAAAGGAGGCCCTGGTGGGATAAGACTATTTCAGGGTTTAATAGGTCATATGAGAAAGCAAGAGTGAGCAGGAGCTACAGGTGCTATATATAAAATACATAAAGATTGAAGAGGTGATCCTCAAATAACATAGATATAACAGTCAAAATCCAAAACCCCAGATTAGCAGGACATAAGCAAGAATTTTATTGAATGTCAACTGTGCATCCATGTGAACTAAGGCAAAGGGAGCAGAGGAAGGGGAAATGGACTCCTGGAGTTAATCTTGGAGACTCAGAATCAAAGCTAAAGATTTTTCTATTGAAACAAAATGAGGAACAGAGAAGAGAGAGGCTAGTACTGCAGCAGTGCCCCAAAATGTTTAGCTAATATAACCAAAGCATGTAAAGAACTGCCGATCTGAGTTTTCTGTTCTGACATGATTGATGTTGCAGTCAAAAGAAAGATGAATGGAGCCTAAATTGAGAAGGTTGGTAAAATCTGAATGCCAATTCAGGGAGAAATAAGACTGAGAAAGTTGTGGAATTACCACATGATAATCACAATACATTTTTCTGAGAAGTCAGTGAATGTCCGTTACTGCTTCCAGCCCTTCACACATATTATCTAAATGGGTTGCCTCATTTAGTTCTCGCAACATGCTACCCTGTGCCCTGTGTGATGGAGCCACTCTGTTCACTGGGCCATTCTTTTGAATGTTCTCTCTTATCTTTGCAGAGGTCTTTCTAGTCCATTCTTCAGAGTGCCCCTCAAACATTTCCTTCCCCCAGCTTCCTAACTAGGTCAAATCATCCTTATTATAGTCTCTCAAAGCTCTGCAGTCCTCACCTTCACAGCTTGTAAAACAGTTGCAATTTAATGTTTTGTGAAAGAGTGGAGACTTGAGTTAAGGTAAATAACCAAAGTCTCTAGCCTACTTTGGATATGAGAAGTGAACAAAAATATTATTCCTTTGATGAGTAAAGGGATATAGACAATACAGCTATAGCAACAGGATGTCTGTGGGGCCCAGCAAAGTAGCAGGGACTGTTGTCACACAATGACTTCCTCAGAACTTCTTGCCTAACTGTGCCCATGGCTCTCAGGCTCCTCTGCTATGTGGCCCTTTACCTTCTGCAGGCAAGTAAGTCAAGACACAGATTTCTGTAAAATCAGAAAGGAACATTTTCCCCGATCAGGGTTTGTTCCTGGATCCAGCATCAAGGCCATCCTGGATGCTGTTGACAATGTTTGTCTCCTTCTTTCAGGCCCCATGGGTCCTGTTGTCTCCCAGACCCCAAAACACTGTGTTCCAGGGACAGGAAAGACAATTACTCTGGAATGTTCTCAAACCATGGGCCATGACAAAATGTACTGATATCATCAAGACCCGGGAATGGAACTACAGCTGATCCATTACTCATCTGGTGTTAATAGCACAGAGAAAGAAGAGCTGCCCTCTGAGTTCACTGTCTCCAGAATAAGGAAGGAACATTTTTCTCTAAGGCTAGTGTCCACCAGCCCCTCTGTGCCAGCAGCCACACAGCATCACACGGGCACCTACAGCCTGCACACAAAGGGCAGTTACAAAGGTGAGAAAGTTCCACCTTCATAAACCTAAACTACAGAAGCCACCATGAATCTTCCCAGACTCCTCAGCCCTGAGGAGCCAGTGTGGTCGAGCAACAGTCTGAGCAGAAAATTAACCTGGGTAAGTCACTCTCTCCGAAGCTGGGGAACACTGAGCCCACAGTCGGGGCTGACTTCCCCCTGCATCTAACTACAGTGTCCAGTTGAGGCTTGCGCCGTCGGATCCCTCAAGATAAGTGCGACATTATTTGACAGTTGGCTATCTGTAGGACAGCTTGCTAGCTGAGAAGCAGAAGGTTCTTTTGGCTTTCTCCACAGGCTATCTCTGGTCAATGGATTCTTCCTTGTGTACATCTAGTTACTTCATGTACACTGTCTCAAAGTCCCAAGCCCAATCCCTCTTCCCACAGCTTGGACTAATAGAAGGACCAGAACTGATCACTTTCAGTACTCTACCTCTAAACCAATGGAATTTTAACTAAATCAACATGAGCCAGAAACAGTGGTTGCAAGAAAACCCTCCACAACTCCCCTATCTTCAGACTTGGACCTCTGGAGACTCCCCTGATCACTGGGACGCTACTTCACAGATCAATGCTTCTTCTGTGAATACACTGAATCGTGGAGATGCTGGTCTCCATCTGCAGGAGGCCAGACCTTCGAGCTCGGGGAGGCAAAGGACAAAAGTGCAGCCATCAGCTAGGGGGCCTATGTCTCCTGAGAAGAGGCGAGTGCTGGGCTCACAGGTGAAACCTATATCTTGAGGCTTCCAGAGAGTAAAGCCAGTCAGATTCCTCATTTGGCTTAATCTCTTCATCATGGTTTTAGCAATTACGTAAATACTAGAGGCCTGATGCACGAAATTCATGCAAGAGCAGGCCCTCCTTCCCCCAGCTGTCGGCACCAGCTTCCCTCTGGCACTCAGGACGCGGGCTTCCCTCACAGCCCTGGCTTCATCTGGAAGGTTGTGGGGAAGGAGGTCCAGCCTAATTAGCATATTATGCTTTTATTATTATAGATTCTATAGAATACGAATTAGACTTATCTGATCATGTTCCAATACTTCCAAGCTACTTAATCTCTCTAAAGATAATTTCCTAGTCTATAAAATGGACTCAATAATATGTGGTTCCCTTTGGGTTTTATTTAGTAGAGAAAATGTATGTGGATTGCTTAAAATAATTCCCAGCACAAAAATTAGACTCAATAATAAACGATGGTGTTAGCAGCAATAATATTAGTAGCAATATTACTAATTAACCATTTTGAAAGCTAAACCTTAATGAGTGATTGCTATGTATTAGGCATTGTTATAATCACTAACATATTAACTTATTTAACCCTCACAGCAACTCTGTTAAGTTTATCCTTTTATTGGCACAAATTACAGATAGTAAAATTGAGCAGAAAACAGTTCATTTACTTGCCTAAGATGACAGTAAGTAACAGAACCGTATTCAAATCCAGACAGTCTCCCTCTAAAGCCTTCTTTATTAACTACTACCCTAGTTTCAATGGTAGTTGTTAAGGAATGTCACAGATGTCATGAAGAACTAAGGCTGATTCATGCAAAGGAATAGCATGCATAAACCCAAAGAATAATTGTTTTTCCCAATATGAATGGCCCAGGAAAGTCATGTGATGTCTGGTGTTCTGTGAAGGGAAGGAAAGACTCCATCTGTGCAGGGTTGGGACTATGGGTGTGGGCAGAGACAGTGACACAACAGGCAAACCTCCAGGCTGACAAGAGCTGGAAGAAGACCCATTTTTTCTCCCATCCTTCCATGGGTATCAGCTCCTCCGAGAAATAGCCTTCTTGTCTCCTTAGTGGATAAGATCACACAGCACAAGAAGAATTAGACTCTGGGTTTCTAGGCCCCAGCATCATGACGTGTGTGTGTGTGTGTGTGTGTGTGTGTGTGTGTGTTTTATGTTCAAAACATTGGGCTCCCAGGTGGACACTACTTGTAACTTCCACACCCTTCTCCCACAGGTCACCTGGATGCCAGAGCTATCCAGAACTTAGAGACATAGAGAAGTAGAGAGGGAAAGGCTTTTTTAAAAATGTCATTAGGACTTATGACAGAATATCTGCTGTGACTAAGTACAAGGTTGGGACTATAGCCGACCCACTGCTCACTGGCTCTACTGTAAAACATTCCCTGATGAGGGCAGAGTCTCCCAGCAGAAGGAGGAGGGTTTCTCCCTGGTCCTGGATACACCTTGGCACTTCCATGTTAGCAGTTGATCTATGACAATTCACAGCCACATCCCTGAGGATTAAAAAAAAATCTGCCTAGAAATAATGTTAAATAGTAAAAAGCCATATCAATGACATTTGAATTTCAGTTCATCTGTGGTGACTAACATCTCCCAATTTCCATAAAATACTTTTTTTCCCCCAAAGCCAGCATTTTTCAAAGCAGTTAGTAGATCACTTGAATGGAAACAGCTGCAACAACTCCGTGCCTCAGCATTTGTTCATACCCAGTTCTAGCTGGTGGAACCTCTGCTCAGACAGATCCAAACCGTCTCTGCACACATTCTAGGCACTTACCAGACTCCCCTACATTTCTATGTATTTGGTTGCTCCATTCTGCTCCACTCCCTTAAGAATCACCCCTCAGAAAGAGAAATGGAAAAATGCAGAGATTGTGTGGCACTCATGGAAATGAATGATATTCAGCTGGCTAAAGAGATGGGAGTACTTTTAGAGGGGAATTTGAAGTTGGGTAAAGAGATAAAATGGAAAGAGTTCCAAGTGTTCAGATAAAACACGCAGTGTCCATAAACACTACTCAATTTACCATAACAGTCTCATAAAAAATGCAAAAGATGCAAACCCACTATATCAAAAAAGATAAATCATATAAGGGAAATTAGAAAATTCATAGAGGAGAGGCCCAGCCAGCTGTGGCTCAGCGGCTGAGTGTCCACCCAGGAACCCAGAAGTCACTGGTTTGATTCCCAATCAGAGCATATGCCCAGTTGCGGGCTCAATCCACAGTAGTGGGCATGCAGGAGACAGCCAATCGATGTTTTTCTCTCATCATTAATGTTTCTATCTCTCTCCCTTTCCATTCATCTCTGAAATCAATAAATATATATATATTTTTAAAAAGAAAATTGATAGAGGCAAAAAACAGCCATGCTCATTCTTCAAGAAAACAAACAACACAAAAAATCACGTGGCCTAAATAGATGAAACCACCACATTCTGTTAAGTCTGAGAGGCTTTCACTTCTCTTCTGAAGCAGTGAGGGAGGGGTGTGTGGTCCCTGGCCAGGGGTAGATGACAAGTGTTGGTGTCAGAGACTAAACTCCTCACAGTCCCAGACGGCATTTCATCTGACGCTGCCATGAGCAACAGATTCTTTTGCTGTGTTTTCATTTGTCTCATCAGAGTAGGTGAGCCCTGGGCACAGGTGAGGGACCCTGTCACTGGCTTCCCACGCTTCAACAACAAAATGTTTCTTTAGGGCTCCAACATCTGTGTCCACTCTCCAGGGTCTATCTTTATTTGATCATCCTTTGTTTTTCCACAGGCCACCAGGATGCTGTAGTCACACAGTTCCCAAGACATAGGATCTTGGGGACAAAAAAGGAATTAACTCTAGAGTGCTCACAGAATATGAATCATATTTCAATGTACTGGTATCACCAAGACCCGGGATATGGACTGCAGCTGATCTACTACTCAAATGGTATCAGAACCATTGCAAAAGGAGATGTCCCTGAGGGGTACCGTGTCTCTCGAAGTGAATTGAAATACTTCCTCCTGACCCTGGAGTCTGCCAGCACTAACCAGACATCTGTGTACTTCTGTGCCAGTAGTGACTCCACAGCGCTGCAAGGCCACATCCTCTCTGCACAAAATAGAGGTGAAGCAAGGAGGGAGGGAACACTGCCCTCAAGTTTCCTGACCCCAAGATTCCACACAAAATTGCACTAAAGTCCTGCTGCGACCTAACCTTCCTTACTTATCTTTTCCCATTCTTGTCCCCTCTAAGACGTTTCCTATTGGAATCAAAGTATCTGCCCCTGCTTGATATTTCTCTAGGCTAGAAAGCCTTAACCCAAATTGAGTATTTTCTAAGGCAAACTTCAGTTCCCAGTTACAGATGTGGGAAAATTTTGATTGAATTGAATTCTTATCAAATAAAGAAAAAATAACCCTTATTTTGAAAAGATCTACAGAGATTCTTCAATGGAGTCTCTCAATGACTGATCCCTATTGTACAGGAAAACAGGTATTGTGGTGGGACTTCCTCAGATGGGGAGGCCGGAGCAAGAACAAGAGGATGCAGAAGGCAGAGGGGAGTGAAAGATTTGCAGACAGTATGTGGGCTCAGGATTATCCAGAGGGAGGAAAACAATTAGTGGGATTAAAACAACACCAACTGATTACCTCACAGTCCTGCATGTGGAAAGTATAGGATGGAAGGGGAAGGGGGCGGGATTCTCTGCTCAGGGTCTCATGTGACTGCTTTCTCTTCTAATGCATGTGGAAAGTATAGGATGGAAGGGGGGCGGGGTTCTCTGCTCAGGGTCTCATGTGACTGCTTTCTCTTCTAAAGCCCAGCCCCTTGTCCTGGCTCATCCCCATTATTGGCAGACTTCAGTTCTCTGTGGAGGTAGGACTTAAGACCCTGTTTCCTTGGCTATCACTGGGCGTTTCCCTTAGTTCCTTGCAGTCTCTTTCCAGTCCCCTCCATCTTCAAAGCCAGAAATGCTCATTAAAATCTTATGCTTCAAAGAGCTCTCTGGCCTCCCCTTCTGCTACCAGCTGGAGAAGTTGTGCTGTTAAAGGGCTCATGAGATTAGAATAGACCTACCTGGACAATTACTTTTTGCCAAAAAATATAACATAATCCCAGGAATGATGTCATATTCATAGGTTCCACCTATACTCTAAAAAGGAGGGGATTATACATGGGCAAAGATCATTGGGGACCTTCTTAGAATTCTGTCTGCCACACCAACAAAGAAGAAAGGCCAAGAAAATCACGACACCAGAGAGCTTAGCCCCTCTGCACCAGCAGTTTATCAATGCAGCTATATTCTCTGCACTAAAATGGCAAACCCAAAGAGTGCAGTGACCTTGCCCTCATGAGCAATGTGCCATCTCCAACCCTTCTTCCATGCTCATGTCTCCTCTAAACACATCTGGGAAGGGTTCTTCACTTTTAGGGACCCATGTGATTAGATTGGGCACAACTGGATAATCCAGGATACTCTTCCTAGCTCAAGGTAGGCTGACTAACAACCTTAACTACATCCACAACCTTAATTCCCTTTGGCAATCTAAACAGTCTAAGGTTGTGGGGATTAGGACTTCAATACTTATAAGGGGCCCATATTCTGCCTACCATAGCATTATTCCACTAGAGGGTGCTAAGAGATCCCTTAATACAAATATTATATTTCAGATAATGATGAAAGAGGAAGTTTGATAAAAATGAACATTGTGAGAATATACATTCTTCTCAAGTGCACACAGGACATTTTCAAAGATAGACCACATATTAGGAACAGGCAAAGTCTCTTCAGATTCAAGAAGATAGAAATCGTATCAAGCATCTTCTCAGATCACAATGGCATAAAAATAGAAGTCAACTACAATAAAAACAATGAAAAAAATCAAACAATTGGAGGCTAAATAGCATGGTATTAAACAATGATTGGGTTACCAAAGTGATCAAAAATAAATAAAAAGCATCTGGGAAACAAATGACAATGACAACACAACAATCCAAAATCTCTGGGACACCGTGAAAGCAGTCCTGAGGGGGAAGTTCATAGCTCTACAGGCCTACCTAAACACACACACACACACACACACACACACACAGAATAAAAAAGGTAAAAATAATAATAAACTATCTAACCCTGTAACTTAAAGAATTAGAAAGAGAGCAACAAGAAAAGCCCAGAGTAAGCAGAAGGAAGGAAATAATAAAGATCAGAGTAGAAATAAACAACACAGAGACAAAAGCAAAACAAAACACAAAAGGTCAATAAAACCAAGAGCTGGTTCTTTGAAAGGATAAACAAGATTGATG
This sequence comes from Myotis brandtii, assembly GCF_000412655.1. Classification (NCBI taxonomy): domain Eukaryota; kingdom Metazoa; phylum Chordata; class Mammalia; order Chiroptera; family Vespertilionidae; genus Myotis; species Myotis brandtii. The sequence goes on from NW_005356173.1 coordinate 48,170, forward strand.
AACCTCTAGCCAGGTTCACCAAGGAACAAAAAGAGAGAACCCAAATAAATAAAATCAGAAATGAAAGAGGTGAAGTAACAACTGACCCCACAGACATACAAAGGATTGTAAAGTACTATGAACAACTCTACTCCAACAAACTGGAAAGCCTTGATGAAATGGACATATTCCTAGAAAAATAAAAGCTTCCAAAACTCAATCAGGAAGAATCAAAAAACCTGAATAGGCCAATAACTACTGATGAAATTGAAACAGTAATCAAAAAACTTCCAGCAAGCCCTGGCCAGTTTGACTCAGTGGCTAGAGCATCAGCCTGTGGATTGAAGGGTCCCAAGTTCAATTCCAGCCAAGGGCACATACCTCAGTTGCAGGCTGGATCCCTGGCCCTGGTCAGGCATATAGGCATATGTATCAATCGATGTATCTCTCTCACATCAATGTTTCTCTTTCTCTGTCTTTCTCCCTCCCTTCTACTCTTTTTAAGAAATCAATGAAAAAATATCCTTGGGTGAAAATTAACAAAAATAATAAATGAATGAATGAATGAATGAATGAATAAATATGCAAACCCACCTTTAAAAACAAAAAACTTCCAGCAAACAAAAGCTCTGGATGGGACGGCTTCACAAGGGAGTTTTACCAAACATTCAAAGAAGAACTAAAACCTATCCTTCTCAGACTATTCCAAAAAAATTCAAGAAGAAGGCACACTTCCAAGCTCTTTCTATGAAGCCAGTATTACACTAATCCCCAAACCAGATAAAGACACTACAGAGAAAGAGAATTACAGGCCAATATCCCTACTGAACATAGATGCTAAAATCCTCAACAAAATTTTAGCAAATCAGGTCGAGCATTACATTAGAAAGATCATACACCATGACCACGTGGGATTTATTCCAGGGATGCAAGGCTGGTACAATATTCGCAAATCAATAAATGTGACATATCACATAAACAAAATGAGCGACAAAAATCACATAATCATATCAATTGATGCAGAAAAGGCATTTGACAAAATCCAACACCTTTTCCTGATAAAAACTCTCAGCAAAGTGGGAATAGAGGGATCATACCTCAACATAATAAAAGCCTTAGATGACAAACCTACAGTCAGCATCATATTCAATGGGCAAAAACTAAAACCATTTTCCCTAAGAACAGGAACAAGACAGAGATGCCCACTTTCAGCACTCCTGTTCAACATGGTATTGGAAGTGCTAGCCATAGTGATCAGACAAGAAGAAGAAATAAAAGGCATTCAAATTGGAAAAGAAGAAGTAAAATTGTCTTTATTTGCAGATGACATGATATGGTACATAGAAACCCTAAAGACTCCATCAAAAAAACCATTAGACTTAATAAATGAATTTGGCACTGTAGCAGGATACAAAATTAACACCCAGAAATCTATGGCTTTTTTTTATACACCAATAATGAACTCACAGAAAGAGAAACTAAACAACAACAACAAAAGAACAACAACAACAAAAAAGCAATATATTTACCATTGCAACAAAAAAAATTAAGATACCTAGGAATAAACTGAACCAAGGAGGTAAAAGACCTGTACTCATAAAATAACAGAAAGTTGAAAAAAAAGATAGAGGAAGACATAAACAAATGGAGGAATATACCGTGTCCATGGATTGGTAGAATCAACATCATTAAAATGTCCATACTACCCAAAGCAATCTACAGATTCAATGCAATCCTCTTTAATATACCAACAGCATATTTCAAAGACCTAGAACATATTCTCCAAAAATTCATCTGGAATGAAAAAGATCCCGAATAGCTGCAGCAATCTTGAGAAAGAAGAACAAAGTAGGAGGGATCACAATACCAATATCAAGCTATATTACAAAACCACTGTTCTCAAAACTGCCTTCTACTGGCACACAAACAGGCATATAGACCAATGGAACAGAACAGAGAACCCAGAAATCAACCCAGGCCATTATGCTCAATTAATATTTGACAAAGGAGACAAGAGAATACAATTGAGTCAAGATAGTCTCTTCAATAAATTGTGTTAGGGAAATTGGACAGATACATGCAAAAAAATGAAACTAGACCAACAACTTACACCATACACAAAAATAAACTCAAAATGGATAAAGGACTTAAACATAAGACAGGAAACCATAAAAATCTTAGAAGAATCCATAGGCAGCAAAATAGCAGACATATGTCGTAGAAATATCTTTACTGATATAGCTCCTAGGACAATGGAAACTAAGGGGAAAATAAGTAAATGGGACTACATCATAATAAAAAGCTTCTGCAAAAGAAACCATCAACAAAAACAACAACAAAACCCACTGCATAGGAGAACATATTTGCCAATATTATCTCTGATAAGGACTTAATCTCCAAAATTTATAGAGAACTCATACAACTTAACAAAAGGAAGATAAACAATCCAATAAAAATATGGGCAAAGGACCTAAATAGACAGTTTTCAAAAGAGGCCATACAGAAGGCCAAGAGACATATGAAAACATGCTCAAAATCACTAATCATCTGAGAGATGCAAATTAAAACAACAATGAGGTACCATCTCACACCTGTCAGAATGAATATCATCAATAAGTCAACAGACGACATGTGCTGGCAAGGATATGGAGAAAAAGAAACCCTCTTGCACTGCTGGTGGGAATGCAGACTGGTGCAGCCACTGTGGAAAACAGTATGGCATTTTCTCAAAAAACTAAAAATGGAACTCCTATTTGACCCAGTGATCCCACTTTTAGGACTATATCCCAAGAAACCAGAAATACCAATCAGATAGGATATATGCACCCCTATGTGCAGAGCAGCACAATTTACCATAGCTAAGATTTGGAAACAGCCTAAGTGCCCATCAGCAGATGAGTAGATTAGAAAACTGTGGTACATCTACACAATGGAATACTATGCTGCTGTACAAAAGAAGGAATTCTTACCATTTGCAACAACATGGATGGAACTGGAGATCATTATGCTAAGCGAAATAAGCCAGTCAGAGAAAGATAAATATCACATGATTCACTCATTTGTGCAATATAATGAACAACATAAACTGATGAACAAAAATAGAACCAGAGACATAGAAACATCAAACAGACTGTCCAACCTATGAAGGAAGGCGGGGGATGAGGGGTGGTTGTATGCATGCATATGAGCATAACCAATGGAAACAGACAGTAGGGGGGTAAGGGTATGTGCTGGGGGTGAGAGCTGCTGGGAAGAGGTCAATGGGGGGAAAGGAGACTCATGTAATACTTTAAACCAGTGGTTGGCAAACTGCGGCCCCTTGAGTGTGGCTCTTCCAAAAATACCATGTGCCGGTGTGGGTGTGCACGTACAGTGTTGATTGAAACTCGTGGCCACACTCAAGGGGCCAAAGAGCCTCATGTGGCTCATGAGCCGCAGTTTGCTGACCACTGCTTTAAACAATAAAGAATTTAAAAATAAATAAATAAAAGGTAAAAAAAAGAACACTGTGTCACCAATTGAAAGAAAACCCAATATACAAATACCTTTTATGAGGTCTTTCAAAGGTTAACCATACAGTATAGGAAAATATAGAGGATAGAGTGACTTCCTCAGAACCGATATGGCCTGATCTGAGTGAAAGTAAAATAGAATTTGATGTGTGGTGAAAATTCTACAGTTTATATCAAGATCACACATAGAAAAAAAAGATTTCTATATATTTAAAGGTATAAACCTTGTATTCTTCTACAGGAGTTATAAAGAAATGGCTCTTCAATTGGGTAGAGGCAGGCATCATTATTGCAGTCAAGATACTGGACCCAGAAAGGGTGGGTGAGAGAAGCAGACTTACTAAGTGGTGCTTCAGAGGAGGAGGCTGAGAGCAAGCAGTGAAGAAGTACAGAAGTACAGAGAAAGACAGAGGGAGAGGGACAGCACAGAAAGAAATGCATTCAAGTGCACAAGGTGCAGGGAGATGGCTGAGAGTCTCTGGCCATCTAGAGGATTCTCTTTTCTTCCCAGTCCCTTTATTAGGGACACTGGAGCCTGCACCGGATTGGGGAAGTAGAGTTCCCCAAACTTTGAATGTGGTGACCCTGGAAAAGAGGGATCACAGGGAAGGTTCTAGAAAGGAAAGGTGGGAAGGTACACCAACTGGTTCCTAACGTGAGCATATCAGCAGCATTTTAGTCTTGGTTGATGTAGAGAAAAATAGCAGACACCAGAGCAGCCCTGCGGTCAACAGGATGGAGAGTGGGGTGAAGCATGTGCCTGAGGAGAGTGAATTAGCTGGTGGGGGAGTGGGCATGTATGATGTTGGGTTAATCTAATATGGAAAATGCTTGGGACAAATTATACATCTTTGCTGTATCATTATCCACTTTGATGATGTTGGGAGCAGCAGGAACCTGGGAAAATCCCATGGACAGGAGGGTAAATAGATAGTAAAGTTAGCTTTGGGGAAGCAGTTGAACTGAGACGAGGTTTACTAAGTAATACGGAATTATTGACTTAAGGCGAGTTCTTGAGAATGAACACTGCGTTCCTTCCCTCAGGACACCTGTGCCCACAGCTGGGATGTGGAGGACTTGCCAGGACAACACTAACACCCAGGATTGAAGATAAACTGAGCTCACTTGCCACAGTGCTTCCCAGAAAGAAATGGTACAGCAATATAAAGAGAGAATGCTCCTTCTTAGAGCAGAGTTAATGCCATGGGAACAGCTGTTTCCCTCACTGGCATGGACGAGGAACTGTTGAGGGCAAGAATGCATCTCTGAGATTAGAAGGCAGCTCCCAAGCTGGGATGAAGGCCCAGTTCTTGCTTGAAGATGATGATTTGGCAAAATACGGAAAGTCTCTGGGAAGCTGTAGCTGTGGTTGGAAGCAATTAGGAGGGATGGGACAGTCTCCTTCTCTGTCTTCTTCCTCCCCAACAAGAATACTTTGATTCCAACAAAGCACAAGGAAATATCAAAGCTGTTCAAGGGGGAAGATATTCTCGGCAACACCAGGAAAGTCACCTCAATGTAGGAAGGACTTAGTGAGGAGAAAAGGGAGCGATGTGTGCAGCTGCTGGAGGAAGTCAGAAAAGAAGCTGTGACACCCTCGGCCTCAGGCAGCATCCCCATGACTTGGATCCAGAGTAGTCTGGCTGCAACACAGCATCCAGGGACAGAGACCTTCCACGTGAAGCCACATGAGGAGAAGGCAGCGAAGCAAAGCCGGTGCCAAGAGCATACAGAGGAACTGAATGTGCTGCATAAATGTGAGGTTCCCGAAGAAGGCAGACATCAACTCTGCCTTTCACCAGCCCCTTCAAGAGAAGGAGAGAGAAGAGGAAAAGGAAGAAAGATTCCCTAAACTCCGGCCTGAGGAAAGCAGCTGTTAGCACTTATGACCAAGACAAATCTGCTGAAGAGGAAAGAGCCCTGTGTCCAGGATTTTGAACGGGATACAGACCAATAAATTAATCCACGTGTGGATTTCTCTGTTTCTACACATGAGACTCTTTTAAAAGGTAATTGCTAAATATATATATAGACAAAGATGGGAAGATACTTGGAATTTTTTCTGCAGAATAGAAATGAGGATTTCTACATATAAAAGTACAGCTTTGATAATAGCATGAGTCTCCTGTATTCACATTTCTAAGTGATACTCAATATGTTATATCAATTTTCATTATAAAGTTGCAAAATACAGAAACGACTTGCCAAGCTTGACAAAAGCATACAGATAAAAGACATTGTCAAATGCTTAGAAACAAGCAGCCTCAAAGTAGAGCAGGGACAATGACAGTGACCACAAGCTTGCCCTCCCACGTTGGCTTGTATTGGTTGCCTGTGTTAAATGTCAAAGCTCTGAGAAAAGGGGAGTGGCTTCTCTCCGGAAAATGAGGGCCAGATGGAGACATTTTAGAAACCAACCAGAGCCCCCAGAGCTGGCAGCCACCAGTGTGACGCTGCCATGGGCCCTCAGCTCCTGGGCTGTGTCATGCTTTGTCTCCTGGGAGCAGGTGAGTCTCAGAACACCTTGGCAACTCTTGGCCAAAGCTTGCAGGTCTTAGCTGGAGTCCCTTCCTAGGGGCAACAGCACAGGCACCCTCCTCGGCTACCTCTAGCTCTGTCTCCTCTGCTCACAGGTCCCACAGAAGCCGAAGTGACCCAGACCCCAAGACACCTCATCACAGAGACCAAAAAGAAGTTGACAGTGACTTGTTCTCAGAATATGGACCACGAATTGATGTACTGGTATCGACAAGACCCAGGGCTGGGTCTAAAGCTGATCTATTATTCAATTAATGTTGATCATTTTGAAAAGGGAGAGGTTTCTGATGGGTACAAGGTGTCTCGAACAGAGAAGAGGAATTTCCCACTGACCTTGGAGTCAGCCAACATCAGCCAGACCTCTCTGTATTTCTGTGCCAGCAGGTAACCACAGCACTGCATGGCCAGCTGCTCTCCACACAAAAAAGGCAGCCACAGAGCAAGGAGGCTCCTCTCTCAGGAGACCCCACCCAACCAGGAGGAAAACCTTCCCCCACCATCAGTGCCCATAGAAGTCCCTCCCAAGTCCCCAGCTTCTGGGGCTCTGAGGGATGCAGACCCTCTGCAGTGTGTGCTGCTCTCACTTGTTGTACCAATGAGCTTGTCAAAGTTCAGGCAGGACAAGCTAACTGTGCTTGGGCTAGAGCTGGGGTAAGGGATTCCTTTCCTAGACAAGGATTCTTACATACTCTGCCATCTTTTCTCCTTACTGACCTTCACTGTTGCCCAAAGAATAGTCCATACCAATCCAAGTACTTCACAACATGTTGTCCCATATCATAGATCCTATTCCTGGGTGTTTTGTCACCAGGGAAATAGCATGTTCTGAGTCTTTTGCTAAATCTGACATCTCAGCAAAGTGTCTTGCCGCCCACCAAAATGCCTGAGCCAGAGATGTCCTCTCCTTCCACACCTCATCTGTGGCCACATCCTCCACATTTCTAAATATTAAATTCTTTGCAAATTTTACTAATTTTTCTAACCTCATTGATAACATCATGGTCCAGCAAACCTCATCTCTCATCTGGATTCCTTAACCACCTTTCAAGTAATCACCCTCCTTTCTAGTTTGCTACCTGGTTCAATCCACAATCTATTCTCTTGAGCTTAAAACCCATCAGGGTCTTCCATTTACCAGTTAAAGTCTCATGCTTAAGTTACTTCACAAGCCTCTCAGCTCCTTCTAATGATGTGGTGTTTGCATACCTGCCTACCATCCTAACGTGAACTTCCTCTTTCTACAGTTACCACAATTGCCTTCCTTTCTACCAGATATATTCCACCTCTCTCGTGTGACCAACTATGTCCTATGCTGACTCACTCCTGGCTCATCACCTATAGTGTTCATCTTACCTGGAGCACCTTCCTCTTCCTATTTACCTGGATATCTACTAATAACAATTCTTCTGCATATGAATTGAGAAGTCATTTCCTCCAGGAAAATGTCCTTGAATTCCTGAGTAGTTTAGTTAGTTCCTCTGCTAGATGCTTGTATGACAGCCTGAACCTCTATCCTCATGGCAACTAACCCACTCAATTGTTTGTAATTTGAAATTTACACTAATAATAGACATTGAGGTTGATGAGAGCAAGGACCATGCCTATATTGTTTACTTTTAAAAAATATTCACCCTTATCAGAGTGCCTGAAGAAAGTGGTATTAAGTGAATGAGTAAATCAATCTTCTCTTAGATCAGCTCCCCAGCACCCCTCTCACTGGTCCAGAAGCTAAGCCCCCTGAAAAGTCTTCTCCCATACAGTTTGGGAAGATTCCAGGGGCTTTCACATGTGTATATAAAGAAGACAAATCATGTTTCTAGTGGAGTTTATTCTTCCTCTACTCCAGCCTCGGGTTTATTCTGTGCCATATGTCACCCTGACAGGGATTTGTTCATTCTCTTGGGTACCACTGTACCATGGGATCCTCTTCTTTTCCGGATGGGCCCTAAATTACCTGCCTGACACTGCTGAGGCTCCTGTTCTGTACCTTTTATTCACCAGGCAATGCAATCTGGCAGACCCTATTGTTGCTCCCAGCAGGTTCTACCATCACTCCAGGTGTAGTTGATAGCAAAGGGGTAGCTCAATTAGTGAAAAACAAGATAAAAGCTTTTCCTTTTCCTTCTCTGTGTTGAGGGGCAAGATTACAGTTCTGTTTCTTTTTAAAAATATATATTTTTATTAATTTCAGAGAGAATGGGACATGGAGAGAAAGTTAGAAACATCAATGATGAGAGAGAATCATTGATTGGCTGCTACCCATATGCCTCCTACTGGGGATTGAGCCCGCAACCCAGGCATATGCCCAAGACCTGAATCGAATGGGGGACCCTTCAGTCTGCAAGCCAACACTCTATCCACTGAGCCAAACTGGCTAGGGCTGCAGTTCTGTTTCTTGATCCCCAATGTCTAGCAGAGACTGAAACGAAAGTCTCACTGAATCACATACATTCCTCTAAACAGTCACTAAAATTGTAATTATAACATGGAATTGGGGAATGCAGAGAACCTCATCCAGGATACAAATTCTGGCAAAAAAAAAAAAACCATCCAGCTGTGCTCCGAATCAACTCATCCCTCCAAGAGCTATGGTTTTGTGAGTGGGTTGGTCTACCCTTCCCCCTCCTTTTAGGAGAAGCCACTATTTTCTCCCAGTTCTTTGTTTGGAATTGCCTACAAGTTCCTTCAACATGAAAAATAGATATGAAATATGTTCTTAGTTGAATAAATGTATAAAAGAGTAAAAGGGGATGTCTAAGAATAAGAAAATAAAAGTATGGAACAGAAAACATATTCTAGACCTGGGCTGAACTAGGAGAACAAAACATCTCAGTGTATGGATTAATATAAGGAAGGTAAAAAGAGAGCACAGGATGGACCAAATGGTGTATATCTGGAGAAAGAGTTAAAGAGAAAATGGGTGTGGATGTTACAGCCATTTCCCTTCTATGTCTCAGTCCTCACTGACAGATTGGCCTCAGTCATCCAACTGAAGGGGACAGAGCACAGTTAATGTCAGTTCAGGTGAAGGGACACTCTGGCATGGCCTTCCCAAAGAATATTTGTTGAAGACAGAAGAGTCAGTGGAATGAATATAAATGTGGAGGTTTGAGTAAATTTGTAAAAGCAATTTTGAGGAGGTGTTGAGGGAGACACTAGAAATGATAATGCTTCATCTGGGCTGTGGAAATAATTAGAAAATGTAATCGCTCTACATTGATGAAAATTGGTGTGGTGTGATGCTGAAGCAATGTGCAAGGAGATAGAATTTTTAGCACCTGAAATTAATATAGTATTGTACAGTATGTCAACTGTAATTGAAAAAATAAATAAAAATTTAAAGTTTAAGAAAGCGACAAAAATATGAATATACTTCTATAGACCTTATTTAAACCAGCTACTTTCATTCCAAGTTGACAAGTGGTACATGAAAATCCCTTCAGGTGCTGTGGAGAAAATGGGCATGGCCCCTTCTTGTCTTTGGAAGGCAGCTTTGAGCACAGACATATGGCAGAGATGATTATGTCACAGGCTGGCTCATTGGTGCCCATGTCTTATTTGAGTAACACCAGAGCTAACACAGACACCCCACCATGAACTCACCTGCCATGAGCACTGGGGCTTCTATCTGATCTGTAGCCCTTTATCTCCTTAGAATAGGTGGTTCATGGGAACAAATAGGATGTCCTTGAACTTGGTATGCCACACCCCTACACTAAATCTTTCTTGGGTGGTTAGACATCGGTGTCACACCTAAATTCTCTCTTCAGGTACCAGCTCAATTCATCCACAGTGTCTGTGGATGCTGATGTCACTAAAATCCCAGATAGTAAATTTCAGGGTCTGAAAAGAAGGTGTCTCTGTGATGTGACCAAAATACGTACTATGACCTATATGTGCTGATTCAGACAAGAGCCAGGAATGAGGCCACAATCAATCTATTAGTCCATTGGTGTCAGCGGAACCAACAGATGGGAAGTCTCTAAGAGATATGGCATCTTTTAAAGTAATACTGAGAATCCCTCCTAACCTGCAGACATATCTAGACATATCTGCCAACAGTTAACCCACAACACTGCACAGCACTGCCTCTCTTCACAGAAAGGGCTGACACAAGGGGAGAGGTGGCTATGCCTTCCTGAGCCCTGCCCCTACCAGGGGAAGCTACTGCCCCCCAAAAAGCCTTTCTCACCTCACCTTACTGGAGACAGTAAGAGTCCATCCCAGGATGGAGGATGGCCCAGACTCTTTATCAGAATTCACCTGATACTAATCCGGCTTCCCTGGCACCACCTGCTGGAGGGTGATTCTCTCTACCTCAAACACAAGGTGGTCCTCAGGGCCTCTGTCCAGGGCCCCACAGGCTTTCTAGTCCATTGCATTTGCCCATCCCCACCACTGGCACCAGCAACAGCATTGGACTCTCCAGTCCTACTTTAATTTCCATTCAAACTGCTTTTCTAATTTCAGGTCTTGGCCCTGAATTTCCCTTCTCAGGGCTCAACACCTTATTTGGAGTTATTTTATAACTGCATTTTATTGGAAACTGTCACCTAACTACCATCATATTGCACACACCATTTTCTCTGCCAGGTCCACCTGGCAAACTCATTCTTACCCTTCAGACCTCATGATTGCTTCCCAGGTTCCCCAGGAAGTCTCTGGTCATGCACACAGAATGGCAAAGGTTTATGACAGACCTGGTAAGGATACACAGCCAGATCATAAGGGAAAAGACCTAGGCAGAGTATGGAGGAATCTATATGAGATGTCCTACACTCCCTCCCTCCAATGAGGCTACACACTTTCACCCCAGCTATGAAAATGCAGTCACCTGTGTGCAATGTTGCTGCCCAGAGAAGCCCACCAGAGACTCAGCACCCAGATATTTTTGGTGGCTGGTTTTATGGACTGAATTGCATCCCCTCAAAATTCATATGTTGAAGTTCTATGCCCCAGTATCTCAGGATATGACTGTATTTGGAGATGAGGTCTTTAAAGAAGTAATTTATGTTAATGAGATCATTGGAGTGGGTCCTTTCCCAATATGCCTGGTGTCTTTATTTAAAAAAAGAAAAGAAAATCAGGACCCAGTCACACACAGAAGGAAGATCATGTGGCAACAAGGGGAGAAGATGGCCTGCTATAAGCCGATTGGTTCCTCTGAAGAAACCAATCCTGTTGATGCCTTGATCTTGGACTTCTAGCCTTCAGAATAGTGAGCAAAACAAATTTCTGGTTTTTGTCTCCCACTATGGAAGCATTAGCAAACTAACACAGGTGATCATACAGGCACCCTCTCCCTGGCACATTCCAAAATTCCAGACTCAAAGAAGCAAAGTGAGTGTTCAACATCAACCACATTGTGCCAGCAGCCTAGACACAATGAACTAAACAGCGGGGACACTACTGAAATCCAGATACCCAGATGCAATCCCAGAGCCTACTCTGTAAGCAGGTCCTTCTAAGATAGCTGTCTCAGGCTTGCTATGCTTTTTCCCCACACACACACACACACACACACACACACACACACACACACACACACTGACACTCCTATGAGGAAAAGGGGTGGCTTTCACTCTAGCCCCTCTACTAGTAAATTCTCTTAGAATCTGAGGATTGCTGAGGGATCATGAGTGTGGGCAGGGATGATGACATCAGAGATGATCAGCCTGTAACCTTGGCCTCAGAGAAAATACACTTGTGCCTCAAACCTGCCATGGGACTCAGGCTCCTCTGTGGTGTGGCCTTTTGTTTCCTGGGTGTAGGTGAGTCTGGGAAGTTGGTGGTGAACTCCTAACTTATTATTTCTAGGCCCTGGATACAAGACTTTGCCCTCATCAAGCTTCTTGATGACCTCCTTTTTTAAGCTCCTTTATCCTCCTTTCACAGGTCTCATGGATGCAGAAGTAACCCAAGTCCCAAGATATCTGATCAAAAGAAAGGGAGAGAAAGTGTTTATGGAATGTTTACAAGATATGGACCATGACAGAATGTTCTGGTATCGACAAGACCCAGCTCTGGGGCTGCAGCTGCTCCACTTCTCATATGGGGTTGACAATTACGAGAAAGGAGATTTCCCCGATGGGTACAGTGTCTCCAGGAAGAAGAAGGAGGGCTTCTCCCTGATCCTGGGATCTGCCAGCACCAACCAGACATCTGTGTACCTCTGTGCCAGCAGTATATCCACAGCGCTGCACAACCACATCCTCTCTGCACAAAAAGGGCATGTGCCAGAGGGAAGTGACCCTAACTCAGGGCTGAGTTACACTGGCTACTTTGAACAAAGGTGGCCACTCAGTGGAACCAAGCCCATGGACGTACAATTTGGCCTGCAAAGCACAGGATATTTTTTATGCCCCATGCACCATCGTTTCTGAATTCGGGGCCATTTCGAAGTTAGTCTGACCAGACTTGTGTATTATCCCCAGCCTAAATTCATGAGACTCTACCACAGTCAGGGGGAAACGTCCTCACACATATTTACATGGAAGAAGCTCTGTTCTATCATTTTTTTTTTTACCAATTTTTCTCTTCCTGTCTTATTCTTGTCCCTCTTACTGTCATTTGCCACTTTGCTCCATGTCTTTGCTCTTAACCAATGTTTCACTAGGGGGCATCACACAAGTGAAACTCCTTCTTCAGATGAATTTTATTCTCCCTATGTTGATTGAGAAAGCGTGTGGAATTTGAATTCTGTTTATTCAATCTAAAATTAGAACAACTCTAATAAAAAGCAATCTTTCTCCATATTCTATAAGTGGTCACTAATGTTTTACTAGAAACAGGTAAGGAATAAATTATGATGCAGAGGTTATAAAAATTAGGTTACTTCTGTACACATGATCATCTGGAAAAGTATCTGTGTATTTTAAAAATATATTTACTTGATTTCAGAGAGGAAGGGAGAGATAAAAACATCAATGATGAGAGAGAATCATCCATCTGTTACCTCCTGCACAACCCTCAAAGGGAATTGAGCCAAACCATGACCTTCTGGTTTATAGGTCGACACTCAACCACTGAGCTACTCCAGCCGGGCATATCTGTGCATTTTAAAGAATGAAACATCTATCCTGTCTGTAAATAGTAATTGAGTCCTTTGGGAATATGAGAGAAATACTTTGCTTGGAGCGATGGATACACGATGCAGTGTGCAGATGATGTTTTGTTGAGTTATACACTTAAAACCTGTATAGTTTTGCAAGCCAATGTCACCCCCAAGAAATTCAGTGAAAGAATAAACATAGTAAAAGATTATAACTTCAAAAAAGAGTATTGGAAAGCTTGGTAGAGTTCACAGGTGTGTGCATTTGTCAAAACTTATTTAATGGTACTTAAGAGTTGTGTCTTTTACTGTATGCAAATTTACCTTTAAAAAGAATCATAAATAAATATTGAACATTACTTAATTATATGCATGCTTAAGTGTTTAAAAGTGAAGTGTGCCTTTAATTAACTTTTAAATGTATCCAAAATGTACATGGGTAGATGGATAGTTTTATGATAAAGCAAAAAGTAGCTTTATCAAGGTGGTAGAATCTAAGTGGTGGGCACATGAATGCTCAATATAAAACTTTCAACTTCTATAGAGGTTTTAAAATTCTCATAATAAAATGGGAAATAATAATGAGGCAAATATGTATGTTCTGATATAAACTAAACTTTTAAATGTATTGCTAAGAATACATTGTTAATAAAATAAGCAGCAAGGTATAGGAAGACCAATCAGATACTTGTAAACTTGAATAAGTCAAGAATATGTCTAGTAACAGATACAACAAGCTTATTGACCAGTTGCTTCTGGGGAAGGTACCTTAGTTTTTGCTCAGTTTTGTGTTTTTTGAAATTTTAGCCATGTGCATGTATTAATTAAATAAATAAATACATTAAAATTATATGATAACGGTAACCATGACACCTCTGAAAGAAAAGTCTAAAGACACGAGTGCTGTTTGAAGACAATGAAAAGAGAGAAGAATGTCTTTGCTATTGTTTTATAAAAGAAAGAATACCACTGAGATGGAAAGATTTGGAATTCTTTAAAGACTAAGAATCATTGGTAATTTTTAGGATTTAGGATGAATGAACTAGAAAAAGATCTTGAGTTATTTTGGCAGAAATTTTGATATATTTTATTAAATTTTTAAAATGTATCCCTAGATGTCGAGAAAAAAAATGGAGTATTCTATACCTTTCATCAGTATACTAATCAGGGTTTGTCTTAAATCATTCACTGCCTCTGGCACCGCCCGTAGATGTACAGGCTGCAAACACACACACACACACACACACACACACACACACACACACACGCCATAGCAGAAAGGCTTACTGAAATATTATTATCTCTAACATGCTGCATTTCCTTGATCATAAGGTAAATTGTTTTTCCAGTTATATATTTCCAAAATATGAGTAAATCCTGTAATCTATTTTCATTTCTAATGTAATATTAACACCACCTAAAAATAGCCATTATATTTTAAGAGTGCATCTTATTCAGTGGTTCTCAACCTTCCTAATGCCGTGACCCTTGAATACAGTTCCTCATGTTGTGGTGAACCCCAAACATAAAATTATTTTCGTTGCTACTTCATAACTATAATTTTGCTACTGTTATGAATTGTAATGTAAATATCTGATAGGCAGGATGTATTTAGGTGACCCCTGTAAAAGAATCGTTCGACCCCCAAAGGGATCGCGACCCACAGGTTGAGAACCGCTGTATAATTAGATGGACTTTCTGAATCAAAGATATAAGGTAGGTTAGTTTTACAAGAATTTATTTCTAAAGGTCCTTGTTTCCTTTATGGTGTTTGGCCTGTCATTCTCGTTCACTCACCAGATTTTATTAAGTTCAGACAACTGCAAAGTGAGACCATCCTTGACAATATTGATATTCACATTGGGTTTTGAGGTCACATAGACATGGACTTGAGTGTTGCCTGTGTCACTTACTATTGGATTATGTGAACTTGGATAGATTATTTAAGATGTTTATGTTTTCCTCATCTGTAAAAATGGGAAAATGGGATCTAAGTAGCCTAATTTATAGGCTGAAATCATACATGTGAAGCATGGAGTAAGTGCACAAAAATACTGGCTTACTGGCTCTGAACAATAAAGTATTTTATTTGGAGGGAGGAAAACAGGAGTAGAGGCCAGTTTACTAGAGTATGGGTTGCGGGAGGAATAATGGGGATGGTTTGGGACAATGAAGACTCAACAGACAGTTGAAATTCTGAGTTATAAGATTCCCTCATATTCTAAAGTTTTCCTTTAGTTATTTGAAGTCAGTGCTGCATCCCATTTTTGCTTATACCCAAAGGGTAGCACATACAGGGCACTGAATAATGATGGATGGAAAGGTGGTGGACATATAGTGGGTGATGGCAGTTACATACTGGGATACCTTGTGAGTGAAGAGTTACACAGTTCCACTAGGGGCAGACTAATTTTCTCCACATTTTGCAGAAA
>NW_005356173.1:64223-94687 GCF_000412655.1 Myotis brandtii
GCCCATCTCCCTCCTCCCCAGTTCTCATCCAGATGAGCTCTGTCGAGGCAAGCTGGAGGGAGGAAACCACAGCTGTCAGGCAGAGACAGATGTTTGTGTGTTTGTGGGTAGGTATGAGTATGAATGTGTAGACTGAGATGGAGAGAAAATGTGTGGGACTAGCTAGAGGGCCTATCCACAGACATGAAAGGTGGCTACTGGGAGCCTGAAGATAAATTCCTCCAGAAGAGTGCTTAGAAATGCTCAGTAAAGACAAACAAATATAGTTTGCCTTCAAGTGACAAGTTCAGAAATACTCTTTAACTATTTCTTCTCAATGCTATATTTAGCCTGTTCTCTATCAATATAGTTCAGAAGGCCCTTAGTCATCTTGATAGCATACTGGCCCATTGCACTCATGGTATTATGCTGATTGTTCTTTGTGAATAGAAATTATAAAGCACTCTAGATGCCTCAGTATATGACATATGCAGACCAGAACAATGTAAAATCTGCAAAAGTTCAGGGACCTGCCACATTGGTGAGTTTTTAAGTAGTCCAGATGTGTGGGACATGTCAGAATTTCCCCTCTAATATGAGAGATAAGTCTTATTACCATCTACTATGCAATAAGAAGTGCAGTAATTCGTGGGCTTCTATGGACTTTGGAATTAACATATACTGCAGTTGGGTGTGCTGCTCTGGTCTGTTACTATATCATCTGTAAGGCTGGCCCTGGATGGGCACAAGAGAGTTGTGTAGCAGAAACAAGGTTGGGATGAAAGCGGCCCTGCCACCTGGGCCAGACACCACGCAGGCTCAGTTGTTCTTGAAGTACCTGAGGCCAATTGGGATGCTCTGTGAAGCCCTAGGCATTCCTCAAGGCTGATGCAAAGAGTTTTGGTGGAAAGCCATACTTTTTCCACCTGCCAATAACTTGTTGTCCTTTGAAAACCTGCTCCAGGCTTTTGACCGAATGCCTCATCCCACATTCAGAACTGGATGTCATCTGATCAGCAGCACTGGAAAGCTGAACATGCACAGAGTTTTCTGAGATACGTGGGAAATATATAACCAAGACCAGACTCAAGCATAGCTGGAAGAAGGGACAATTTAATTTCAAGAGCACGTCTCAGTCTCAGAGTACCCACTCCTATTTCACACACCTTGACCCCTCAATTCATACCCAAGGCTTCATGGGATAAATTTGCACTGTGTTCTAGAACGCTCATTACAGTTTAATACAGTGTGTTTCTGATGGTAGTGGTGAAAAGTAATCCTCAGATGGGCCAGAACTTCAGCCCATAATTTTATAGAAGAAGAGATGGCCTGAAGTGTAGACCTACTCCTTGTTCAACTTTCACTCTATCATATTCTAGTCTATTCATTCCCATTTTCCCTCCTTTTGCTTCTCTGTGCTACATTGTGGGTAATTTCTTTAGACCTGCTCTCCAGTTTACTAATTCACACCTCAGCTTCAATAAGCTATTTAACCTTTCAATTGATTCTTTAAATTAAATTATATAAATTTCCATTACTAAGAACTCTACTTGGGTCTTTTACAAATAGGAGCGGTCATTTTTGAAAGCACCTTGCTCCTTGTGTTTTTTGAAGTTATTTATCTAAGGATATTATGCATTTATTCAGAATTTTGGCAAGCTGGAGGGAGGAAACCACAGCTGTCAGGCAGAGACAGATGTTTGTGTGTTTGTGGGTAGGTATGAGTATGAATGTGTAGACTGAGATGGAGAGAAAATGTGTGGGACTAGCTAGAGGGCCTATCCACAGACATGAAAGGTGGCTACTGGGAGGTTTTCCGGGAAATATCTATTTCTGCCTCTATCAAACAATTGGGATGCAATATATCTGATATCATTTGGTTTTATAATTCTCAGTGTGTATCTTCTCGATCATACAATGTCTATCCCAAACCCTGAAGGGCTGATAACACAACACCATGAATATTTAGAGGAAACTTTTTAAATCCTCCACCCAAAGCCAAACCAGGAAAAATAATACTTCTTGTTAACTGCCTGTGGAATTATTTTGTTGATTTGTCCTTTCATTAAACGTGTAGCCCTTCCTATATCCTGGCTTCATACAGAAATGATTTCCGTCTCACTCCTAGTTTACTACAACGTCCAGTGGGTCTTGCCCAATTTTCACACATACTAATTCGGGGGCCTCTGGGATCCACATATGAGTCTATTGGATCTAGTGCAGTGGTCGGCAAACTAATTAGTCAACAGAGTCAAATATCAACAGTACAATGATTGAAGTTTCTTTTGAGAGCCAAATTTTTTAAACTTTAACTATATAGGTAGGTACATTATTATTAACTTAATTAGGGTACTCCTAAGCTGGCCTTTGCTAAAAGCGTCCTCAATCTGACTGAGGTACGTTCACTGAGGTCGACCCCTTCCAACTCTCCCATCCACACTCGTCTTGTATATTTGTTTCGTCGATCTTTTGTCACCCGTGTGCGATTTGTGGAAGCGACTAGCACTAACCACTGCACATGAGACTGCTGACTGACTGGTTCACTCAACTCCTGCATGAATCAAGCACACCTCCCCCACACCGCATCTCCTGTCGCCCAACTGACCAACACCCCCCACTTCTTCTAACGCCACTTCTTCAAAATAGACTCGCCCAGGCTGAAAACCGACTTCTGCGCATGGGTCATGAAGTTTCAATCGCACTGTACATTCGCGCCCGCACGTGATATTTTGTGGAAGAGCCACACTCAGGGGGCCAAAGAGCCTCTTTGGCTCGCGAGCCGCGGTTTGCCGACCACTGATCTAGTGGGTCCAGTGCCAGCTTCCCTAACTGCCTCATGCTCCCATTTCCCCAAGAAATGGGCAAATTCACG
Source organism: Myotis brandtii (assembly GCF_000412655.1). Classification (NCBI taxonomy): domain Eukaryota; kingdom Metazoa; phylum Chordata; class Mammalia; order Chiroptera; family Vespertilionidae; genus Myotis; species Myotis brandtii. The sequence continues at coordinate 67,075 of NW_005356173.1, forward strand.
TGCAGATAAGTCGGGCTGTGAGCACCTTTCTATACGACAACACAGGTTTCTCCTAAGAAGCATTAAAACACTGGCTAGAAGCTTGAATTCTGGCATCAGACAGACCTGAGTTTAAAATTTGGTTCTATTGCTTGATCACTGGATCTAACTTTGAAAGGGTTACACAATTCATTTATATATCTCCACATGTGTAAAATGACGATAATAATGAAACCCACAAAATGAGGTAGGAGGGTTTGCTATAAGAATGGGATGAAATTACCCATATAAACTACATAACACTGTGCCTCAGAGAGACAAAACATGCAACTTAGTTACTACCTAAATTTATTTCTCACTGTAATACATGAAATTGTACCTTAGCAATTCCTTTCCTGAGGTTAGCTATTGCCCTTTCTGGGAAAGTTTTATTTATTATTACAATAGTTTTAGCTGTTTTAATTGCAAAATAAATGAATGGTATTGTGATATACAGAGATTATTAAAATGAGAACTTTTAAATATTTTTATTGAGTTTCAGAAAGAGAGGAAAGGAGAGGGAGAGGGGGAGAGAGAGAGAGAGAAACATGATGTCAAAGTGGAACATCAATTGCCAGCAACCCTGGCATGTGCTCTGACCAGGAATCTAACTGGCAACTTTTCTGTACATGGGATGACACTCAACCAACTGAGCCATACTGGCCAGGGCTAAAATGAGAATTTAAATCATGCATTTAAAAAAAGTTAGATCATATCATACATACTGTTTTATAATTTATTCTCTTAACCCATCAATATTTCATGAACACCATGTTATATTAAAAATACCTTATATCAACTTCTATAATAATATTTTAATGTATTAATGATAATCCTTTTTAAAAATTGTTTAATGATTTTTAGAGAGAGAGGAAGGGAGAGAGAAACATCAATCATTTGCCTCCCGTACATACCCCAACTGGGGATCAAACCCGCAACCTAGGTATATGCCCTGACTGGGAATCGAACCCACAACCCTTTGGTGTATGGGATGATGCTCCAACCAACTGAGCCACTCACCCAGGGCTAACCATCCTTTATATATCAGTTTTAAGTCAAAACCAATGGCAAGGTAAAAACCGTATGCTAGATGACAGGGTTATTTCATTTAAAAAGCAATGGTTGTGTTTTGGTTTATTTCTCTTACAGACTCAGCAGGCAATAACAAAATCCTCTTTTCCCCACCTTCACATGACTGACTCCTTCTTATTCAGATTTTAACTCAAATATCACCTTCCCAAAAAGATCTTTCCTGGCCACCTTACCTAATACAGCACTGTTGCCCCAACCACCAGTCACTTACATTGATTATCACTTTATCCTATTTTAATCCTTACTAATCACCATTATCTGATAGAAATATATATGCTATATATACATAATAGACATATTCTTATTTATTGTCCATCTCCCATTGCTGTAAACACAAATACACATTAATGCCACTAAAGCAAGCACCTTTTCTATTTTCTGCATCGCTCTTTTCTTATAGCTTAGAAAAAAACACAACAACATCACGGGAATTCAATAACTATTTACTGAGTGTTATGGATGAGTTGTGGTCCTTCAAAATTCGGCGACAGGGTCATGAAAAAGCTAATTAAATTAAACCACGACCATTGGGGTGGGCCCTAATCCAATCTGGCTGGTGTCCATATCACAAGAGATTAGGACATACTTGGAGAGAACACTAGGGTTATGCTCACAGAGGAAAAGTAATGTGAGAACACTGTGAGAAGGTAGCCATCTGCAAACCAAGGAGGGAGGCCTCAGGAGAAAACAATCCTACCAATACCTTGATCTTGGACTTCTAGTTCCCAGAACTGTGAGAAAATAAATTTCCATTGTTTGAGACACCCATTCTGTGGTATTTTGTTATGGCAGCTTTAGCAAACTAATACACTAGTAGAGAAATATAATTCAGAAATAGAGGAAAATTCACCAAGCTGTATGGACTTCCTTGGAGAAAAACTCTAGAAAAGCATTTGAATGTAGATAATGTCAGCCCATAAGAAAATGAACTAGATTGTTCTAACAGGGAGGGAACGGATGCTTTGACCTTTATATCTGGATACAAAGATGGCCCAACAACATGTTCCAGGCCCTCTGCTGTCTCCAAGGCTGGGAAAGGGAAAGATGTTATGGGTTCTAGATACGTAATCCCAGAACCTGCTCAAACACAGTGGCCCTGAAGTGGAGGGTCTTCAAATGGAAACTGTGTTGGTTGGTGCCTGTGTGGACAGAGCACTCCCTTTTGGACCTGAGAGCCTTTTGCATATACTCCTGAATGGGTTGGCCTATAGCAGTGGTTCTCAACCTTCCTAATGCTGTGACCCTTTAATACAGTTCCTCATGTTGTGGTGACCCCCAACCATAAAATTATTTTCGTTGCTACTTCATAACTGTAATGTTGCTAATGTTATGAATCATAATGTAAATATCTGATATGCAGGATGTATTTTCATTGTTACAAATTGAACATAATTAAAGCATAGTGATTAATCACAAAAACAATATGTAATTATATATGTGTTTTCCGATGGTCTTAGGCGACCCCTGTGAAAGGGTCGTTCGACCCCCAAAGGGGTCGTGACCCACAGGTTGAGAACTGGTGGTCTAGAGTTTTATGAGCCAAATGAGTGGAGGGAGCCCAATTGGCTTATCACCAAGCTGGGCTTGTGGGACTCAATCTGGATAGAATATGAACTGGAAAATAAATGCACATGTTACTCATTAAACTCTGAGTATCATGGGAGAAGTCATGGCTGCTACAATAACAATGGCCCACATGGGTAGTCCTCCTAGGCTCTCTCCCAATTTCTTCTGTTGTTTTTTGTAAATATATTTTACTGATTTTTTACAAAGAGGAAAGGAGAGTGATAGAGAGTTAGAAACATCGATCACCTGCTTCCTGCACACCTCCTACTGGAAATGTGCCTGTAACCAAGGTACATGCCCTTGACCAGAATTGAACCTGGGACCTTTCAGTCTGCAGGCCGACGCTCTATCCACTGAGCCAAACTGGTTAGGGCTCGATTTCTTCTGCTTATTCTCCAATAACCTTGGGAGTCACTTAAGCAATTCTAGTAGGTCCAAGGATGGGACAAAGAGTGACTGAAATGTGAACAGAAAGACCATTATAGTATAGAGACCAATCTATATTTACATTAAAAAATAACCTCAATCCACTTCCCTATTCACCCCTCCATAAAGGCCTAAAGAATATATAAAATATTCAAATGTTCCCTCTGGGCATAAAACATGTTTGTGCTCCCTGGCTTCAAGGTGGGGGATAGGATGGGATTAGGGGAGGAGCAGAGGCTACTCCATTTAGCCAACCAACCTGTCTATGCCTCCATGTCTCTCTCACTCTTGGATTTTTCTGGATCACACAGAGGGCTTCGCCACTATCCAGATTCAGTGACCTTCAGGATAAGGTATTCAAGAAAATAGTCCTTATTGGATAAAGGAAAAAGATATAGTTTAGAAAAATAATGGAGGAAGAAAGGAGCTGGGAGATTGGAAGAAAGATAGCCCGGAATGTGACAATCTGTTTGGAGAGTGATGAAGGAGACTGAGGCCCAAGGAGGAGTTGATTGTTGATTATGAGCTGAGAAGAAATAACTGAGTTGGGGGGTGGGGGCGGGGGATTTAAAAGGAAGAAATTAGTTATTTGTAATCTGACCAAAATCTACTTCTCAGACTATTGGGAGGTCTGAAAGAATCTAATATGTGGCAACACAATGGAAATGAATTTAGCTTAAAGAGGTGTCATCTGTTTATTCCTTAACCAGGTGACCTTGATGAAGTCAACCTTTGAGCTTTAGATTTCTCATTGGTAAAAGGAAGAAAACTATACCTCCTGCCTACCTCATGAGACTGTACTGAGCATTGAATAAAAGGAAGGGGAGCCAAAATTTATATGTTTAAGCAGGCTGATTCTAGAGTCAGACTACCATGCTACCATTCATCTCTACAAATGACAGGCTGTGTGACCTTGAGGAAGTTACTTCACCTCTATAAATCTCATTTTGGCATCTATAAAATGGGCAACCCCATAAGTAGCTATGATAATAAAAATTTTTAAAAAGGTCCTTGAAAGGTTCACACAGTGTTTGTATAGTAAGCACATAAAAACTATTTCATATTATCATACAGTGGTTGTATAGTAAGCACATAAAAACTATTTCATATTATCATAATTAAAAGACAATGGTTTGATATGCTAAGCACTAAATATGAACTAATAGAATGTCTTAAAGAAATAGACAAAGGAATCCAAGGTTCACATTGAAAAGTACCAAGAGCTGTATAGACTTATCCAAATTGAATTGAAGCAAAGGAGGACTTGAATCCATCCCACAGACCTGAATCCATGCTACACATCTGAGCCTAGAGTATGATGCAACAGTCTCCACCTATAGCTATCTTCTCTGTCTATAGGGTGGTTCCTGCTACTTTGAATAAAACTGACCTCATAGTCTGTGTGGTTGTGATGTTTTATTCTAAGGAGCACAAAATATCAAAGGGAGCCTAGTTTTAAGGGTTTAGACACAGAAAATTCCCAAGGTCTTGGGTGTTCCCTTTTAGACAGTGTCAGAGCTGTAAGCACCAATAACAAAATGTTTCCCCTTGCCCAAAAATAATTTCCTATATTCTACCAAGGATAAATTACCTCCCCAATACTTTCCCAGGTCATGTTGGTATCCACAGCAAGAATTTCTCCTTATTCTCTAAACCAGGACTTTCTATGAAGACCCCACAACAAGGGATACAAATAAATAGCATATTAGGTGATGTTTCAGGACAAGCCCCTATTACTGAGGCTCCATAACCTGGATAAACCTGGGTCAGCTACCTGTGAGCACAGAGAGGTGTGTCATACATGCCTTAGAAGTGTCCTAGTGGAGTACAGGTCATGGCAAGGCAAGGCTCTGAGACCAGGTGCCAGGTGGAATGCTGCGACCTTCATGGCAGTGTTCAGGATCTGAAGGAGGGGCTGATGCACAATGAAAATACTATACAAGAAGTATTAATTTAGAAGGCATTGGGGCCAGGTGGTGCCTCTTTCTTTTTTTCCCCAAAATGTTAAGATTTTTATTTACAAAGCTTCTTTGTTGTACAGAAAGTAAAAATGTGTTACAGTCTTGGTGTAACTGGTAGCCACAGCTGGTTGATTCACCAATCATAGCTATCCACGCTATGATACAGCAAGAGTCTTACATGAAAACCTAAGAACGCTTTCAATGTTGTTAGGGTGCAGTCCCCAAGCTTGGTGGTGAATTTCCAAAAGGGACTAAATAGAGGAAGGCGGAATGTCACAGGAACTATTCTTTGGCTCTTTGAGTGGGTGGGTGTCCTGGGGTTTGTATCACAGCTACCTATTTTTTTAAAACAGCTACCAAATCCATATGATGAGCAGTCCAACCAATACTGAACAGTTCTTTTGGGGTGTTTTTTTTTTTTGCAGATTATTTGGGTTCTTAACATCTTCTCCATCATCTGTTTCTCTCTTCCTCTTTTCACCTTTCCCGCTTTCTTCTTCCTCTTCATCCTCATCCTCATCATCTTCATCTTCATCTTCATCAACTTCTCCATCATGTCCAAATTCTTCTTCCTCCCCACTGACTTCATCTTCATCCTCTTCTCCTTATACATCTTCGTCTTTATCTTCATCATCAGATTCTTCTTCCTCACCATCCTCATTCTCCTCGTCCTCCTCATTTCTCCTTCTTCATCATCCTCTTCTTCATCCACACAGTCCACCTCAGCATCTGAGTCAGGAGCTTCTCCATCCTCTTGGTCATAGCCATCCAGGTAGGTCAGCTGGGGCAAGAGTTTGAAGACACTCTCTCAGTAGTCATTCAGGTTAGTAACCTCACAGTTAAACAGATCCAGGCTTTTCAGACATTCAACTTTTTCAAAGGTTCCAAGGTACTGATATCTTTCAGTTTATTTCCACTTAAATTTAGATGTGTGAGATTTGGAAGTTTTTCTGCCAACATGTCCAAACATCCAGAGATTCTCTTGTCACTGAGCTCAAGCTTTTTCAATTTTGGTAGTTTGGGGAAATTTGAAACTGAAATCAAGCCTACATTTATTAAACTGAGGAACTCTAAGTTCACAAATTCAGCTGTTAAGCCCTCAGTTTTCCCATCATCTGATTTGCAATTGTCCAGGACAAGTTCTTGAACAGCTGCCGGGGTCTGGTTCCTCAGCTCCAGTTTGAAGAGACACACCAACCTCTGGCCTGGTCCGATTTTTATTCACTTGAATACACATTTGCCCTTTAGCAATGCAATACAGGCAGTCAAAGGTAAAGTTTGATGAACAATGTAAGGATTATCAGGTTAGGAAATTTCGTTGAGCCATTGAGCCCACAGCAGGGCAGTTTTATGCTGATTTTCAACCCAGCTGAATATCAAAGTCCATTGGTCTTCCAATGTTTCTTTTTGCATTTTTATGCTAACCGCTGTTTGCTTTAGCCTCCAGGAGTGGAAGGTTAATTACATCTTCTATTTCTGCCAGGAAGACAAGCATCAGGAGGGATCAGGATGGAGCTTGCCCTCTGACTTGATCCCAAATAAACATTCTCTTAGATCCACCAGCCATGATTCTCATGCTTCTCTACACTTCCCATGTCTTCCTGTAGGCCTGAGACCATTTTCAGATCTGTATAATCAGGCGAGACAGAACCTTTCTGATTCTCAGTCTCATCTTCTATAAATGGAGATAATTTTGTTCTGCATAACTCACAATTAAAACATTTGTGAAAAGTTTAACTTGAAACTCAACCCAAATGAAAATCAGCATGGTGTGTGTGAAAACCTAAAGCCCTTTAAAAACTGTCAGGCACTATACAAATATAGCAGTATTCCCACCTGGATATAAACCCATCAGAGGTTAGAGGGTGTGCAGTGAGGAGAGGGGAGGGCTCTGAGCAGTGGGTCTCCTGGTAAGGAGAAGCTGGCTTCCAGTCATGTCAGACACTGGACCAGAAGACACCCCATGGGCCCCTCTTAACCCATGGGTCTCACATTGGCATTTCCCCCATTCACTCTGGTTTTCAGTTCCTCCATCCCTCTAACCTACTTTCTATCTCACCATTTCTGAGTTTTTCTCATTTGGTTCTTCATCTCCAGAATATTTACTCATTTCTACCTTTCATAGAATTCAATGAACTCTGCCCACTCCTGCCCCACCACTAACCCTGAGCTCAGAGGAACTGAGAAGTCTCTTCATCTGAGGGCCCCTCAACCAGGCTCACATAGACTCAGACACAGACTACTTCCATCTCTATACCCCTCTGGCCAGGTTTTGCCTCAATAAATTACAGAACTGTGTCTTGGTGGCCATGGAAGGTCCCAAATTGAAATCATTTTCTGGGAAGATTCACTCTATATGGATCCCAGCATAGTAGTGCCATTGCATCTAAAATAGAAAATTCCAGACACTCCCCACCGCCCCACCACCCCCACACACACTGCATCTTTGTTATTGATCACCCAATACTTAGCTCCTTTATCATGTGCTAATTCTTCTACCTACTGCTAATCTTCTGATCAGAACCCAATTTTATCATTGTCCAAACCCTTTCCAAAATCTGATTGCACATAATTCTAGCTCAAACTGTCAGCTCTTAGCAATTGAGGCAATTTTCATCACTGTTAGTATAGATTCCCATGGCAACCAGGAGGCTGCTTAAAGAGACCCTAAAATAAGGTGAGTGGTGAGAAAGGCCAAGGTCCTGATAGTGAAGAAGAGGAGGAATGTGGTCTTCTGTCCCCCAAATGTACCTGGTGACACCAATTTAACCCTTGCCCTTTCCACCTTCCAAATACCCTCCTCCATAGGCTTTGATAAGCAGGAGAGCCAGCTGAAAGCCCAGAATTCCAAGGGACGCAGCCTCTTCCTTCTCATCACCCCTTCATGTTACAAACCTGGTTCCTCAAAGCCTTGGATTTGACCCTCCTGCATACTGATTTAGAGTTGAGAATGGGTCTTCATGCTCACATATAGAAACTTAGAGAAGACTTCTTTCCTCTCAGGGACTCCAGGATACTGAGCAGCCACCTTTATGACCAATATCAGCCCTTCCTTACAGTCAGTTAAATAAATCTCCATGAGGTCAGAAAATTTCTAAGGGCCCAGTTTGCTCTTCTCCTCCTAAACCTCATCCTCTTAGCCTAAGAAGGCCCAGATGTTGTATGTGGGGCTTGGCTTCCCCTGTTCTCCTCATCCTGGAATACCTCTATGAATCACCAGGTCTTCTTCCTCTCTGCCCTCAGAAGGTAAATGTTCTAATCACCTGTAGGTCACAAACCCACAGAGTGGCCAAAAATAGCAGAGTTGATCCAAGACCCTGGGAAAGGGAAAGCTGCAGGTGTGTTTGCACAGGGAGTAGTGGAGGCCAACCACCCTCACCTCGGGAGGTATAAAGGCTCTCCACCACCAACACAGTTCTACTTCTGCCACCATGAATCCACTCCTGATCCTTGCCTTTGTGGGAGCCGCTGGTGAGTTCCATGTGTTGCTTCAGGCCCTGTCTCCTGGCAGAAATACAATTTGCACCACCTTGGTGCCTCTCCTATTTACCTGTGCTCTGATGTTCTCTCTCCCCTGTCTAACACCCCTCTATCCCATTCCTGGGCTCTCTTTAAGCCTTACCTCTCTCACCTTCTGGATGACCCACTCTCAGCTCCATCATCCATTCATCTCAGGCTTTTAGTAGAGAGGCTGGAAAGGGAGGTGAGGTGAAACTGGTCTATTAAATTGACCAGTGGTCTTGAGGCTTAGCTCTGACAACTCTGGGTGAGCTGCACTCTGGCTATTTTTTTTATATTGATTAAGGTATTACCACTGTGGCTATTCTTAACCCCAGATACACAACCTACAGAGACTGAAAGTACATTCATGCCCGATTCCTAGCTCTAGAAATTCTGACTTCTTTGGCCTAAGGTGTGGCCTGAGCATTAAATTTTTAAGTTTTCCAGGTAATTTTAAGGTCTCAGGTGTAAAGCCAAGGTTGAGAATCATGATTCTATCAGCCAATAACAGGGCCTAACTTTGTCCCATCCATTGGGTGTGGGGGCTCCTCTCCCTGGCCTCTCTGTGCCGATTTGAACTATGGGAGAAGCTGGTGCAGTCAGAGTGACTGAGCCAGGAGGTTTTCCTTGTTGGGCCAGCTCATCCTGATCCTCAAGGGCTCTGATAGTCGTGGGGAGCAGATGAGTGATGTTGAGCAAGAGAGAAGCATTCAATGGGTGAGAACACCACATTCTGAGTTGTATCACATTGAGGGCACTCTGAGGATGTTTATTGTGTCCTCATTCTCCTGCTGCCCCTGTAGAGGTCTGGGCTGGATCCCTGCAGGGTACCTAGCTATGTGCCCTGCAGACACAAGGAGAGGCTCAGGAGAACCACATCCATTGCACAGACTGGGGATGGCAGTGTGTCCTCACTGCCCATCCTTGCTGCCCGTCATCTCTGTGCTTATGAAGGAATCTTAATTAGTATGACCCAGCCACGTGCTCAGGCTACACCTTCTAACATCCTGCTGAATTAGCTTCTCCTTCCTGTCTCCACTCAAGTTGCTTTCTCCACTGATGACGATGACAAGATCGTCGGGGGCTACACCTGCCAGGAGAATTCTGTCCCCTACCAGGTGTCCCTGAACGATGGCTCCCACTTATGTGGTGGATCCCTCATCAATGACCAGTGGGTGGTGTCTGCGGCTCACTGCTACATGCCGTAAGTGCTGGGCCCTGATGGCAAAACCCACAGAGGGGGCTCTTGGAGAGCTTGGTTCAGTCTAGGGGAGGGTGGGGAGAAGGACCATAGAGAGGAGAAGTTGTCAATGACAGCTGATGCCCAGGCATGGGGGTGATGAGAGACACATGTAGGAAGACTCTGACACCCCAAATAAATAAATACAACAGCCAGAGCTACAGTCATGAGAGCAGAAAGAGGCTATTTAGGGTAGAAAGCCCAACTGGGAAACAGGCAAGGACTTCATACAAGTAACCTTTGCCAGTGGATGCACATAAAAACACCTAAGAAATGTAAAAAAACAACAACAAAAAACAGAAAGAAAGAAAGAAAGAAAAAGAAAAAAGCCTGGGCCCTGTCCCAAGGTAATTAATTCAGACTGTTCAGGAAGAGGTGTCTAAATGTTGGTGTTTTGAACGCTCTCTGCCTCTGGTGATTCTATTCTATAGCAGAGCTGAGAATCACTGCCTAGAGCAAGGGTTCTCAAAACTGAGTGTGGGTGAGAATCGCCTGGTGGATCTGCTGGACCATGGGTGGCTAGATCCCACCCCCAGAGGTTCTGATTGAGTAGGTCTGGGGTGAGAACCAAGGCTTTGCATGTCTAACAAGGTCCTGGGGCCATACTTTGAGACCCACTGGATTATATCATCCAGAACGATAGTGCTTACCAGATCAGGGAGGGAGCAAAAGTCACCGCTGTACATAGCAAAGTAACAGAGGGTGAGCAATGCCTTGGGGCTTCAAGAAGCTCATCTGTGCCCATGACATTGGAGGCATGGGTTGGGGGGCACAGCTAGAAAAGCAGATTGAGGAGCCACTGCAGTTGGACCCCTTCACCCCATCCCAGCTCCACTAACACCTACATCTGAAGCAGAAAGGCCCTTGGTGTCTCAACTATACTGCCTCCCACCCCTCTGCTGCCCTGTGCATGGGCACAGCCCCACCATTTCCATAACCTTCGCAGTGGGTTCAGAATAACTTGAAGGAGGGCCGACGACATAATAGATACACTATACAAAAAATATGAATTTGGAAGGCATTGCGGGGGGGCAGGTGGAAACCTCATTCATGAAGAGGCACACCAAGTTCTGGCCTAGTCAGCTTTTTATTCACTTTGAATACACATTTGCCCTTTAACAATGAATACAGGCAGATCAAAGGTAGAGTTTGGTAAATGAAGTAAGGATTATCAGGTCGGGAAATCGCCTGGAGCCATTGCAATCACAGCAGGAGCAAAACTTGTGCTGATATTAAGCCCTGCTGACTATCAAAGTCCATTGCCCTTCCCATGTCTCTTTTCAATGTTAACTGCTATTTGCTTTAACCCCCAACACACCATGAGCAGGGAGCTGGGTATCCCAGGAAAGAGTGGGGATGTGCGAAAAGGTCCTCAGTTCTCTTCTCCCAACAGTCGCATCCAGGTGAGGCTGGGAGAGCACAACATCGAGGTCGAGGAGGGGAATGAGCAGTTCATCAACTCTGCCAAGGTCATCCGCCACCCCCGCTACAACAGCTGGACCCTGGACAATGACATCATGCTGATCAAGCTGTCCTCCCCTGCGGTCATCAGTTCCCGGGTGTCCACTGTCTCCCTGCCCACCTCCTGTGCACCAGCTGGCACCCAGTGTCTCATCTCCGGCTGGGGCAACACCCTGAGCTCTGGCAGTGAGTGGGGTCCTCACTTCTTCACTCTCTGACTTCCAAATGTTTCCCAGAATGGAGCATTGCCTGAGCTCAGCCCCCTCGGCATCCAGTCTGCAAATAATGTCAAGTGTCCACCACCCTCAGGCTCCGTCCTGGAGGCCAGAGAGATGCAGAGTCTTGAGGAGTTGACCCAGAATAGGACAAGCATAGCACTTGCCATTCTCACCTCCAGGGAGGGGCTCAGCAGTGACCATTCTGGGAACTGAATCGCCTTGATTCTTGCTGGGACTTAGGTTCTTGGGGACAGTCCCAGATTACCATCCTCCATCCTGGCCTGACTCTCATTTCTCCTTTCCTTTATCTCTTCCTGTTCCTCAAAGTCAACTACCCTGAGCTGCTGCAGTGCCTGGATGCCCCATTGCTGGCCCAGGAGCAGTGTGAAGCCGCATACCCCGGACAGATCACCGACAACATGGTGTGCGCCGGCTTCCTCGAGGGTGGCAAGGATTCCTGCCAGGTGATTGTCCTTTCTCAATCTGAGACCCCTGCCCATCCACATGGCCTGCCTAGAGGCTGGATTTGAATCCCCAAGGCCATAAGCTGTGCTCCCCTCTTTCTCCCTCCTTATAAAATGTGTTGTGCCTTCCTCCTCCCCAGGGTGATTCTGGTGGCCCTGTGGTCTGCAACGGAGAGCTTCAGGGAGTTGTCTCCTGGGGCTATGGCTGTGCCCAGAAGAACAAGCCTGGTGTCTACACCAGGGTCTGCAACTTCGTGGACTGGATTCAGGAGACCATGGCTGCCAACAACTAAAGATCCCACCTGTCCCCCTGCCATCACTATGCTAATAAAGTGACACTGATCTGAAAGCCTATGTCTGTATCTGCTTCCCTGCCTGGCTCTGGGCAACACCCTCCCACCGAGGTCAGCCGGGTCTGGCCGGCCTTTATACCAAGTGCCCCACTTACCAAAGATGCTCCCTGGCATGCTAGTTTAGCAGCAAATAAAAAGATGGAATCCAAAATCATAAGCAGGAGTGAGGGGAGCCTGTTTTCTAGAAGGAAATACATTTCCAAAAGGCTGTCAGAGGCTCCTTGACCTTGGCACTGGAGTGCAGTGCTAGAGTGTGCCCGTGGGCACAATGTGCCGGGCACTTTCCTCCCTCTACCTGTACCCAGACTGAACACACCTGGGGAAGTACCTGTGCATCCACCTTGGCCTCTTCTGAATCCCTCTGTCACGTGCACTTAGCCAGCGTGTGCTCCCCAAGGGGCCCTACTTCCTGACAATCTGCCCATGTGTCTGGGGGGAAAAGAGGCTTCCCTGGGTCTCCATCCTTCAAGCTCCAGAGAAGTTGGCCTTTTGTGCATCTCACCTGATGATACCAATACATATATTTACTGTACGGAGCACTTACAGACATTTCATGGTTGTTTCACCCTCCCCTCTGCAGTGGATATCACTTCTGTGGTACAGACAAGAAAGCAGAAGTTAGTTCACCCACGTCCCTCGTCCAGCAAATGGTAGATCAGGGGTTCAAATTCTTATTTGCCTGGCCCCAAAGCCATGCTCTCTCTACCCCGCCTCACGGTCTCTCCCATGCTACTGTGGTCCATCAAGTCTGCCCTTCAACATCTCTCCAGCCCACTCCCTGCATCACTGCCCTTACTGAGGGGGCTGGTCTTCTGTCCACCTTCTAACACTGCACCCAAAGAGGTCCTGCTCATTACATCAAGTCCTGATTAATACCTCTCCTGACCTCCCACAGCTTTCAAGTGGAACCCAAGCTCCTTATCCTGGAGATGGGCCCTTCCTGCTCTGCCCCTGCCGATGTTTTCAGCCTCACTCCCTGCTGCTCCCGTCCCCACCAGTGCTCTGAAGTCCCTGTGGTTCCTCCAACGAGCCATGCACCTCTGACCTCTAGCTCTGGACACTACTGTCCATCTCACTCGATGGCCTTCCCACCCACCCCTTCACCCTCTTCAGAAAGGTCTTTTCCGACTCCTCTTGTTCCTGATTCTTCCCCTCACCCCTGTGCCTCTGGCCCTCAAGACTGAGTGAGGAACCCTGCTTCTGACACTCACTGATGTCTGTCACAGTCCTGCTCATGCCACTGAGTAAACATAGATCCATCTGCCTTGTCATTCGGTGGTGAGCTCTTTGGGGAAGAAATCTTGCCTTGCTCATCCTGATATATCTAGTAATTAAACAATGCCTAGAATATAATAGGCCCCCAGTAATTGAATCAATAAACTATGACCTAGGAGTGGAGGGAAATGTACTGAAGAAAGACAGAGCCTCCAGAAGAATGATTCTCCAGGTGTGGTCCCTGGACCAGCAGCACCAGCATAACCTGGGTATTTAGGAGAAGTGCAAATTCTTGGTCCCACCCCAGACCTTCTGAGTCAGGAATTCTGGGATGGGACTCAGCAACTCACATTTTGGCAAGCCTCCCAAGTCATCCTGATGCAAGCTAAAGCTTGAGAACCAATGTGGTAGAGAGATTCCTAGCTGTACTCTCGGTGAAAACAGTAGTAACTAACATTTTTACTATTTCAGGCACCACACTAATCATTACAGGCATTATCTATCTTATCTAGTTCTCACAGGAACTCCTGAGGCAGGTGACATTATTACTCTTCCCATTTCACAGATACAGAGACTGAGGCTTAAAGGTCTCACAGATGTCAGTGGAGGGCCTGGGTGGGGGCCCGGGCAGACTGGCTCCAGGAGGTGGGCTTCCCTGAGGGGCAGGACCTTCAGTGGCCGCAGGGGCAACAGCACCTACCAGAGCGCCAGGCCTTAAGTAAGGAGGCCTGGGTGCCTATTCCAGCTCTGTTTCTGCATCACACATGAGGTTGGCAACCTATTTAGCCTCAGGTTTCAGTTACATCTGAGGAAAGTAGGAGACAAATTTTAGATTAACATGAGTGTAACCGCATGCTTGAAAGTTTCAAGAATTATGCATATATAAGATGTTATTTGTGTATCTCGTTCCCGCATGCCAACACACACCTTGAGAAAGGCACACAGGTAACCCCACTTTCCCCTGGTCCCCGTGAGCACTATCCACAGTCTTCTCACTCCCTCAAGTGGCCACACTGAGATTGCAGCTACTTAGGTCTAAAAAAAAATAAGGAAAGGCTGCCCCCTGCTGCCCAAACTGATGAATGACCTTATTCAGCACTAAGCTCTTTTTACCCCCTCTCCCCCTATTCCCTCCCCCACCCCCCAAAAAAGCTGCATATGACAATGTGACAGAATGGCAAAACTGGGGCAAATCCCATCAGAATTAAAAGAAACTTTGATACCAAGACAGAGTGGTATTATTCTCTGTAAGGTGGTCAGGATGAGGATCCCCAGCTAGATGGTCCAAAGGAAACTTACTGAGAGGGTCAATTATTGGTAAGCAAAAGGGGTGAATAAGACAGGAAAATATACGGAAATAGATCAAACTAAGTCATTACAGTGATAAAAGTGTTTCTCGATGTGGAAAGGGAATAAAGACTAGGTCTTACTACAGTTCAACTGATAAAAGCAACCCAAGACCTTTTATTCAGGCTTATGATAGGTGTGAGATCTACCGCTATCCCTAAGTTAAGTAAACAGACTGTCTTCCCTTTCTCTCTTTTCCCTAAATTTTAAGAGCCACACTATTGCATCCAACTTGTGACACCACCAGGTAGCACTCTAGTGTTCTCTACCCTGACACCTGTTTCTTTACATGTCAGGGGACAAGCAGTGGGTCCAAACCTGGCACTGAAATAGAAATATCCAGGGTAATTTGATGCTTGATTGTTTATTTAAGTACAAATTAGTAAAGCCAATCCCAGGATTTTTAATTCATAAGTACCTGGGACTACTCAGAAATATGCATTTTTCACAAGCTTCCTCAGCAAATTCACAACCATAAAACCATGGGCACTTGTTATTCTCAATTGTTTTGTTATTTCAAATAATGCAAATAGTTTTTTAATTTGTATTCAATAATATTTAAGGATAAATTTCCATAGGTGGAATTTCTGGGTGAATAAATAGATGCATTTTTGTAATTTGTATAGATATTTTCAAATTGTTCCCCATAGGGTTGTGTCATTTTGCACTCCTATCCACAATCAATACAGTAGTCTCCACTTTATCCATGGAGGATACAGTCCAAGACCTCCAGTGGGTGCCTGAGACAGACCATGGACAGTACCAAATCCTGTGTATACCATGTTTTGTTCCTATACATATATACCTCCAATAAAGTTTAATTTATAAATTAGGCACAGTAAGATATTGACAATAATAACTAATAATAAAATAAAACACTATTAAGAATATACTATAATAAAAGTTAAATGAATGTTGTCTGTCTCTAAATATCTCATTGTACTGTAGTCACCTTTTCACTGAAAGGAAGCACTTTACAGCATCTCTTTGGATATCCAAATTGCTAGCATCAGTACTCTTTTGCTTGGGGCCATTATTAAGTAAAATAAGGGTTATTTCAACACAAGCATTGTGGTACCAAGACAGTCGGTCTGATAACGGAGATGGCTACTAAGTGACTAAGGGGCGGGGAGCATCAACAGCATGGAGACACTGGACAAAGGGATGATTCACATAAAGGGAAGGATGGAGCAAGACAGCATGAGATTTCATCATGTACTCAGGACAACATGTAATTTAAAATTTAGAAATCGTTTATTTCTGGAATTTTTCATTAATATTTTCAGACCTTGGTTGACCACAGGTAGCTGAAACCTTGGAAAGCAAAACCGTGGATAAGGAGGAAACTACTGTATGTCAAAGTGCATATTTCACCACACGGTGCCAATAGAATATTCTTCCATGATTCAAGTTTGTCAAATTGGTGAAAAGCGACATTTCAATGTGATTTTAGTTTGCATTTACCATTGTAAATGTTTTTCCCTATGGTTAAGCACCATTGGGATCCTATGACTGAGCCATCTGTTCTTTGCCCATTTTATAGGGTTACTGGATTATTTTCTTACTGATTTCTAGCAGTTCATCATATATTGGGGAGATTAGTCCTTCTGATGAGGACTAAAAATGTTTGTCCCCTATTGTCACTTATTTCTTGATTCTGTGTATATTTTTCCATGTAAGTTTGTCATCATTATGTAGTCAAGTTTGTCTTCCCCCTGCCCTTCCTCCCCGCCCCACCCCCGCCCAGATTTTTAGTCATAGTTTGAAAGGTGATAAAAGGAAGCTCCATTTAGTGAAATGAGATCTAGGCCACTCAACTGGAGGTTAATCAAGGTCATCTCATGCAGGAAATCTAAAATATCTACCAACTTTAAATGTATCTACCCTTCAGGGAAGAGGGAGAAGACTGACTGATTATCTGGCCATGATTGTATGTGCCTGAGACTATTTCTCCAGTTCTTCACACCCACTTCCCCGACTCCCTTGACCTCCCTCTGACATCTGAGCTCCACAAACACAGGTGTGGTCTTCCCTCACCCACACCCATTCAGAAATGCGCTGAGCTCACAGCTCTCACTTTGGCCACATCTAGGAAAGCCCAGCCTGGGCAGCTCATGGTCAGTTCTCCTCCAGACCACCCTAGAGGTTCGGAGTGGGGCCAAAGTGACAGAGTCTGGGTGTTAGGGCCTCATTCTCAGATGAAAGGCGTGGTCTCTGAGTGTCACAACCTCAGGGGCAGGCCCAGGGTAGAAAGGGGGTTCCACTTTCTGGCAGGGTGGCTCCCCACTATGACGACAGACTCTGCAAGAGGGGCGGATACCAGGTTAGGGAGAAAACCAGGCCCTGTGGCAGGCAGTCTCAAAAAGACACATGTCTCTGAGGAGCTAAGAATATCCTGAAGAAAGGGTATGGGGTGAGGAGGGAGACCCTTGGCCTGGTTTGGACCTTGCCACCTCACACCATGGGGCAGGGGATGATGCCACTGCCCCCAAACTCCAACACCCTCAAAGGACAGCTGCTCTGGTTGTTTCTTCCTGGCTCTGAGGGGCGGGCCTATGGGAGGGGCGTTTTTGTACAAAGCTGAAACATTGTGGGGACAGGGGGCCACGGTGATTTATCTCTATGGGAAACCTTTACAAAAACCTCTCAGCATGACCCAACCCCATAGTCCCTCCACTTTTCTCTAGGGTCACAGGCCCAAGAGTGGCTTGGTTCAGAATGCCTCCACCTCACTCTTGTCTACCTGTCCAGCCAAGGCCAAGGATAAGGACAGGCCTGGATCAGAACTGAAGCTTCCAGGCAGAGAGCCCACATGTAAGAAGGACACCTCAGTGGGTTTATGGGGGAAGGACTCAGGGAGACTCCTTCATCCCAGGACAAGGTCAGTGGGAAGGTACATGGGAGGTGACCCAATCTATAAAGAAAGAAGATAGATATATCTTGGGTTCTGGGACCCTTCCCTCCTCTCCAGCCCACATACTTTGAGACATTTGATAAAGGGGCACGGGGCCCTCTGGATGGATCTAGCCATGCTCCGTGACCTCAGAAGTCAAAGTTGAATATGTTCTTCTGTTCAGTACCTATAAAGCTTGGATGGGGGGCAGTTAGTTCTCATTCCAGAGTCTTCCAGACACCAGCCAGGGCCCCTCTTCTCCATGCCTCAATTCTGTTTTCTTCCTTGCCCCATGTCACTGTGTGAACACCCAAGTTTTCTTTGGAGAAGGCACCAGGCTCACGGTTGTAGGTAAGATATGCTCTGGATCTTCCTGGGCCCTTGGTAGGGGATAGTGGGTCCAAAGTGTGCATTTTAGAGTGGTCCTATTCTGATGTGCTAACTATGATGTTACCTTCGGCCCAGGGACCAGGCTGATGGTCGTAGGTAAGGCTGGGTCTCCAGGGGGTTCTGGGGAGGGAGGACTAACCCAGACAACATGGGCAGTAAAAGATGACCTGGCTCCCAGGTTCTACATCGGTGAACGAGTTCAGAGAAAGGTCCCTGTATGAGCACATTCACTCAGCCACCTGAGGTCCCCTGTAATCTCAGAGCTGAGCCTGAGAGGTGGTGCTGCCCCTCTGAGTAGTTACCTGGGAGAGGGAGCCGGGAGAAGGCCAGAGGGTCATAGTGATCTCTGACATTGGCCCATCTTCCCTAGCCAACAGAGGCTCATATTCCCTGCTCTGAATTTCATGGGAAATCACCCTGTGTCTCTTCCCCATGTCACTGGGCTGGCTCTGGAAGCGTATGCAGGGTGTCTGAAGCAGGCTAGGGACTCTATAAGGGAATCCCAGCTGTGCTCAGCAGACAAGAGGGGTTTTGAAATGGATCCGGGAGGCTGTGTTCTGGAAACACCCTCTATTTTGGGGAAGGCAGCCGGCTCACTGTTGTAGGTAAGCAAGTCTAAGCGAGTTGGGGCTGAAGGGCTGGGAGCCTACAAGAAGAGGCAGGGACCCAGATGGAGCCTGTCTTGGGAGCTTAGGTAAAAGCATGTTTTCATCGGAAAGATCTGAAGTCTTGTCTTGATGCAGACAGGAGGGACCAGGCTCCATCTCCAGTAACCCAATGGACTGTCTGTGCCAAAGTCTGGGTTCCTCTCCCCAGGGGCAAGTAGTCTTAGCCAGGAAGGGCTCACCTTGTCCACCTCCTGAGTCCGTGGAAGGTGCCCCGTCATGGCCAAGGTAGATGGAGAGCCTTTGGAGGTAGAGTTGCTGTAGTCCTGCTGTTTGTCTCTCACATAGAAAGGGATGGACGCAGGAGCGGGGATCTCACATGGCTGAATGGGTCCTCTTACCACAGCATTTCTGGTGGCACAGTTGTCCCCCCTCCACCTCCCAGAGTTAAAAGGGAAGGAGAGCTGGCAGGTGAACTTGAGGAGGAGGAACGTGAAGCCTCAAGGACAGTTTTCTTACCAGGCTTTAGTGTTGTGTAAGTAACGAGAAGCTATTTTTCGGCAGTGGAACCAAGCTGTCTGTCTTGGGTAAGTAAAAGGCTTCCCTGGGGAGAGCGTGTTGTAAGGTGGGAGTTTCAGGAGGATGCCTTGAAGAGGACAGGGACTGAGAACACAGCAGGGAACAGGCTCCGAGAGTGTGGGTGAGTGGACTAGAGTCCCGGGAGTTCTGGGTGGACTGAGCTTCTGGAAGGAAGGGCCCCAGACCTGTGGTTCTGGGGTTTTTTACACTCCTGTGGTACTGTGAGCAACCAGCCACAGCATTTTGGAGATGGGACTCGACTCTCTGTCCTAGGTAAGGTACTGGACCGAAGTGGTGGGGCCACTGTCCCTTAGACCTGACTTTGTCTCTGCTCCCAGCCCTGGTGGAAGGGGACTGAGGGAACTCTTCTATCCTGGAGGGGTGTTTCAGTTTTAAGTGCATAATCTGCCTCCTTAGCCTTCTCCTGGTTCATCCTCCTTCTTACATTGGTAGATATGCCCCACCGGAGCCTCTTGGTATTCCTCTCCCCATTTTATGCTTGGGTCTTCTTCCTAATAGACTCCCTTGGGTCCAGAGCCATGAACCCAGGCAAGGAAAGGTGGCTTCTGGTTCCCAGGGAGTTAAGACTAGCCCTCTGTCGGGAGACCTCTGGTGGGTTTTGCCACAGCTATCTACTGTTGTGTTCCTATAACTCGCCCCTCTACTTTGGGGTCGGCACCAGGCTCACCGTGACAGGTATGGGGTCCTGCTCCAGACTGGGGGGTGCTTGTGCTGGGCCATGATGATCAGTCGCTGGGAGGGGAGTGTGGAGTAAGGACAGGATCAGAGCTGCCCTCCTTCCTGGAACTCAGGGCCCTCTCCACCCTGCCCGAAGCCTCCTCCTTGCTCCACTGTGTGTGCGCCATCTCAGCGGTGGGTTCCACGCTTAGTCTTCAGGTTCTGTGTTTGCTTTCTCCTCTTCCCATTGTTCTGCAGACTCCTCTCATCTCTACTTTTTTATTACTATGTTGTTTTACTTTTCCTTTCTTTTCTGATCTTCTCCATTTTCCCTCCCATTCTAACTCCAGCCCTGCATCGTTCACTCCGTCCCTGTCTTGACTTCTCCAAAGATCCTTGTGTGTCTTCCTGGGTGGTTTGAGGGCTCAGGAGGCAGTGGGGGACCAGATGGGTGAGGCTGGGTAGTTTGAGGGGTGATTCTGAGCCCCAAAGGCAGAAGTCCATGTCACAGCATTGTAAAAACTGCAGGAGAGTCTCTGGGGGACACTGTGTTTGGTGGGGATTAGAGGAAGTATGTCAAAATTAACTATTACAATGGGAAGCTTATACCATCGTCCAACAGACCAGGTATAAAGAAGATAAATAGGTAGGAGGACTCATTTTCTCAAACCCCTGGGTCTGTGCTGGGATTACAGGCTAAGGGACCTGTGCTTGGGAGGAAGAAGACAGTTGGGAGAAGTGGGGCAAATATGGATGGGTCTCGGCTGGAGATACAGACAGGGCTGGAGGAAAGGGGCAGGTTGGTTGGCTGGATCAGGCTTTGTTCCACAGATGGGGGCACAATGTCAGGAAGTACAATGGAGTTGGGGTCGGCACCAGGCTCACCGTGGGATTCACAATGCCTGGGTTCAGGGGCAGGGGGCTCATGAAATTAGAAAGAGAGAGAGATATAAACAGAGATAACAATGCCAGCCTCTTGGAGTCCTTCAACTGTAAGGGGTTAAGTTATGTGAAAATCCTTTGTAAAGGACTCACCTCTGGGGACCATCCTTCTCATTCCTATTGTTTATCATCACTGTGTCACAGTTTGCCCTTTTCCAAACCTGTGTCTCAACTTTCCCATCAGAAGCCTGTCCCAAATTTGGATAAAGTGGAGATATCTGGATTTGCCACATTTCTACTCCAAAAACTGTATTTGTCGTCAAAACAGAACCAAATACAGGGAGCAGAAAAGTCTGACAAAAAGGAGGGTGCTTGAAAGATGGCTGTGGTGTCTTCCATCCCTCTGTGTCTTCAGGTGGGAAAATGCCTTCAAACAATTCAAGAAATCCTTTCTCTCCCATCTGTCAGACTGTAAAAAGGCCCAGGAGTTTACAATATGGAGCCTCTGATGAAATGGCCTTCAGACTTTGGGAGCTTTTTCCTACCCAGCAACCAAGGTCTCAGTGCTTTTAAGAATGCAAAGGTTGGCTGTGAAATAGGATTCCAACCCTGGCAGGGAGGCTTGCTGGGCACTGGCAGGAAGAAAGGGCTCAACCCGTGGGGAGTATCTCTCATGAGATGACAGGCATCCCAGGCAAGCTACCATGAACCCCGTGTGTCCCCGCTTGGGAGGAAATGTGGAACAGCTGAGAAGATAATAGCCAGGGGCACCTTGGAAAGTTACACAGTAAAAAATAAAGAAGAGAAAAAAAATTTGAGTTGGGTATAGTATATAGAAAAAAATATATATAGTCAGATGCAATGGGAAAGGTGTCTCTTCTAGGTAAAAAAGACTAATTCTTATATGTGCTATCATACAGACAAACATATACACCTTACAAAACAGGACAATGCTAATTAGAAAAAGTCAGTTTAGCTCCCAGGGTTATGTTGCTAGTGAGAATCTTCTGCCTTAACATCCAGGCCCATTCAACTCTGCTATAACCACTTCTAAATCTCAAAGATTACATCGAGCACCAAAGAGGGCTTTGAACAAGGAAGAAAAGATAAGACAGATATACTCGTCTGATAGGTAATTGAGCAAGGCCTGAGTGTGAGACTTTGAAAAAAAATCCAAGAAAATTGGGACAGAAGGGTGCACCCCCTTAGGGAGGTGGAAAAGATAGTCGCTCCATGGGGTGACTAAGAAGGAGATGGGAAAGTCAAGGAAAAATGACAATAGAGAATGGGACCTATAAACAAACGGGATCTAATACATAATGTTGCTTTATGTTGACCCCCTTCCACAGGCCCACATAAAATACACACAGCCCCTACCAAACCTAGACAGCTCTCAGACAAGCCCTATTCCTAACCCCTCTCCCCTTCCAGACAACCTGAACAAGGTGAAACCACCCAAGGTCACTGTGTTTGAACCATCCGAAGCAGAGATCTCCCGGACACAGAAGGCCACACTTGTGTGCCTGGCCACAGGCTTCTACCCCGACCACGTGGAGCTGAGCTGGTGGGTGAATGGGAAGGAGATCCAGAGTGGGGTCAGCACAGACCCTCAGCCCTACAAGGAGCAGCGCCACCTCAATGACTCCACCTACTGTCTGAGCAGCCGGCTGAGGGTCTCTGCCACCTTCTGGCACAATCCTCGCAACCACTTCCGCTGCCAAGTCCAGTTCTTTGGGCTAGAGGAAGAACACAAGAAGAATTGGAAGGACACCCGCCCCATACCCATCACCCAGAATGTCAGCGCTGAGGTCTGGGGCAGAGCAGGTGAGTGGAGCCTTGGAGGGTCAGGCAAGTAGTGAGTCAGACCAGAGAGAAAGGGGCATCCAGGTAGAAGGCCACAAAGACCAGGTTAGACATTTTTTTTAAAGGAGTGGGGTGGGAAGATGAGAGCACACCATGAAGAAGAACAGGCACCTTGGGCTAGTTCCTCCTCAGATCCCCAGCCAGCACAGCCTTGCAGCTGGGCCCCTTACTACTGGCCTGGGTGGCTCAGCATCTGTGTGGTGTGTCCCCATCCCCTTCAGAGCTGCCACATGTGTCTCATGAATTTCAAGGATGATGTGTCTATACTGGCACATGGCACACAGGAAGGCAGTGCTAGACTCCTCTGGTCTGGGCCTGAAGTGTGCTGACCACAAGGCTGACAGTGTTTCATCTGCTCATTCATTCCCCTCTCTCTTCTTTCTTTCAGATTGTGGCTTCACCTCAGGTAAGTGACCCTCTGCTTCTTTCTCTCCTTCTCCCATGGTCTTTGGAACCAGAGGATGGAGAACCCATGGACCCTGGGGAGGGGCAGAGATATCCGCTTAAAAGTATGTACTTGCTCTCATTTCCTACCAACAGTGTCCTACCAGCAAGGGGTCCTGTCTGCCACCATCCTCTATGAGATACTGCTGGGGAAGGCCACTGTGTATGCGGTGCTGGTCAGCACCTTGGTGCTGATGGCCATGGTAAGGAGGAGGGTAGGGTGGGCAGGCAGGTTGGAGGTGACACTTGAAACATAGCAACTCATATCCAGGACCAGAGGTGGGAGGAGAGGAAGAGGGGTTTTACTCACATTTCTTAGAAGATGCCTTACTTAGTATACCTCCAGGACCATAGTGGAAGAGATCTAAGGGAAAGAGAAGCTGGGGTCACCTGAAACCTAGTTATGAGGAGCCCTGTTCATCTAGTCAATGGGCCATCTGCTTCCTCTAAGTCCCCAACACTCCAGGTAACTCCAAAACCTTCTTCTCCTCTTCAGGTCAAGAGAAAGAATTCCTGACACCAGCTCAGAGGTGCAGCCAGGAACTTCCAGCCTGTTATCTCCCCAATATGGATTCCCCTTTTTCCATTCCTAGCCAGTGCTTCTGAAGAGCTGTCTCAATCTCTCAATTCATCCTGATATCCACCCGCTATATACTTGCACAGCTGAACACTCATGACTAAAATCTCCCTAACCCCAGGGGACCCTGGTGTGCCTACATTGACTGAACCAATAAAAATGGCCTGTTCTGGCTTGAGTGTCTACATATCTCTTTTTTCCATCTCTAAACTCTCATGGACTCCAGTTAGGATAGAAACAAGAGGTACTCAAGGAAAGTGCAGTCCCCTCAGATACCCAGGGACCCAGCCTGTGACTGGCACTGCTCCTTCTGTGGGGAACTTAAGAAATGTGAAAGGTAGTGATGGGACGTGAAGAGGCTTACTCCCAAACAGCCTAGAAAAATGGTGATGCTGACCATAGGAATCTTCTGACCTACCTGGACAAAGGTGATCTGTGCAAGAGCTGACCTACATAGGTGTGTCAACCCGCCAACTGGTTATGTCCCCCTGGCTATCAAAGCCTGGTTTATATATGGCATTCCTGTCCCTGTCAGCTGTCTCACTGAGCACATTTCTCCTCTCCATTCATCACCAACCAGGTTTCCCAGCTGAGAGAAAAATGCACTGACCTGGAGATTTATCCTCAGCAGCTGTGTCTTCAGTTTTTTAAGTTACAAATCAGTTTATCTATTTCTCTCTAGTGAACTAACAGTTGTGAAGATGCCCCTTGATCATGCCCAGAAGGATAGAAAATAAAGTTTCTCCAAACCCAAGATCAACCCTATTGCTATTTCTAGAAATCCTACAAAAGTTCTTTGTTGTCTCATTGTCACCATGATCATGTAGTCCAAAATTCTTAGGATGGCATGAAAGACCCACAATTGTCCTCCACCTTCTTATTCCACACTCACCTCACTCCTCTCATCACCAAACCGCCTGAGCAATTTGCTTCCAGGCCATTTTGCACTCCTCTACCTGGAATGACTGAGTACTCTGACTCCTACTTACTTAAAGATTTGGCTCAGTATCTTCCTTCAAGAGGCCTTCTCTGGAGCTCTTTACCCCTTATTCTCTTAAGGTTGGGTTGAATGCACCCTATATTTTGCTATCATTGTGCGTTGTGCACACCTCCTTCCTGACACCACACTTGATGGAAACTACCTCTTCACTTGTCTGACAACCCCATTTGATGGTCAGCTCCTGATAACAAGGCTGTGTTTTACTACAGCATCCCTGGGATATGGTATAGTACCCTAGTTCAGTGTAGAAACCCAATAAATTATCTTTGAATAAGTGAATGAATAAATGAGTGAGCCCAAAGTGACCCAATTTGGGAGCAGGTATCACGACAAGCCTGCCTGAAATAGCCACGTACCCTGCCATCTACAGAACTACAGAACACAGCCTTCCCTCTCCATTGTAACACATGCACATGTTCAAATGTGTGTGCACATATATGTACATATATATATATATATTAACTCATTGAATACATAGATTGCAATGTTTTTCTATGAACTTTCAAGAAAATAAAGATATCCAAGTCACAGTCTCCAAGCTTACCTGTTCCTAAAGGGAATAATTCATGACTAGAAATAGCTGAAATACAGGCGATGCTTTGAAACAGCAATGCAAGCTGTCTACTGAAATGCAGTCAGAGGCTAGTGCTCAACTTTCTGACTGGGAAAAGTCTGAGAAGCTGGAAAACTCTTCAAAGGAAGAATGGAAGTGGTCATGACTGTCAGAGGCATAAACAAAAGTCGAAACAATGGGGCCGGGTACTTCAGTGTAGTTGAGTACAAGGTTCAGAGACAGGAGTCATAAAACATATGGCTAAAAGGAAAATGGACCAGCATGAGGCCTGGCACATAGTAGATGCTCATTAAATATCTGTGCAATCAATGAAGGCTAAGGAGCTTGAACTTTGTTCTGGAAACAATGGGGAATTACAGAGGTTTCTGGGGTGCTGTCCTGGTGCCAATGTTGCCATCACCTGCTCTATAGATCCCACCCCTCGCTCCTCCTACATCGCCTGACTATAAATGTGCAGGTGGGCACGGTGAGTCTCAGAGGGGAGACCTGATGACATAGGAGACCTCCTCAGAGTTGTGTATGTTCCAAGGAGGGGCCTCTCTGCCCCCCATCCCCACTGGCACCATGACCTTCCCCAAGCCCCTCCCCACTCTAACTGTACTCTGAGTTTGTCTTTCCCCAGCCCCACTCAATCAGACCAACCTCTGCCACCTGTGCTTCCTGCCTCTGCTCAGTGGTTGAGGGGAGGGGCCTCTCTGCCCCCCCATCCCCACTGGCACCATGACCTTCCCACTCTAAGTGTACTCTGAGTTTGTCTTTCCCCAGCCCCACTCAATCAGACCAACCTCTGCCACCTGTGCTTCCTGCCTCTGCTCAGTGGTTGAGGGAGGGGGGCTAGAGGGGAGAAAACATTTTTGTACCATGGTGTAGCATTGTGGCAACTGGGGGGGGCCACAATGATTCAAGTAGAGGAGGTGCTTTTACAAAAAGCCCTGCCTCAGAAAATGCGCCCACCCAGCACAGGGGATACGCTCCTGATGGGGAGAGTAGCTGGGAGAGGTCTCTGAGGCTGGTCCCAGAAGGTCTTGCAGGCACCCTGACTCAGTGAACACCTCTGCATCTCTCTGCTCCAGACTCGACTTCCCAGAATGCCAAGGGCCAAGGCAACCAAGTGGGATCTCATTCACCTGTCTCTAAAACCTGCCCTTTGACAAAGTAGCACATGCAGCATTCATCAAGAACTCACAGCAGCCCCGTGGGAAAGACCTTGCTCCATCTTTTCCAATGAAGAAACTAAGGCCACAGGGGCTATAAGTAGCATGAGGCAGGGTCTAGCCGACTCCAGCCCAACCACCACCAATACTCCTTCAGATTTCACCGCCACTGTATTGTCCTCAAGCCAAGTTGACTTCCTCTGTGAATTGGGGGTGACCTGACAGTGTCCAGATTACCATGTCCAGCTACATCTGGAGGTGGGGGGTGAGAAGCCGGGAAGGAGGAGGGAGGCGCTTAGGCTGCGCCAAGGGGGATGGGGAAGTGTGTGTGTGGAGGGGGGAGGAATTCTTGGCTGCCCCTTCCCACTGTGCTCCTATGCTGAGCAATACTTCGGGCCAGGGACCCGGCTCACGGTGCTCGGTAAGAAGCTGCTCCAGGTGGGAGGGAGGGTGGACTCTCCCTTGGACGACCCTGAACACTGGCCCTCAGGGAGTGGGCGCTGGACACTCCAAGGGGCCCAAGTCCTGGAAGGTGGGGTTTGCGCCTGGGTCCCCAGGGCTGTGTGAACACCGGACAGCTGTACTTTGGGAAAGGTTCCAAGCTGACCGTGCTGGGTAAGGAGGGCAGTTGGGGGTCCAGGGCGCTCCGTGGGGCAGGATGGAGAGAGGGGGGCAGCTACCCAGCTCCACTGGGGCTGTGCTCGGAGGCAGGGCGACCCTGGGTCGGGGACTCTGGGTGCTGGGTGCTGAGTGAGCTATGGGGTGCCCGCTGCGGCTGGAGCGGAGACCTGGCTGAGTCCGGGGCAGCAGCCGAGGGCAGCGCCGGGTTTTTGTCCCCGACCTCGGTGCTGTGAGCACAGATACTCAGTATTTCGGCCCAGGCACCCGGCTGACCGTGCTAGGTAAGGAGGGACGCCTGGGGGGCCAGGAGGGCAGTGGGGAGGGCCCGGGAGGCCACGGGGAGCGGCGCCTGTTTTTGTGCTGTGCCTGGAGGCTGTGAGCCAAAACACGCAGTACTTCGGCCCGGGCACCCGGCTGACCGTGCTAGGTAAGCGGGGACACCCGCCGGGGCGCACGCGGGTTTTTGTGCGGGGCTCGGGGGCCGTGACGGG
>NW_005356173.1:94984-138616 GCF_000412655.1 Myotis brandtii
GGAGGGAAGCGGGCTGGGGGGGGGCGGGGTTTAAGTGCGGGGCTGGGTCTCTGTGCTCCTATGAACAGTACTTCGGCGCCGGCACCAGGCTCACGGTCGTAGGTAAGAATCGGACTTCTCTCCGCCCTCCCGCCCCAGCCCCTGGGGCTCTGGAGAAGGGTGGAGGCCGGAGCTGGGGCGCCGCGAGTTGTCCGTGGGTAGGGTTGGCTCTGTGAAGGGGGGATAGGAATGGGGGGGGGGCTCCAGGTCCGAAAACATGGGCAGAGTGTAAAGGGGTCTTTGGGTCTGTTTTTCTGGGGTATTTAGGGGCAGGGTGGGCGGTGGAGAAGAGGATTCTTTGAGCTCTGAGAGCTGCTAGATGGCAGAAAAAGACTGAGACTAGAAAACCTGGGCTGGGGAAAGGGCGGGAGGGGAAACTGCTCCACCGGGGAGAGAGCTGTGGGGGGCAGGAGAAAGTGGGATGAGCGCGGATGGCCGGCCCCCTGCAGACCTGGCTCCTGGGAGGTGGAGGTGGAGGGTGCCGGGGACAGAGGAGGGGAAAGGATGACAAACAGTGGAAGAGAGAGACCAAGATGATAGAGACAGAGAAACATGAGTCAGTGAGGAAAAGAGCCAAAACAAGCCGGGTTTCCTGATTGGATTTAGAAGTGTGGACTTGAGATTAAATTGAAAACCCTTTCTGTCTCTCCTAAGCCTCAGACCCCTGGGGTGGGGTGGGGGGTGGTAGGGGGAGGCAGCACCCAGTCCTGCCACGGCTGGTCCTAGAGGAGGGACAGTAACCTCAGCCAACTGAGGTGCATTTACCCCCAGATGGGTCCCCTCTCCCCCAGTCTGCAATCACTGTCCTCACACTAAGTACTCTACATAACAGTCTAGGGCAGTGGTTCTCAACCTTGGCTGCACATTAGAATCACCTGGGAATCTTTTTAAAATCCGGATTTCTGGGCTTCATCCTCCGGAAATTCTGTTTCTTTGTTACTAATGTTGTGGCCTCACCCCATAACAAAGATGGTGTGGAAGCTTATTTATCACAAACACAATAACTGCAGATATTTTGCTGTGAGGTGAGGAAAATTCCCAGGAGGATCTTGGACTCTTAGAGCTGCAAAGGGACCCTAGATGTCACCTGGTGATGAGAATGTTGAGGCCAGAGAGGGAAAAACTCTTTACCTGGATTATGTGATAACCACGAGCACTGTTGGTAGTTAAATTCATTGGGCTGGAGCCAATGGGGCTCAGCTGAGCTGCCCAGAGGAAACGCTGGCTACGGGTGATCAGCCAGGGTGGAGAACAGACCTTGACTTTCGAGCCAGTAAACCCAGGTCTCAAGCCCTGGCTCTCTAATGATTGGTGACCTTGGGCATGTGTATCTGTGTGACCCTCAATTCCCTCTAATATACAATATCATCAGCAAAGCCTACCACTTACTATCATTGTGAGGATCCCAAGGGAAGGCTCTTGTAGAGTGTTCAGCAAAGGGTGGATTGCTGTAATTCAGTGCTTCCCTTCCCCACCCCTACTCGCTTGATCACTGGGGAGGGCGGGAGGGGGTGAACCCAGTGTCCTAGGAGGGGCAGGATTTGGCCTGTGGATAATGGAGTGAGGGCTGTGAGAGGTGGGTTAGGAACAGGGAAGATAAACCTCGCCATGCACAAGCAGAGCATACACACACAGAAGCTCGTTAGCACGCACACCTACATACATCTGGGCAAGCTACTCACACCTTACAGGGACTCACAAACATGGAGGGATAAGACCTGCCCCCACTGCAGGCTGTATAGACAGTGCTTCAGAGTCACCAGATCCTGCTTCTGCTCGTGCTGCTCATCACACCATGGGGAGCCTCACACATGGCTCAGAGGACATCTTTCATTTTGACACTAAGCACTGATAGTTTGCCAGGTGAGGGGTCAGAGGAGTGCATCTGTGGTTACCCTGGAGGCAGGGGCTTGGAGATGAGAGCTAAGTAACCTGGCTGTGGGCAGAAAGGCTGATGGAGCCGGTACTGCATGTTTTAGGATGTGGCCACTTCACACAGGGTGGGCTAGTGAAGACCTAGGGACTTGGTAGCGGTTAGCAGGGAAGAGGTCCAGGGCAGGGAGCTGACATGACAGGACACAGGCTGGCTCAAAGTGAAAATGTGGGGACACCTGTTAAAAAATTATTTAGAATTTCAAAATGGTGGCAGCAGCCATTAAACCAAGTGTGTGGTCCTTCTAAGTGTGGGGTCCTGTGTGACCTGTGGATGTGACCCCATTTTGGCAGAAGTATGACATCTCTGTTAGAAGGGCATTCCTCCATCTTCCAGGCAGAACTATATTTTCATGAGAATGAGATTTCTTAATTTTAAGAAATTGCCAAGAAACAAACACAACGAATGGAAAACAGGATAAAATAAATGGGGAATGGCCCAGAAGGAATAAGCCCACCAATAGAAGGCCTTCGCCTGTGGCCTGGAGGACGCTGCAGACAGGCTTAGGACAAATTGTATCATGACAACTGGGAGCAAGAAGTTGCTCCGATGCTCTCAGATGCTCATTTAGGAAGCTTGCTGGTGGGAAAGATGCAACAGGTGGAAACAAAGGGGCAGAGAAGTTTGGAGAATCACTGAGTTGGACATAAGGGGAGACTGCTCTCTGTCTGAGCTGAGGAAAACTCCGGGGTACTTGGAGGTGGCGGAATGGCTTGAATGACTTCATGAACCATAAAAAAATGCCAGGAAACCCCAAAGCTCATGGGCATGTCATGATACAAAAGGGTGTCCTCACCTCAATGCACAAAAATGTGCCATTTGTACACTGTCATCTGAAGACAATCCCAGCTCCCAAATGATCCCCTTGTCCCCAGATCCCCTTTCCTCAGCCACTTAGATTCAGATATTAATAACCCAACTGAGGACTATGTGTCTGAATTGTTATATCATTTAATCTCCACACACACCCTGAACAGTCTGTGTTGTGATTCTCCCTTCAGAGCAGGAAAAATGATGCCGAAGTCCTAAAGTCATTTCTGAGATTTGGATCCTGTTATTTGGATTCCAATCCAGTGCTCTATTTAAATAATTACTAAGTAATATGGTGAGACGTAGACAGGTAGCTTTTATTGAGGGGAAGAAATCAAATAACATACTCAGAACATTAGGCAGTGCCATTTATCATGCCACCTTAGGGGATGGAGAGACAGTAGATGGTGATACCCAAACAAACAGGACCTACTACATAATTTTGCTTTATGATGACCTTTCTTCTCATCATACACACACATGCACATGCATGCACACACAGCCCCTACCAAACCTAGACAGCTCTCAGACCAGCCCTATTCCTAACCCCTCTCCCCTTCCAGAGGACCTGAACAAGGTGAAACCTCCCACGGTCACTGTGTTTGAACCATCCGAAGCAGAGATCTCCCGGACACAGAAGGCCACGCTTGTGTGCCTGGCCACAGGCTTCTACCCCGACCACGTGGAGCTGAGCTGGTGGGTGAATGGGAAGGAGATCCAGAGTGGGGTCAGCACAGACCCTCAGCCCTACAAGGAGCAGAGCAACATCAATGACTCCACCTACTGTCTGAGCAGCCGGCTGAGGGTCTCTGCCACCTTCTGGCACAATCCTCGCAACCACTTCCGCTGCCAAGTCCAGTTCTTTGGGCTAGAGGAAGAAGACAGGAAGAATTGGAAGGACACCCGCCCCATACCCATCACCCAGAATGTCAGCGCTGAGGTCTGGGGCAGAGCAGGTGAGTGGAGCCTTGGAGGGTCAGGCAAGTAGTGAGTCAGACCAGAGAGAAAGGGGCATCCAGGTAGAAGGCCACAAAGACCAGGTTAGACATTTTTTTTAAAGGAGTGGGGTGGGAAGATGAGAGCACACCATGAAGAAGAACAGGCACCTTGGGCTAGTTCCTCCTCAGATCCCCAGCCAGCACAGCCTTGCAGCTGGGCCCCTTACTACTGGCCTGGGTGGCTCAGCATCTGTGTGGTGTGTCCCCATTCCCTTCAGAGCTGCCACGTGTGTCTCATAAATTTCAAGGACGATGTGTCTATACTGGCACACAGGAAGGCAGTGCTAGACTCCTCTGGTCTGGGCCTGAAGTGTGCTGACCACAAGGCTGACAGTGTTTCATCTGCTCATTCATTCCCCTCTCTCTTCTTTCTTTCAGATTGTGGCTTCACCTCAGGTAAGTGACCCTCTGCTTCTTTCTCTCCTTCTCCCATGGTCTTTGGAACCAGAGGATGGAGGACCCATGACTCTGGGGGAGGGGGGGCAGAGATACCTGCTTAAAAGTGCATACCTGCTCTCCTTTCCTACCAACAGAGTCCTATCAGCAAGGGGTCTTGTCTGCCACCATCCTCTATGAGATACTGCTGGGGAAGGCCACTGTGTATGCGGTGCTGGTCAGCACCTTGGTGCTGATGGCCATGGTAAGGAGGAGGGTAGGGTAGACAGGCAGGGTGGAGGGAGAGGGTGAAACATCACCCATGGGATAGGAGGGGATCTCAGAGCCTGACCTCAGCCCTTTCACCTCCAGGGAATTATAACTGGACTGCCAGTTCTGGGCAGAAAGTATAGGGATCATTATAGAATGCAGCATTGGAGGATGGGGAGAATCAGACTGCCCTACCCAAAATTGGGGCCAGAGTTGGCCTCCTCTGACCCACTCCTACTGTTCATGGCCCCTGGGACCCTGACAGTGTTCTCTCTTCTGCAGCTCAAGAAAAAGGATTCCTGAGACCAGTTCCAGATGCCCATCCTCAGACATTTTTAATCCAAACCCTAGGTTCACCTTCACATGCTTCCAGTCTGTGTTCCCAATGAGGTATTCTCTCCTCGCCCTCTTATCTCCTACCTATATGAGTATCTGTCCCTTCTCTCTGCTGCCCTGCAGACTGAGCTCCTCAATACTGAATCTGAGATAAACTAAACCAATAAAAATATTGTGCTGGACTTGGTAGTGTTTCATGAGTGTCTATGGAGTTCTGCCCTTCAAAGACCCACCTTCTGGTTGAGGAAAGCACCACCTCTCAGGCATATGGAGTGACGGACTCTCCTCTCTGACCAGTGCTGCTTCCTCCTGTTCATCCTGGTGGGGGGTGGACGTTATAGTCCATAACCAGGCATTCTGTGCCCCAGTACATAGGGTTAGTCTGAGGGGTAAGGTGCTATGCTCTTGAAAAAGGATGAGCACAGGTAAGAACCTCAGTACAAGACAGAAGACAGGACATACCTGTGGGTTAGAAAGCCCAGTCATTTCTCAATTCCAGATTCAAGTTTCATTTATTATGCATTCAGGTTTTATCTGTGTCTGTTAACACCTCCATCTTATCTTATTTCTGGACTTCAGCACAAGATTTATTTAGCTCTATTCTGCATGTCTAGGTTAGAATCCTAAGGAAAGCACAGAGTTAAAAATGCTGACACGTGAAACCTAATTTCCTAGAGGCAGGACACATGGGGTCAGGCCCTGGGGGAGAAATAGGGACAGGAAGCAGGGTTCAGTGGGGCTGAGGTGCTATAGCCACATAGCCCTTCCAATGGGCAACTTCACCTGAAGGGATGGAGACCAGGCCACCCCAAATACAGCACAGTGAGTGCACCCACTTGGGTGGACGGTTACCTTACTCAGTAAACTCTACATGAAGGTTGCATTTACTGCACTAGAGGAGGGGGAGCAATTAGAGAAAAGAAGGCAGAGATGGAGGGAGAGAGTTCATGTGTAAGTTATTTGAGGCCAAATGTCAGTGGTAAGAAGGAAGTCTGAAAGCTAAGAAAGGGTGGTGAAGATGAAGTCCCTATTGATGCCCTGCCTGACTTCAGACTGGGGGCTGGGTATTGGCCCACGTGTTGTCCCAGTTTCCCTCACAACAACCCTAGAAGCAGGTATTAGTCTCCCCACTTCACAGGTAAGGAAACCACAGTCCAGAAATCAACTGACTGGTAAGCTGGGAAACACTGGCACGTTCTGCTAAAGATTCAGGAAACATTTCCAAGTCAACACTAGGATGGTGTGATAGGCACACGGTGACACTGGAGCAGCTGCTCCCAAACTCTGATGCAGGACCCACGGCAAGAGTGTGAAGAGACCTTGAGTCCTGCATGTATTTGTTTTCCAGTGCTGCTGTAACAAAGAACCACAACCTTGATGATTTAAAACAAAATTTATTCTCTCATAGCCCTGGAGCCATAAATCCACAATCAAGGTGTCAGTAGGGCAGCACTCCCTTCAAAAATTCTAGGGGAGCCCAGCCAGTGGCCAATGTTGCTCAGTGGTTGAGCATCGACCTATGAACCAGGAGGTCATGGTTCAATTCCTGGTCAGGGCACATGCCCAGGTTGTAGGCTTAATCCCCAGTGTGGGGCATGCAGGAGGCAGCCAATCAATGATTCTCTTTCATCATTGACGTTTCAACTTTCTCTCCATCTCCCTTTCTCACTGACATCAAATATAAAAAGTTCTAGGGGAGAATTGTTTCTTGCTTCTTCCCATTCCTAGGATTGTGGCAGCCTCATTTCAACCTTCTGTCTACCTTCATCACTTTCTTCCCTGTGTCTCTGTGTCTAAGTGTTCCTCTCCTTTTTCTTACTGAGGCAGAAGTTATTGGATTTAGGACACACCCTAACTTCAGAAGAATTTCATCCTGAGATCCTTAACATTTATATCTGCAAAAACCTTATTTCCAAATTAGGTTCCATTGGGTTGGCACAAATTAAGGGTGGACGCTATTCACCCCACTGCACTGAGTGTCTAGGAACTGGAGGTGAGAGGGTTTTCTGAATCATCTCACATAGGTCAGAAAAGGATGTGGCCCAGGGCAGGGCTGGCCTAGAAAAATCACCACATGACTATAAGTTCCCATCAGTCACAATAATCTCTAGGTTGCTCTAATTTCAGTACAGTTTTGTTCTTATTGTTGTTGCTTATTTGTTTTTCTAATGGCTAAAAAAAGTCCCAATACAAAAGAGACAGAGTTTAGGTCCTAGACCAGCACCCACAAAAGCAGCACCTTCCATTCTTTAGGCATGTGTGGTGGTTCCTCTCAAGGGTGGGATGGGAAGATGAGCTGCTGAAGGGGTAGTCAATGCCTCAGAGAGAATAGGGCATTGCGTGGGCCAGAGGGAATGGACTGGGACATGAGTGTTGAGAGATGGGGTATTGAGGGATGAGGGCGTTGGGGATGGGGTATTGTGGGACTGTATGTTGGGGGATAGAGGTGTTGGGGGATGAGGTGTAGGGGGAATGGGGTATTGGGAACAGATTGTTGGGGGACAAGGGCTTGTTCCAGCAGAGCTGTGAGGAGGGAGCTGAGCAAAAGTAGGGCAAACATCAAGGTGGAGGTGGGTTACCCTCACAGAAGAGAAATGGGGTCTGTGGGCTTGGTGATTGTCATCTTGGGGGTGCTAAAAGCAGAGGCATCAGCAGGTGGGAGGATGTGGGAGAAGTTGCTGGTTAGCATCTGTGGCTTGTCAAGGTGAGGAAGGAAGGAATGGCCTCTGAAGGATGAATGACTCAATGACAGAGACATAATAGAGGTGGAGAAAGTTACAAACTTCATCTGGTTCCCACCCAACATGCCACTTGACCCAAGGAAGGCTCCTTTCTTCAAATCTTCACAGCCATGGAGAATTAGTACTTGAAACCTCTCTTGAAGCTCATGTGTACAGCAAGGATGTCTCTCAGACAACACAGCCCCCAACATTCCACACCCAGACACTGGGAAGTTATTTTATTCTGCATCTGCCTCTTTCTCTAGAATCTAAGTGGGTCCTTCTGGACCAATTCTGGGCATGCCATCCATTCTTCCTCAGGTGAAACTGAGCACAGATAGGTTAAATACAGGGCAGTCATCTCATTTATTGCACAAATGGGGATATTATTGAGAGGAAAATGGGATGCTGGGATAAGAGGGATAAATCAGGACTGTCCTCATAAGTGCCCAGGACACATGGACACTCCAGTAAAAGAGACCCCCAGGAGGTTTCTGGGCCCAGAGGTATTCCTGGAATGAAAGGCATTAAAGCAATTCCTCATCTACTTGGGCCTATCAAGCTGTTCCAACCTCAGGCTAATCTAAGCTTCATCCCATTAAGAAAATCTGTGGGCAGAATGTAGTCTAGGCATAAACTTCACAAGTGACATCCAGTTCAGGAGTAGAGCTTGATTATTGATTGAAGAGACTTGAAGTCAAGCATCTCTAGAAGAATGCCCAGGATCCCCCAAGTTATCACCATTCCATGGGGCACAACTGGACTCACCATGGTAGTACCCCAGGAGAGGAACCTCAACCCTGTAGACTTTAGAAATTTATTCAGAAATTAGGAGACAGGAGGAATTCAACTGGTCATGTAATAATGGAAACATCCTGGTGTGTGTGTGTGTTGGGGGGGGGGCGTTGCGGGGATTGGGATTCCTATGGGGAGAGGCTAGTCAAGTCACTGTCACTTGTCCAAAAGAAGGATTTTCCTGTCAGCATCAGTATCCGCCAGAGACCTGCAACTCTTCCTACTGCACAGCTCATGGCCAGGATGCATAAGCTTGGGCAGTGGTAATGGGGTTAGAAGAGGTTGGGCCCATCCAGAGACAAAGACTTTTTCTCTCTTAAGTAAGTGATTAAGTGATTAAGGAAGAGTGGGTAAGAGAAAGAAAAAAAAGGATTTTGATGATTATATAAAGAAGAAGTGGTACATATATACAATGGAATATGACTCAACCATAAAAAAGAATGAAATCTTACCATTTGTGACAACATGGCAACATGGATGGATGTAGAGGGTATTCTGCTAAGAAAAATTTGTCAGACAGAGAAAGACAAATGCTATAGAATTTCACTTATATGTGGAATCAAAAAAACAACAACAACAACCCACACGAAAAAAATTAACAAACAAAATAGAAACAAACTCACAGATACAGAGAGCAAATTGATGATCTCCAGATGGGAGGAGCATTGGAGGTGTGGGTAAAAAAAAATGTTGAAAGGGATTAAGAAGTACAAATCACCAGTTATAAAAATAGTCATGGGGATGTAAAGTACAGCATAGGGAATATAGTCAATAATACTGTAATATCTGTGTATGGTGTCAGATGGGTATGAGACTTCTCGCAGTGATCACTTCATAAGTTATATAAATGTATAATCACTGTAAACTAATATAATATTGTATGTCAATTATAATTGAAAAATTTAGAAAAAAGAGGAAGGATTCTGGAACAATAGAGGTTGGGATAAGAGTAAGGGATCCTGATAGATACTAATCTCTCCATTTCCTGTCCTGAGCCATTTCCCCATCTTCCTCCTCCCATGTGCCCCAGAGAATGGCAGCCCAGTGACCTCAGCCCAAGCAGTCTATGTAACACACAGCTTCGAATGTCCCATAGAGGAGAAACTTCATGAGGTCTTTTTTCTTAGGGATGGATGTGGGAATGGAGAATTGGTACTTGAGACCTCCCTTAAAGCTATCTGTGTACAACAAAAACATGCTCATACCTAGAGGTATTACATTTAAGGCTGTTAAGAGATGTTGATGGAGATCTCTGGAATGGCTAAGAACCCCATGTCAGTTTTAGCATTGCCACTGACCCATGGATGAATCAGTCATCTGCAGCCCCACTGACCTCTGCTTAAACTTTCATCACCAAGTTCCCTTTTATAATGTTCATGTGGAAATCACCCTATGCCATATAGACTGACAGTATAGAAGGCCACCAAGCCTGGGCAATTTTAATTACAATTAATTCTCATTATTTGTGGCAAACTCCCATCCTTTCAAAAAGGTAATTTCTGGGCCCTGACACCCCACAATGTGAGACATCATCCATCCATCTGGGCCGGGAGCACAAAGCGCTTCCTGCCTTAATGTAGGGTCAGACATCCTCCCCTCCCATCTGGAGGACTTTCTTCTCTTGCACTGTGTTTATGGACCTGAAGTCCCTGGGTTCTTAACATGCCCTTCCCCTCTGCCTCTCCTTAAGTTGTATTGTGACAGTATTTGTTCATGCCCTAAATCACTTCTCCTCCGTTTCCATCCACAGTCTTTACCTCTGCTGCACTTGTACTTCTTAGGGAATATGGGGTCCCAGAGATGAGTGGATGGGTCTGTACATCAGCAATAAGGGCCTGAAAATGAGCCTCCAACTGTGACTATTCCCACAGAAGTTTCATCAGCCTGCTCTAACTTATCTCTCCTCTGTGAGTATGAGAAGTGGTCTTGATAGGAAGACTGCATTCCAGGGCTTCCTGTGGACCCCCTACAGCATCCTGGCCAGACTCGCTGACATAAAGAAGTGGCTTTTAGCCTCGTCAGCATGGCTCAGTGGTTGAACATAGACCTATGAACCAGGAGGTCACAGTTCAATTCCCAGTCAGGGTACATGCCTGGGTTGCAGGCTCAATCCCCAGTGTGGGGAGTGCAGGAGGCAGCCGATAAGTCATTTTCTCTCATCATTGATGTTTCTATCTCTCTCTCCCTCTCCCTCCCCTTTATATATTTTGCTGTTGTTGTGTTGTTGTTGTTTTGCACTTATAGCTTTAAGGGAGATCTCATGACCCCTTCTGATCAGGACGAGGCCAGTCCAGCAATTACACCTTGGTCCTTGCACCCTCACTACCATGGTGGTGGCAGCCTCAGAGCATGGACTATTCTCATGTGGCTACCATCTTAACTGGATCTTGGGTGGTAAAAAAACACACATAAATTTCTGTCTTGAATCCCTCCCCAGTTATGCTCAACTTGCCCTTGGACAGAAAACTCTTGACTTGTCTGGGTAAGCCATTTCATCACTATGAGGAATTTTGCCCTAATTGGGTGTCCATAAAACTCTTTGTAGTGGCCCTCATTGGTCACAATGTTACTCCTATGAGAGCCCTTCCTAAGACACTTCCAGCCAAGAGTCCACAAATCTATGAGAGACAGAATCAGCAGAAGCTTCAAAAGCTTGAGTTTGCAGAATGGAAAAAGCAGGCAGTAGATAGGTGAGAACACTATATAAAGAATATGAACTTTATTCAAGACTCATTTCTAAGAATGAGAACAATTCACTCATGAGTAAAATTAGAGTAGGCCATTAGATTTCCAAATAATACCCTGAACTATGCCAGATATCTTTTAAGATAAACCTATGATAGTGTTGTGCATAATAATATAAAGCAAATTTGTAAATCTTAAAGAAACCTAACAAAATGCATGTTGGCATTACTATCAATTAAAATAAAATCACATATTTCCCTGTAATCCTATAAAGGAAGAGAAAGAAATGTAATCAGGCTTACATAAGTGGCATTGTGGTCTGATTGGATTCTACACTGGTCTTTTAATTGTAATTATGTCTTTATGTTTGAAACTATGTAAAAGAAATCAAATTGGCCCTACTATATTATTTTCCAAGTAAGTTAGAAAAATTTGAATTTCAACAATATTTACAACAAATAAATGGAATTGTAGCATTCAAAAATTAAATATATATATATATTTAAAGCCAAAGAGACCTAGGCTTAAACCTTAGATCCACCACTTATTAGCTATTTGGCCTGCAGCAAGTGACCTGGGGCAAGAAACTCAGTCTTTCTTCCTACAAAATGGGCTCAATCACAACCTCAACATCACATAAGGTGATTTGATCTTATTTAATCCACACAACACATAAAGCTGTTATCACAGCATCAATAAACATCTGCTGCTATTATAACAGTTAGTATTAGCCTAAAGATTATTTTCAAGCCAAACTTGTCCAGTTCTCTCACTTTTTTTCCCATATGGCATGGT
Source organism: Myotis brandtii (assembly GCF_000412655.1). NCBI lineage: Eukaryota > Metazoa > Chordata > Mammalia > Chiroptera > Vespertilionidae > Myotis > Myotis brandtii. Next base: position 106,741 of record NW_005356173.1, read on the forward strand.
TTTGAGGACTCCCAGCTCCCACAGCCCAGCCACTCTGTTCTGAAAACATTTACTAAAAGTATGATGTCCAGACAGGAGACTCTGACCTACAGAGGGCAAGAAGGAGCTTAACCTCCTTATCCTCAATATCTTCTACATTGGGTCCATAGTAGGGCAGCTTTTCCACGTCTGTACTCACATCAACCCATTGACTCACAGAGCTCACTTTTCACTCCAACCCTGATCATTTTTACATGCACTGCAATGTGTTCAGTACATGAGCAACATGGTCCCCTTCCAGTGTTTAGAAGGTTGGTTTTCTCTCTTTTGGAGGGTGGTTGGGGTGGGGAGGGCTTGTTTAATTTTATCATATTTCTTCAGCTCATCTCTCCAACCTATCTCATTTCTGCAGGATTCTGATTCTGTGGTTCATCATATTTACCCCTCCAGCCTCATGCCTCCTCATATATGATTGCCATGACTTATTTATTCTTATACAAGTAGTCCCTAAAATTCTTAGGAAGATCTCAGCTCAACATAAAGCCCACGTTCCCTAAGTGTTGTCTGAGACCCAGGAGCTGCTGAAACTCAGAGAACAGTTTCTGGTCCTCAGCTGCATGGCCCTGGACAGTTCACTTTTCTTCTCTGGGCTTCTAGAGCCCCTCTGTAAAGTGAGGAGGTGGGCAAAGTGATCTCTAAGGAATCGTCTAGCTCTGCTCTTCAAATTCAGTGATCCAACATCTGCAGGTCTTAAAGCTGCATAAGGGAGGCCACTCAACTGGGACTCTAAGCTCTTCCCCAAGACAAATCATTCACAGCCTCAAAGAGTAGCAATGGTGTAAGGGGACAGTGCGGACCCCAGATCCCACAGCTAGAAAAGAGATCCAGGGCCATGGATGAGTAGACAAAAACCATGTTTAAAGGAGAATGGCTTTGAATCAAAGGCCAAGAAGTAAGGAGCTGCATGTTGGACTTCTTCAGGGGACAACCAGGGAAGGGATGGGGTGTCTGAGCCCATTGCAGGGTGCTGGGCTGCTTATCTCTGAGTAACATCAGCATAGAGAATAACAGCCACCCACCTGCCCTTAGTGCCATCTCAGGGACTCACAACAGGATGTGGTTTGGTATTTACCAGATCCTGCTTCTGGGGTGCCTGTGAAAGTTCTTCCCCCCACCCCCTCCTGAGCACCCTAAGAACCACATAACCACATCCTGCCCGACCTCTTCCGTGCAGCTCTCTTTACTGGGGCCCTGGCGAGCACCCCTGCAGTGGAAAGAGAGGAGAAGGTCTCTCGAGAGGGATCTGGGCAGACCACCCCTCCCCCAACTTAACTTCCACACCTGCTGGAGGTCACACTGAGATCTGAAGCTGCAGCGACACCTTGGAGATAGTGAGGAATGCAAAACAGCTGCAGTAACTGCTCTGACCCAATTGAGGTCCCTTCCAGCCCCACATCACTCAGGCACCTCCCTTCTCTCATCTGCCCCCCACTCACCCTCCCACTTCCTTCCACTCATCTAGTGAGAGCTGTTAATGAGTCACCCAGAGGGACCGCTAGGTAATGAACAGACTGACAAGTGGACAGTCCCTGAATGTCTGAGCTATGTCTGTGTGCTGTACTGACTGGGTTTCTTTTAGTGTCATCCCCCTGCCCCCCTCCATGCTAAGGCCTGATGGATATTCTGTGCCATCAGGGTGAGAGGAGGAGAAGACATAATGCAGGAGAGAATGGAAAACCAGAGTCTGAACATCCCAAAAGAGGGAGAGGGAATAACATGATACATATAACCCACCAGGCCTGCTTTGTGCAGCTCACAATCTGTCTCACACTCAACCCAAAGCTTAGAATCCCAGTCAAAACTATGAAGTAACCAATTGCTGTTTCACCGGCTTCCCAGGCAAGGGCATTTCCATCTTACCCAAGCTGTCCAGAGGCCCAGGGTCTCTCTCTCTCTATGCCCCTTGTGTGGCTGAAATACAGGCAAGATGGCCTGAAGGAGTTTGTTCCTCTGGCTGCCAGCATGTAGCCCTGGATCCCATGTGTGGGACTAGTTGTCTGGGCTCACCTACAAAGTCAGAGCCAAGAACCAGTCCAGTAAGATCTCCTAACCTAAAGAGACAGCCTCAGCTGCCCACAGGGGCAAGTGAGATTGGTGAGTTCCTGGCCAGATGGAGCATATCTGAGTGGCATGAGTCATCCTGAGCTGCTTTCCTTTGTTTCCTGAAAGGATGAGCACTATAGGTATTTTCTGGGTCGTCGGCACCATGGAAACCATAAGGGAACAGGACTCAAGAACAGAGCAGGCAACATTGAGAATATTAGCTTGTTCTGATGAATGTAGATGGCTTTAGGCCTTTCCTTGCCTAGTCTCTCCTTACCTAGTCTTGTCCTGTGTCTCCGTCACCCTATTCCATGACCAGGACTATTTCTGGCTGGCTTTTTTTTGAAACTTACGATATTCAGAAGACCTCCACCTTTCCACTCAAACCGACTATCCTGCTGAGAAGATTATTTTGTTTTAAAGCTAGCCTCCCAAAAAACTAAACCTTGCTAAAATTCTCTCTCCTTCATGAAGTTTTCCAGAACTTTGCTGAATTTCTTACAGGAATTTTAACTCTCCGTCAACCCCACTTGAATAGTAGAGATTACCTGGACCACCTCTCTGTTCAGAAGGACTCTGAGTCTGCATGAAACGCCCCCCCCCCGCAAAAAGACCAATGGCCAATCTGAATGGGCACAACATAGGGTACAAGTTTCACGGGTTTGCCACCCAAGTGTATTTAGCATTTTAAAAGATTTACTACATAGTTTAAATTTTAATTTTTTAAAATATAAGTCTTTCTTTTGGGTGAGTTGTAATTAACTAGCTTGTAAACTCAAAGAGAGGAAAGTAATATCTAGCTGTTGACAATTAGACCCTGTAATAGGGCTTTATAAGGTGAGCACCATCTTATTTAATACACTGAACAATCCAATAGGGGAAGTTAGACAGAGGAAGGAAATGAGGCCTAGAGAGATTAGATTATTAGCCCAATGTTAAAACTTCTGGTAAAGTTAGACTCAAAAACCCAGTGCCTTAAAAATACAGAGATGAAAAGACCAGCAAGGCTTCCAGGGGGAGAAGAGAGAAGTTAGCAGATGAAGCATAAGGAACTATCCTTCCACTACCTCTAATGTTAATAATAAGGGAGGCCGAGGAAGGAAAGGGACATGTATGAGAACTTTCTCTATTACCCACTCAATTTTTATGTTAATCTAAAACTGTTTGAAATACCGGAGTCTATTAACTAAAAGTAATCAGACAGCACTGTTTCCAGGAGAGATCTGTTTCTGCTAATGTTCAAAAATCAGCTAATGCCTAAACATTAGCTTGAGGCATTGCTTACTATTCAATGAGTTGTAAATTACTTCTATGATCACAACACTACAGAGAGAAACAAAAAGGTAAGCCAAATGCCTTGATGAAACCATGCTGTGGCCATGCCCAGAGCCAACTTGAATTACTTCATTTTTCTTTTTAATCCTTGTGATGGCTCAGAGTGCCCACCACACAATAGTTGCTTAATACATAGTTGATCCTGACGATGCAATAGGAACCCTTGGGCACTGTTAAATACTATCTTGATCACTTTATGTCTCTGTCTCAGATTTTCCTCTGCAGAGTGAATGTTATTGAAAATAAATATGTCTGAATTGTCCTAATGAAGTGATGCCAGAAACAAGAATATTTTAAAGCTTTTTGTGCCCCCTCGTGGAGCAGAAGTGACATTATGAAAGAAAAGCTTTTTGAGAAGAATGAGGACAATGACTGAGGGATGAGGAAGGAAGCTCCGTTGCCAAGGTAACTGCGGCATCTCTTTCCAGTCATCTCCATAAGCCTTTTCTCTCCTTCATTCCTACCCAAGTAATTTCTCTTTTTTAGGACTTTGTCATCACATAGGCGTGCCTCTCCTTTAGCCTCTCTTTGATTACCACCTGTTTCTCTGCTCCCTCCTTTGCTAAAGGGGAAGGGATGAGAAACAATAGAATGGGAATTTTTAAAAAGCCTGAAATGCAAAACAATAATCAAAATCTCTAAGTGCATGTTCCTGATACTGACAGAAGCACATTTGTAGCCACATGAGAACAGTCCATGAACACCTCGTCCTTCCCTGGCTCAGGTCTCATCCAAGCCTCCACAAGATACTGTCCGGGTGATGAAAACTAACCAAGTGAGTCACCTGAGTTGGCATCTTCCTATTTGTTCACCAGTCCACCAACACACCACATCCGGTTACAGGTGTATGCTTCCTCTCTCACCTGCATGCGTACCAGCCCACTCCCCAGTGCAGACCAACAGCAATCAGGGAAAATAGCACGCTCTGAGGACTGCAGTATGGCAGCCAGAGGCTAGACATCCCCACATTGGGAACTTGACTGTGTGGATGAAATTCACAGGTTCTGCACATGTAAATCATTTTGTTCTCCCTGAGAACTTAGTAATGTTCTTTTGGGGAACCTGCCTTGATTCAGTTGCTCTCACATTGGCTGACCATCAGAAACCCAGTGGCAAATACCCTCCACCCAGTCCCCGAGTGAGGGCTCCTGGAGAGTGTGGTGAGGACTCAGGGGAGGGTGGGGTTTTTGCACAGAGGCCTGCCCCACCCAGCTCAGTGTGATACTCCAAGCACAGAGATAGAAGCCAGAGTCGCTGAGGAGGAGCCTCTTAGAATGTAGGATGAAGTAGCCATCCTGGGGTCTGGAGGCTTCCAAGTTCTGGGGCGCCTGAGAGTCTACCTTGCCAGTAGAGATGGAGTAGAAGAGCATCTGGGGGCCCCCTCCTTCAGCCTGCCAGTACCAGTATAGGTTGGGGTTTGATGTCCCCTTCACTGTGCACTCCAGGGAGAGTGGGCTCCCCTGAAGCTTCACCTTGGTAGATGGCCACTGATGGATGGTCTGTGCTCCGACACCTGTGGGTAGTGGAAAAGGCCATTTGGAGTGAAGACTCCAGCCCAGCTTGCCTTCCATCCAGACAGAGGGGTGGCTTAAACCCTTCCATGGCTCAGGAATATGGGATCAACCCCAGGAAGTAGGTTGGGAGGGCCAAGGGGGCAGTGGGTCAGCGGGCAAGGGGACACCAGAGAGCAAATGCCTTCCCAGGAGACAGAGGTAAGAGGTAACCAAGACCCAGCACACCAGTCATAAAGTCCCATATTCATTCCAGAGAATTAAAGGAATGTAAAGAGAATCAAACCAATAGCTGAGGCTCTGGATTCATGGGGTTGAGTGAGAGTGAGGACTTGAAGGGAGGCTTACCAGAGAGGAGAGTACCCGTTAAGAAAGTGCCCAGGAGAAGGGCAAGGAGAGAGCAGAGCATGTTTCAAGCCTGCCTTCAGTTGAACAAGCCTAGTAGACAGGGCCAGGCAGGTGGCCAGGCCCCTCCCTCTTGGAGATCTGTGGCCACAGAGCAGAGGGATCATTTCCCTTCAAGCTGGGGAGGAAATGAGGCCAGTCTCCTTTTAAGTGTGTGATGAATCACCCCCACCTTCCCTGGGAACCAGCTTTACCCTGCACTGGTATCTGTATTAAAATCTTGCTGAAGTCCTGGTATGTAAATAGATTTAATGACTCATGAGCTACCTGTAAACAAGAGATGACTCTCTGGCTCCCCCAGGAGACCACCAAGACTAACCACCAGAGAAACTGTGATTCTGGCAGGATGGTGAAAAGTGATTTTAGTCTATCTGAAGTTGGAAACCAGATATAGGGCATGTCCACTGGGTAGCTGGAAAAAAAGGCAAACCAAGGCTCAAGGGATTTAGGTCTTCAGCGTTTTCAAAGCAAAAAAGCTCAGCTCTGAGGGAAGGATGAGAGCTGCTGTAACATCCAACCAAAGGATCTGCATGCTCTTCATCCTTGCAGACAGGATCTGAGACCTGGATGGCTAGATCAACTCCCAAACTGATCAAAGCTGGACTCTGTGTTCCTTGTGCCTCTGATTTGTCCTCTTAATGCAGCATGAGGTAGAGACACATCCTGGGGCCTTGGAGCCAAATAGATCTGGGTTCTAACCATAACTCTGCTTCGTGCTGGTTAGGAAACCTCAACAAACACTGATCTTCAATTTTCTCATCTGTGAAATTAATAGAAGGATTATAATACCTATAGATGGTTGAAAGATACACTTTGCTTGGTGCATTCTATGCACTCATAAGTGTTGGCTGTTTTTTAGACTTCAGGGAAAGCCTGTGCTTACAGCAAAGTGTAGAAGGTTTATAATGGGGTAGGGTGGAGGGTGGGACTGAGGGGATGACAGAGACATCAGAATCATTGCCAGGCCATCAATTTATAATAGCTAAGGATGAGAATCTGCTAGGCAGCTGGTATAACCTCATTTTGTTGGAATGAGACATAGGAACCCAAGATGCCTGGAGGACAGCCAACGTGTCCCTGGGAACTTCCCCTTCTCTCTGCCTTTACCATGCTCTGTCCTCTGAGGATTCCTTTTCAAAACAATTACTCAGTGTGTGTTGGACACGGTAAAGTGGTGTAGGTGAGTACCTGGGAAAGAGTCTCAGTAGAAGCGGCCTAACCAGGAGAATGAGCCTGAAGCAAACCAGGAATTTGCAGTCCATTCCCATTTCATCAGTGTCTGGTGATGTATTTGTTGTTGTTGCTGATGCTAACAATTCAAAGTTAGTGTTGGGATTCTTGCTTCCAACAGAGTTTCCGCTGGAGCACCTTTTTTGTTTGCATTTGAATGCACTATATTTGTAGGAGAGTGTTTGTTTTATTCTTTCCAAAGTTAATGAATCCTCTTATAATATTTACTTAAAAGATGACAAAGCAAGTGGTAAGCATAGTATGCATCCCCTGAGCATTTAGAACATATGATGAAAAATAGCTATTGGCAGTTGTTCAATCTCAGTTTTTAGAAATCTGCTAATAGGACTCATTAGAATATCTATGTATGTATGGCTGGAGGGAGTCAGCCCAAGATGATGGGTGCCCACATACACACAGAAAACCTCTTTTCTCCTTTTATTTCCCTTTCTGTTTGTCCTCCTTTCTTTTTGCTCCTGGAATTTTTGTTGACTTAGTCCTGAGCGGGAATGGGGGTGGAGGGAGGGTAGATAGGAGATGGCAGCAGATACAAGGAGGAGGGAATTGCTCTTGCTCTTGATGGGACCATGGCGTGCTCCCATTGGGCTGGCATTTCACACCAGCAAAGGCCATGTGGGTCTTGCATAGCCCAGAAGAGCTGATGTCATTCATCAGCTGCATTGGCTCTGTGTCATCACCAAGCAGAGAGTCCAATACAATCTTCCTCTCTAGAGATGGCTCAGCAGATTAGAGGATGAAGAGAAATATCAGACAGATCAGAATAGCCAGCTGGCTCCTGACTCCCTGATCACTGTCACAACTCAATAGCTTGGCGCTCCTTCCATGTGGCTGATGCCTTAGAAAAATACCTCCTCATTCTCCATCCCTATCTGCAACGCTGCTTATTCATTTAATACAGTCAAGTCATTCATATATTGAAATGTGAGGATATGATTCCTCTGCTCTGCGGCAGCAGACCTCCAAGAGGGAGGAATCCAGCCATATGTCTGGCCAGGGAAGGGGGTGTCAGCCAGACAAATGGAGCTGAAGGCTGGTTTGAACTATGCTCTGCTCTCTTCTTGCCCTTCTCCTGGTCACTTTCTTAGGTGAGTGTCCACATCTCTAGCAATTTTTTATTACCATGTTGGGCTTCTCTCTTCATCCTAGATTATATATATTTCAGAGAGGAAGGGAGAGGGAGAGAGAGATAAAAGATAGAAATATCAATGATGAGAGAGAATCATTGATCAGCTGCCTCCTGCACGTCCCCCACTGGTAATGGATCCTGCAACCCAGGCATGTTCCCTGACCAGGAATCAAACCTTGACCTCCTGGTTCATAGGTCGATGCTTAACTGAGCCATGCTGGCTGGGCCATCCTAGATTCTTAATGAATCACGACTAGCAGGGTAAAGTTTTATCCATAAAGAGAATAGCAATAAATTCAACTTGTTTCTTTTTAATATTAAAACTGAAAGCTATCCCTAAACAGTAGATTTGGAAGATACTTGCAGTGTCTGTTCTTTTTCCACTACAGAAGAGTTAAAAATTACCTGGGCTGATGGAATGGGAGAAGAGTCAGCCAAGATGTTCTTAATTTCCCTGACCTCTAACCTCTCCTGCCTTGACTTCTACGTGGCTACATCCTGAACAGGGAAAGAGATGAGAGAAAGGTTGGGAGAGCAGAATCAGAAGCTCAGAGTCTGAGGGAAGAAATGAGTTGTGCTCATTTCCAGGGTGGAGAGAGCAAGGTTCTGCTTCCCTATCAGAGACTGGGAGGTAGAAATGGCTTGTGGGGATCAGAAAATGCCCCCCCCAAGGTGTAAATTGCAAATATAGGAAATATGTTAAAGAATAGAAAAATAAATATCTAATCACATGCAATATCATGCAGCAGTACTGTTGAATGAAATAGAGCACTATGTGATACTATGGAAATATACCTAAAATATGCTGTTAAGCAAAACAAGCAAGCTGCCAATAATATGTATAAAGCAGTGTGATTTATATCAAAACACATATGCAAAACAGTTTATATGTATACTTATGCGCGCACACACACAGATATACACATTATTTATTCATCCAGTAGTAATAGGGTGCTATCCGTTCCCATATAGCTTATTTTAGTAAAAACTGCAAACGTATAGGGGAAAAAGAATTGGAAAAATGAACACCAGATTGGTGACAATGGTTATTTCTGAGAAATAAAGCAGGAGAGGGAACAAGAGAAACTTTGTTTGTTTTTCAGTGTTTTTTTTAGGTAGACATAATAGTATAATGTATGCTGAGTACCATTGACTAAGCCTCAGTCTCACCACCGCTTCACTTATTTGAGCCAGTAAGTACAGTCATTAGACTCACACTCCATCTTCCTTCCTCCCGTCCATAGTAAATATCTACTGAGAACAGCATCAAAGAAAGGTGCAGACTAGTACAGACTGACAAAGGTCAGAATGTCCAGTGAAAGATGAATAAGTGAAAGAAACAGAAGAAATGATCCAAGAGAGGAAGAGAGAACATGTGAATTGGAAATGCTGACAGAAAAGATGTTGAGAAAGAACTGTCTTGTAAGATAAAGGCATTCAGTGCTTGGCCCAAGTGGTGTAAGATCTGGACTCTTGAGGGCTCCTCAACAGATAGCCTGAGCTCATAAATAAATGCCAGGAGGGGGACTAGAGAAAAGAACATGAATTGGTTATTGAATCATCTTAGGATGTGAAAATGGGTCAGCAGAGGATGCTAAGCTATAGATTTTAGAGGGCTGTGGACATAAAAGGCAAAGACTTCAAATAATGACGAGCAGAGGAAGGGTGGCAGAAATGGCCCAAAGTACAGTTGGTCCTACCACCACCCACCACGGCCCCCCTCTGGTGTTAGTTTTGGAGAAATCTCAGATGAATCCAAGAGCGGGAGGAGGAATTTCTAAAGAGGAGAAACTAGATAGGACAAGGATGTGAAGCTAAAAATAAAAGTTGAGAAAACAGTATGTACACCAACGGCATAATGTCAACAATTGTGGGGATGAGACTGGATGCTGCCAACAGGGTGCCTAGGGTGAAAGGGTGGTGCTCTGGGCTCTGGGTGTGGTTAATTGGGAACATTTGGGCAGATGGCAAAAAGGAGAGCCATTCAGGGGAAAGTCAGAATGAGAACCGGGGTGTCCAGTTGCTGTCACTCCCAGATCAAGGGGCTTCAAAGTGGGAAAATCAAGTTCAAGAGGGTAGAGGCCAATGAACCTGCACACTCACACTCTCACACACACTTTCCTATGCACACCTGGAGATTCCAAATGGGAGGCTGGTAATGAGTCATATCAATAGCAACAATTATTCGACCAGTCAGGTATGTTTATTCTTGACTATGTTACTAAGAGCAGTGAGGAAGTGAGAAAGCATCATTTACATCTTTGTTTAAAATCTTGCTGTGCTCTGTTAAAAGTTGTGTGCTAGACTATAACTGAGTTCTCTCTTACTAAAGGAATTTGAGACAGAAGCAGTTTGGAAGGTTTCCTAAAAGTCAACAGTTGCTAAAGAAAGTGCCTCATGAAAAGAAAACAATAAACTTCCTATGAAAATTTAAGAAATTCCGAAAAAGAAGCTTAAAAATTAATGGGCTAGCCCCTGCACACTGGAAGGTCAAGGGTTCAGGTCCTAGTCAAGGGCATGTACCTGGGTTACAGGTCTGATCTCCACCCCAGGTTGGGCTACGTGTGGGAGGTAACCCATCGATATGTCTCTGTCACATCGGTATTTCTCTCTCTCCCAAACTCTCTCCTCCTCCCCCCTCACTTCCAATCTCTCTAAAATCAATGGAAAAAATACCCTTACTCCTTAGGTGAGGATTAAAGAAGAAATTAATAATAATAATGGACTAAAGAAATGCAGGGAATGGGCTTTTTTTTTTTTCCTAAGAGATAACATGAGTACTTGAGTCCAGGTGCAGTTTAGTTGTTTTCATATATTATCACCCTTAAAGTAAAGCTGAGAGGTAGTTGGTATTTGTCCCATTTAACAAATGATGGTCTTGAGGCTTGGAGCAGCTAAATCACTTGCCCAAGGTCACACAACACAGGCAACATCTGGGCTCCACGTCATGTAGAACAACTACAATGCTCATGAGTTTAATGTACTCCACTCCATTACTTCTCGTCCTAGAGGGAGAACAGTCAGGATCTGCATGGTTGCTGTGCAGACCCTGGCATTTTCCCCTAATGTCTGATCCTCTCTCAGACACTGTGCTTAGTGTTGAAATGTTTAACAGCTTTATCCTGACAAAGACCTCATACTGTAGATGCTTTTATTATTGCCTCTATTCCACAGATAAGAAAGCACAGATGGGTTAGACAATTCTGCACATGGTCACAAGATTACTAAGTAGTTAGTTGAGCCGAGAGACCAACCCAGGCAGTCTGGCTCCAAAACTCTTAATGATGATGTTGTGTCATATCAGGGAAAATGGTTGGTTTTGCTTCCCCCATGGATAGAGAAGCAATAGAAAGCTGGGCTCAGAGGCAAGAGATGAAATTTTAAAAATCTTCTCCTCTTCACAAGACTGTTGAGTAGACAAAAGAACAACAACCTGAGGTTTCTGTTAGCATGTACATTTGCAGTCTCAAGAATTTCAAATATTTGAAAGACAATGAGAATTTCACAGAAATTGAGAATTTTGGGACTCCTAAGTGACTTTCAAAACAAAGGGCCTGGAAGCAAGGCCAACTATGGAAATCAGGAAAAGGAATCAGGAAAAAAGAGAAAGAAAAAAAATCAAATAAGTTGACTCAAAGTACAAAAATAGTATTAGTAATAGTCAATTTTTATTGAGTGTTTATCATTACCAGACATTATTGTAGACAGCATGTTCCCCTGATCTAGAATAATTAGCAATGTGATCAGAATATCCCCCAGAACATGCTGGAAGATCTCTTTAAATGGCATTCATTTTTAAAATCTAATTAAGTAAATAAAGGCTTATTCTTTGAATGATTCTAGATTCCATGATTCTAGGAATAAAACAAGATTCCAAGAAAATAGCCAGAGAAACAAACGGCTTGGAGAACTGTTATAACAAAACAAGACAAGCAAATACACACACACACACACACACACACACACGAGTTGATTCCTGCATGTTTCATAAAAGCCCAAGATGTGGCCACTACCTTTAGGCTTAATGAAACTATAATTATGAAAAAATAATAAGAAGCCCCTATGATGGTATTTTCACTAATAGCAGTGGCTTGTCCATGTCAGGTGAACTTCTTAACAATGTCCCAAGTCTGAGGAAAGTAGAAAATAAGAAGATAGAAGCTTAAAGAAAGATTAAATAAAGAAGCTGGTCTACTGGTCTACACTTATAAAATTTCAATATCATGAAAAACCAAGAGAGAAGGAATTCAAAGATATTGTCACCTGTACATGCCACATCATTTATATACGGCATATATTTGACATTTATGTATGTTACATATCTAACATTATGAAAAAATTAAAATCTGTTATAGAGACAAGAAAGCAAATACCTAAGTGTAGAGGCAAATAGCTTGTGAGAGAGGCAGCATTCACAAGGTGTGCTAAATGCAGATAAGTTAGTAATCTCTGAGACACATACAACTAGATAAAACCCAGCCTGAATGTGCCAAACATAGATAGAAATGGATGGGGGGAAAGTGAAAGGAAAGAAGAGAGGGAGGGAGGGAGGGAAGAAAGGAGGAAGGAAGGAAGGAAGGAAGGAAGGAAGGAAGGAAGGAAGGAAGGAAGGAAGGAAGGGAAGTTGTTTTGAGTCCTGGTCATTATGCAGATTCAGCAACTGCCCTGAACTGCTTAAATTCAGGCTTTTATGTGAAAGAGAAATAAACTTCTATCTCATAAAAAACCACCCTGCAGCCTTTTTCTCGATTGCTTCACTCAGAGCTTCTTTTATGTAAATACAAAAACCACCCTGCAGCCTTTTTACCAGCTCTCGATTGCTTCACTCAGAGCTTCTTTTATGTAAATAGAAAAAAAAAAACCCACTCTTTTTGTTTGTTTGTTTTAAGCCATGATTATTGAACATCTCTTACCAGCAGAAGAATGCATAGCCTAATTGATATAAGCTCAAAAGGGAGATCCTTGTTTTGGATACTTTGCTCATTGGCTTCATAAGGCAGCACATGGAAGATGCCCAGAGTTTATTTCAGGGCATAGATGAAGGAAACAAAGCAGGATGCAGGATGCAGGATGCAGGACTGTGTGAGTGGATCTGGTGACACTTATTCCTAATCAAACGTATTTTAGACCAGAATGTGATGTAAAACAATGGCTTCATTTCCCTGACTAGGGTGTTCTCCAGGACAGGAAAAGCAGAGGAAAAGGGAAAAAATAGGAAGAAAATAAGGCTCTTAATGTAAAATGCTTCATGTAGCCAACATGTTATCCAAATGTTCCTAAATTTACAGAAAAAGTCAAGGCAGAGGCACATCCCGACACCTATTCCACCTGTTCAACCCAATTTCTCTTTATCCTATTATTTCTGGACCTAATTTTCCAATCCTATATAATAAAAGGCTAATATGCAAATTGACTGAATGGTGGAACAACCAGTCGCTATGATGCGCACTGACCACCAGGGGGCAGACGCTCAATGCAGGCGCTGCCCCCCGGGGGTCCGTGCGCTCCCACAGGGGAAGCGCTGCTCAGCCAGAAGCTGGGCTCATGGCTGGCAAGCACAGTGGCAGTGGCAGGAGCCTCTCCCACCTCCGTGGCAGCACTAAGCATTCAGTCGGACATCCCCCAAGGGCTCCCAGACTGCAAGAGGGTGCAGGCCCGGCTAAGGGACCCCCCCTGAGTGCACGAATTTCATGCATTGAGCCTCTAGTACTTTTATATTCACCTTTTTGCATCCAAGATCATCCCTTTAAATATTCACAATGTATATTATGCTATTTCTTTTCTCTTTACTCTTTTCAAAATTCTGTTCCTTCCTTTCTGCTCACTGTTACCAAAAATCCCAGTGTTCCTAAGTGAACCAGACACACGTCCTCTCTGTACCTGGGTCATATTCATGTAAACACTCAGTGGGAGTGAGGATGAGCAGAAAATCACTTAACCACGGGGATAGTGTACAGGGAGGGGATGACAGCAGTCTTGCAGAGAAATTGCTCACACAGAGATGCTCAGATAAATCTGTAATCAAAAGAAAATCTGAATGCTTGGCCAAGGAGAAGTAAATTCCCTGAGGCCAATCCTTTGTTGGTTTCTTTGAACTTCTTTAGTAATTGGTCATTCCTATCACCTGCCCCCAAGCTCAGATGCTATCTACATGATTACTTGCTTTCCCTATGTCCTAGCTGGGGCCTTGGATTTGGAATACACTTGCATTCAAAAGACCTGCATTACAAAGAGAAAGAACCATAATACTTAACACTTTATATATATATATATTATAATATATATTATGTATTATATATATATCACTTCTGTGTTATATTATATATATAATATATATGAAAGTAAAGAGATGAAAAAAGATATTTCATGAAAATGGAAATGGAAAAAAAAAAAGCTGAGGTAGCAATACTTATACCATACAAAATAGACTTTAAAACAAAGGCTATAACAAGAGACAAAGAAGAATGCAGCAATTCCATTTCTGGGTATTTATCTGAAGAAACCCAAAACCCTAATGTGAAAAGACATATGCATCCATATGTTTGTTGCAGCATTATTTACAATATCCAAGATATGGAAGCAACCTATGTGTCCATTAATAGATAAATAGATTTTAAAAAGTGATGCACATATACAAAGGAATGTGAAACAGCCATAAAAAAAAAGAAATTTTGCCATCTGCTACAATATGGTTGGACCTAGAGGGTATTCTGCTGAGTGAAATGAGTCAGACAAAGAAAGACAAATACCATATGATTTCACTTATATGTGGAATCTAAAAAACAAAATAAATGAACAAACAAATCAGAAACCAACTCAAATATAGAGAGCATTTTGATGGCTGTCAGAAGGGATTGGAGTTGGGGGGACAGGAGAAAAAGGGAAAGGGATTAGGAAGTACAAGCTGGTAGTCACAAAATAGTCATGGAGATACAAAATATAGCATAGGGAATATAGTCAATAATATTTTAATAATATGTATGGTGTTGGATGGGTGCTAGATTTATTGGGATGATCATTTTGTAAGTTATATGAATGTCTAATCACTATGTTGTACATCTGAAACTAATATACTGAATGCCGCCTGTAATTAAAAAATAAGAAATTATTTTAAAAAGAACAATATTGAAACAAGCTACATGTTCAACCTGTGGAAGTTTATTGGTAAATTTTGGTATACTACAAAATGGAATATTTTGCATATTTCAAAACTGGTTTTATATCATTTAATAATACAGAAAATAGCTCTATTGACATGGGAAATCATTTATTACTAAGTAAAAAGTGTATCACTTTTAGTTCAAGATAGTGGATTGAAGAAAATAATTTACCTCCCCTCACTCAAAAAAGAAGCAACTATTGGGTTATAAATATTGGCAAAGAAGCCCAAAAGAGGAGGAATTAATATGGTTGCTGAATACTGGAAGGAACATATTAGCAACACAAGGTTATATGCATTATTGAAAGATCAAAGATGGCTATGGCCCAAATGAGCTGTGGAGAGAGACACAGCTCCGTACAGGTAGGGGATAAAGCAGTAGGTGAGGCTGCTTTATTTTGCAGAGTAACTCAGGTCCAAAGGGATATGGTCACAGTATGAGAAAGAACTTAACACAAAACAGTTGGTTGAAGAACTGTAATGACTGCTGAGTCAGAGCCTCCTTTCTAATCTCCATATGTATAAATGATACCGTTGTAATTAGCTAGTTATTAATAATAAAGGAGAATCAAAGTGAGAAGCAAGACATTATAGGAATATCATTAGGCTAGCTTCACCAGGAAGTTGCAATTTTGCACACCCCATGGAACCACTGGCCTATTCCCTGCAAAACACTGGGGGAAGAGATCCAACAAAGGCAAGATAGACACATGCCCAGTAAAGTTAAGGTGACAATCAAACCTGGGGACAGAGATGGTTGGCCAGAATGGGCATGGCCACTGAAGCATGAGAAAAATTGGGAATACATAATTCTCTAAAAAAAGGAGTTCGCTCTCTCTTGTTGCTCTTGTTGTGCTTGACTCTTGCATTCTTGGCTTCCTTGTGTTGGCCTGTGTTTCCTCCATAGCCATGTTGACCTGCAGACCCCCACATGCAATAATGTACTAATGGACTGCAGGGGGAAACACAAGGTAAGCTAGCCTGGTGCTGGATTGGACTTGGCCCTAACGTGGAAAGGAAACTCTGGACACTGGCTCTGACTTTAGCTCTACTAAAGCCCCAGCTACACTTCTTCTATGGCAAGACAAAGGGAAATGAGACTTTGGAAACTCAGGGATGTAATTCCATGCCACTAAAAATCACTCATTCTCCTATGCGAGTCTTAGAAAATTCTTTTTCTCAGGATATTGCAAGAAATCTACCCCCACTAGCAACTAGGAGATACAAGGACCTCTCTCCTCTGGTAATAAAGTCTGTAACATGAAGCTGGAAAAACACCTTTCAAAGAAATGAAACTATTTACTTAAGAGAGGGAATGGCTTTCAGAGAAGAGGTTCCCAGCCTGCTTATCTTAGAGTAAAGCCTGCCAGTCCACACACCACACCCACAAACAGAGAGCCTGAATGACATTTCCCAGTTCCTTGCACCTAGATGGGGCCAGAGGACTACTAGTTCTGAAGAGTAGAATGTGAGCAGCAACATGATTACTTCCAGACTTGGCCAAAAACACCAAATCTTCAACACATGTTTCCCCTGTTTTCCACCTTTTGTGACAACAATGGGGAAGCCTTGGGTAGTGGTATCCCAGATCTCCAAGTCACCTCTTATAGGAGAGAGTTGCCCAGATGAGCTTCCCGACTACAAAGATATGTATTGGCCTTTATGCAAAGATCAAAAACAAAATAAAACACCAAATCAGGTTAAGCACTAAGAATTGGGGGGTTGTTTGTTATAACAGGTATCATTAATTATTCTTACTTATGTAGTAACATAAAAGGAAGAGATCAAAGTCATAAAATAGAATATTGACTCCAGAGGAAACAGATAATTCAGTGAAAAGGCAAGGATCTTAATTGAATTCTAAATCTCTCTTTTTTTAATTTTTTTTTTTTTACTTTTCAGAAAAGTCTGAGGACATATTGTATTCATCGATTAAGAGAAGGATCGCCCTAACCGGTTTGGCTCAGTGGATAGAGCGTTGGTCTGCGGACTGAAGGGTCCCAGGTTCGATTCTGGTCAAGGGCATGTACCTTGGTTGCGGGCACATCCCCAGTAGGGGGTGTGCAGGAGGCAGCTGATTGATGTTTCTCTCTCATCAATGTTTCTGACTCTCTATCCTTCTCCCTTCCTCTCTGTAAAAAATCAATAAAATATATTTAAAAAATTATTTTAAAAAAAGAGAGAAGGATAAAGTAAAGACAAATTTATAAAACAAATAATAAAAGAAAGTTCATGGAATTTAAAAATGATTGCTTAAATGAAAACTTCAGGAGAAGAGCCTAAATATAGATGCCAAACACACACACATACTCACATGCACAAAGATGGAAAACATGAGAGGAAAAGTTAAGCACTAATGGGTAGGTATTTTTGACATGTTTTTATAAAGTGGTTGCTATTCCAGCTTGAGTGAATGATCCCCATTACCAAAGGGAAATTTGGTGGCTGTTGCATAGTGGTGACAAGCAGGCCTCTGCCTGGAACACAGAGCATTCTCAGGGGTGCCTCTGAGTGTTCCTCTGTCCAATATTCCTACATAATGAAAACAACAGCAACCCAGGGAAGACAGGACCCCACAGATGCAGATACTCTGGGAAGGAGGATGTCATTCATCGGACCACAAAATAACTCCATTCTGCTAAGGTGCTGGCAGAGGGCAGAGGGAAAGTGGAATGAGAAGAGGAAGAAGTATGACTGCAGGACCAGCTCAAAATGGTCCTGTTTAAAGAGATACTCAGTTGCTTTTCCAACTACAGACAAAAACTGCAAGTCATCCAGACAAAGCATGTACAGGGGAGGGAACTTTGACCTCCAGCTGTACCCAGAACCAAAGTCTAACCCCTCCCAAGGAACCAAAGGACCAAGACACAACCGGAACTAATGCTGGGTGCTGGGACCACAGAAGACAAGGTGTACTGCCCAGAAAGATGCAGTGTTGATGCCCCTTTACCATAAGTGGTCAAGTTCCAAGGTCCTCCAATTAAAACTCACTCCATCAGCACTTCCTCATACCTGCTCTCCTAACCCCTTTAAAAAAACCTTAATCTAGTCCAGAGAGCAAGATGGATCTGAGGCACCATTAAGTCTCCCATCTCCTCAATTGGCACCTTCTTGATCAATAAAACTTTCCTTATTCCAAACTTATGTTTTGAATTTTGGCCTTTCGAAGAGTCAGGCACATGAACTTGGGTTTCGGTAACAGATGGTCACAATGACTATTAATTTAGACCTTATGACCAGCTACAGAAGCAAAGACTGAAGCACCCATGTTTGGTGCTATTTAATGCTTTCCTTTCCTCCCTCCCCTGCAACATACTCATAATGGGAGGAGCCCTGGAATAGTAGCTCAAGTTTTAGGTTTCAAGTGGGTCCTACTCAAACCACTGTTCAGAAACCACCTTTTCTGATCCTTTAACTCCCATATCCAGCTGAACAATCTCTGTGGTCTCCACACACCAGCAGAGCATATTAGTAACATTCGCAGCTGTAATGAGCAAACTCTACACTTCATAATGGCACAATCAGGGTAGAAGTTTACTTCTTGCTTGTATAAAGTCCTAAGTGGGTGTTCCTGGTTGACGGGAATCACCTCTTCAGGGAATAATATAGAGACCAAGGAGTTATTGTTGTTTTTCTCATCTGCCCTCTTCAAAATGTAACTTCCAAGATCTCCTACTGTTCTGTATCAAGTCAGCAAAGAGAAAAGAGAACATAGATAAAGCTCGCCTGTCTATTAAATTTCTTGACTGGGAGATTATACAGTTTTCTATAATTGCAAACCCTGAAAGAAAGTAGTCACAGGACACTCTCTGGATTCTCTCCCTCCAGTTTTACTGTGTCTTTTCTGTTTCCTCAGTTTCCCCCTTCACTGTCTCAGATTCCACATGAAATCCTCCAGGTGGGCCTCCAAGCAGCTCAGTCTTTTTCATCCTTTCTTTAAAGATACATGTCTGTTGGTACTGAGGCCATATCTACCAATACATTATTTAGGATTTTTTTAGGTTACACTCTTGTTTTATTAGTAAACTAGAAAGAAAGTGATCCATTAATATCTCAAATAAGACAAAAATAATTATTACTGGATTTTACCAGAAGACTCCTGGGAAGCAAGCATAAGGGTCCTTTCCCAGGGACAGTAACATTTATGACCATGATGGACTCTCTCTTTCCTGTCAAAATAGAAGCCTGGAGGATCCTGCCTGAGGCCATCACCAATGGGTCTGATGTCATTACCTACCACGCCCCTACCAGAGTCACTGATGATGATGAGGCAGGAGACCTGAAGAAGTGTAGCTGCCAGCTGACTCTCCTTCGATCAATATAATTTATTGAGAAGAAAGAGTGATCCCCTGGCTTGAAGATGGGCTGTCAACATGACAACACAGTAACTATCTGGACCAGAAAGTTCATGACCAACAGACTACCTCAGTGGAAACAAATGGTCATTGATGTCCTTTACCCCGGAAAGGCAACAGTACATAAGACAGAAATTCAGGAAAAACTGGCCAAAATGTATAAGACTGCACCAGACGTCATCTTTGTGTTTAGATTCAGAACCTATTTTGGTGGTGGCAAGACAATTGGCTTTGGTATGATTTATGATTCTTTGGATTACATACACAAAAGTAAATAAATGAACCAAAATATAGATTTGCAGGACATGGCCTGTATGAGAAGAAGACCTCAAGAACACACAGAAGGGAACACAGGAACAGGGTGAAGAAACCCAGCAGGACTGCAAAGGCCAAAGTTGGTGCTGCAAAAAGTGAGCTGAAAATTGGACAACAGAAGGAGTCAAGATTCTTCAGTGACTTTATCTGTGATGACTGTGCAGATTTTGCTTGAGAGGATTAATAAACTAAGAACTTAAAAAAAAGAGAGAGAAATTGTGATCCCTTTGACTACTTTCTTTTTCCTTTGGTAACCTGAAATTTCCATCTACTTGCTATTTTTAAAAAAGTTAAACACAAACCCCTGCACACTCAGACCTTTATTATGTAAAGCAATTCAACACTGCTCTAGTCCCCATACCCAAATAACAAATGCATGCAATACTCAGAAGAAAAAAAAAGGTGGGGGGAGCATTTTTCTGTACCTGAGCATTCACACTGCAATCACCCTCACTCCAAATATCTTACTGACACATATCCTCCAAACACAGCAAAAGTTCCCCAAGGAGAATTTTCAAACGGATGCCAAGAGGAAAAAAACAAAAAAAACCCAAAAACATTCTCTATCATATTATACTATTTCTACTGCTTGAATGTTGTCTCTCTGCCAACCAGAGTCTTAGCAGCCTTTTTTTTTTTTCTTTTAAATTATTCAGCGGTATTTAGCAGATGGAAAAACCCTGGATCAGAGAAAGGCGCACATCATAATTATACACAAACTTACCAGAGGCCCAACAAAAACAGTCTTAAAGGCCTTAATTATTTATTTACAAAGACAAAATTGTTTCCATTTGGAGAAAAAGACTAAGTAACAAAACTGGTGAATATACTTCTTACTAACAAAGCAGATTAAGTAGGAATAGACACCTGGTAAAATAACTTCAATATAATCAATGTAACTATAGAAATTCCCTATTTTAAATAGTATTAAATCTACCAGCATCACCACTACATCACCACTGCTAAATATATATATATATGTACATCACATACACACACACACACACACACACACACACACACACAATGGTGGGGGGAGTATTTGGAAGACACTTTATAAAAATGCTTACAGAATAAAATTTTGTCCGTATTCTTCTGGGTTGAATACTGAATGAATCAATAGCATTCACCAAAAAAATTGTTTTAGCTTTTCTAGTCCTTTGCCTTTGCATTTAAATTTTAGAGTGATCTTGTCTCTATTGGCAAAATTATGTTTGCTGGGAAGGAATTTGATAGGAGTTATATTATGGTTTGATATTATCATTACTATGTTGAACACAATATGTCTGCTACTTGTTTTTATAAATAAAGTATGATTGGAATACAGTCCAATAAATTGATATCATTTACCATGAAAAAAAAAACCATTCACCAAAGAAGCTATCCTAAAATCTTAAACTTTCTAGTCAAATGAGGAAACAAAAATAAAAATGGAATTAAATTTAACTCTTTTTTATTCACCCTTTGAACTATTAGCAATTGCATGAAAAGTTATTGCAAAGTATTAAATAGAAAAGTCTATAATGCTAGCCCACTCTGCTGGTTTTTTTGAAGCCCCTTTCAAGATAGGTAGATTTTCATAGGCAACTTTGTTTACTCACCATGATTATCAGTCTTCAGAGTGAAATGCCTGAAATGAAAATGTGTTGCTGTGTTGCTGTGCCCCTTCCTAATTCCTACCAAAGTCAAATAAAGGAAAATTATGGTTCTGAGAGACCACTGAAATGATCATTCCTTCTGCAATCTATAATTTGATCATGGATAATTATGTGATGTAACAATAGAATAATTAGACATGTTTCTCTATCTGTGTTTGTGCGTGGCCTAGTCAGGCCATATTTGCTAAATTATATATATATTTTTTAACTTATCTTTATTGTTGAAAGTATTACAGATGTCCCCCTTTTCCCCATTAACCCCTTCTAGTCCACCCCCACCCCCCACCCCAGGCCTTCACCACCCTATTGTCTGAGTCCATGGTTTGTGCATACATGTATATAAATTATTTGATTAATCTCTTTTCACCCACTCACTTACCCTTGCTTTCCCTCTGAGATTCAACAGTCTTTTTCATGTTTCTATGTCTCTGGATCTATTTTGTTCATCAGCTTATTTTGTTCTTTAGATTCCACCTATAAGTGAGATTATGTGATACTTGTCTTTCTCTGACTGCTTATTTCACTTAGCATAATACTCTCCAGGTCCCTTCATGCTGTCTCAAAGGGTAAGAGATCCTTCCTTTTTACTGCTGCATAGTATTCCATGGTGTAGATGTACCACAGCTTTTTTATCCACTGATCTACTGATAGACACTTGGGCTGTTTCCAGATCTTAGCTATTTTAAATTTCACTGCTGTGAACAGAGGGGTGCATATATTCTTTCTGATTGGTGTTTCAGGTTTCTTAGAATATATTTCTAGAAGTGGGATCACTGAGTCAAATGACAGTTCTATTTTTAATTTTTTGAAGAAACTCCATACTGTTTTCTATAGTGACTGCACCAATCTGCATTCCCACCAGCAGTATATTAGGGTTTCCTTTTCTTCGCATCCTCACCAACACTTGTCATCTGTTGATGGTAGCCATTCTGACAGGTGTGAGGTGATACCTCATTGTCATTTTAATTTGCATCTCTCTGATGATTAGTGACTTTGAGCATGTTTTCATATGTCTCTTGGCCACCAGTATGTCCCCTTTGGAGAAGTGTCTATTTAGGTCCTTTGCCCATTTTTTAATTAGATTGTTTGCCTTCCTTTTGTTAATTTGTATGAGTTCCTTATTTATTTTGGATACTAACCCCTAAATTATATTTTTTATAACCTATTGAAATTAGGCAACTCTGTAAATGTCACGGCTAGGGATGATTTAGATAATTGCAAAGGAACTCAAAATGATACTTTAGTTTCCTTCCTAATACTGAAAAAGTAATTAAATAACAACTTTTATACCCAATTATTTCAATAGGCTAGACCCGTGGTCGGCAAACTTCAGCTCGCGAGCCACATGCGGCTCTTTGGCCCCTTGAGTGTGGCTCTTCCTAAGCCTTAGGAGTACCCTAATTAAGTTAATAACAATGTACCTACCTATATAGTTTAAGTTTAAAAATTTGGCTCTCAAAAGAAATTTCAATCGTTGTACTATTGATATTTGGCTCTGTTGACTAATGAGTTTGCCAACCACTGAAGACCCTGTTGGAAGATGTGTAAGTGAACTTTATTTGGAAATCATTATGGAGCATACAATCCTGGGGAAGAGAAAGACATTTCCCCAAAATGACAAAAGTAAATACATATTTAAAAACTAAGATGAATATGATGAAAGAAAAAGCACAATGAGTGAGTATAATAGGATTTCAGAAGGTTTCCCTGAAACAGCAATCGGTAAGCTGAGATTTTGTTTTACATTTTGGTGAACTATACATAACATAATATTTATAATTTTAACCACAATTTAGTGGTATATACTTAAGATCATACTTAATATGTTCTGAAAGCTGTGAACCACGACCTTTACCCAAAACATTTTCATCTTCCCCAACAAGAGCTCTGTTTCTATTAAACAATAATTATCTGTCTCTTTCAGCCCCTGATAGCTTCTATTCTATTTTCTATCACTATTAATTTGCCTATTCTAGGTACCTCATAAAACTAAACTTATACATTATTTGCCCTACATCTGGTTTATTTCACTAAGCAACAATATTTTCAAGGTCCAACCATGTTGTAGCATATATCAAAATGTTATTCCCCTTTCTGGTTGAATAATATTCCATTATATGTATATATCACATTTTGTTTATCCATTTATCTGTTGATGGACATTTGGGTTGTTACCACACTTTGGCTATTGTGAATAATGCTGCTATGAACATAGAAGTACAAATATCTGTTCTAGACCATGCTTTCCATTCTTTTGGAATCATACCTAAGAGTGAGATTGCTGGGTCATGTGGTAATTCTATGTTTAACTTTTTAGAAAATGATTAAACTGTTTTCCACAGCTGCTGCACCATGTTACATTCCCACCAACATACAGGAGAGTTCTAATTTCTCTACATCCTCAGCAAAACGTGTTATTTTCCATTTTTAAATCATAGCCATCCTAGTAAGTGTGAAGTGGCATCTCATTGTGGTTTGGATTTACATGAACATATTTGGTCATTTATATATCTTCATTGAAGAGATGTCTAGTCAAGTCTTTTGCCTATTTTTGAATTGGGCTTTTAATTTTCATTGTTGAGTTTAAGGTTTTTTAAAAAAATATATTCTGGATATTAATCACTTAACAGATATATAATAGGCAAATAATTTCTCCCATTCTGTGAGTTGGCTTTTTGGTTTCTTGTTAGTATCCTTTGATACACAAAAGTTCTTAATTTTGATTTAGTCATATTTTTTCTTTTGGTGCTGGTGCTTTTGGTGGTATGTCTGTCTGTGAAATCATTGCCAAATTCAATACCATGAAGATTTTCCCCAATGTTTTTTTTTTCTAGGAGTTTTATAATTTTACTCATAAGGTTAGGTCTTTGACCCATTTTGAGTTAAGTTTTGTTTATAGTGTTAGGTAAGGATTCAACCTCCAGTTTTTCCAGAAGTACCATCTGTTGAAGTCTGTCCTTTCCTCATTCAATGGTCTTGGAACACTAGCCAAAAATCAAATGACCATATATTTCAGGGTTTATTTTTGGGCTGTGAGCTGAGATTTAAAGAATAAACAGGAGTTAAATAGATGACAAAAGAGAAGAGAGAGAAGTCCCTCTAAGTAGAAAGATGAGTCTGAGCCACAAAAGAAAGTATTGACTTTCTTTTCCAGGAGTGTAGCATGAATATCTCATTCTCCTATTTCTCTTACACATGATGCATTAAATTAATCTGCATTATAAATCTCTTTGGGGGAGGGGGGAGATTCTGAATTATGTACTCAGAATAACACAGGGTGGCGCTAAACCCAATCTCCTTATTATCTTGTAACCAATGTGAATCATAAGCATGCCACTTTTTTTTTTCTAGTATCCAACAGGTAGCAGTGATTCATGAAAGCACAATTTACAAGGTCAAACATTAATTCTCATGGGTAGTCCAGAACAAAATTACAAGGAGGAAGAACCTAATTATCTAATAATTAGTGAAGTCCACCTTGCCCATAATACAATTAGTAATTACACTATTATAAAGAGTAGCTTTAGAAAAGCTCCTTCCAGGCAATTAAAAGGTTTGTGGGAGCCCTCGCCCCGCTGTTGTCTGGCATGAGTGGGGAGGATGGGGGGTAATGTGGAGATAAGGACACATATGTAATAACTTAATAAATAAAAAATTTAAAAAAATAAACATTTAAGATTAAAAAAAGATTTGTGGGAGGAAGAAAAGGAAAGTTGGTGTTGTCTGAAGTGATTTCATGAGAGTAAGCATGGAAAATTTCTGTAATTTATATTAGTTTTATTTAACATCTTACATTATCTGTCAAATGTTTCTGCTTCATTAATCTACTCTGAAGGAAAAGAATGAATGTGACCCCGTTAAGAAATGTAGTCTATTTTCCAATATGAAAATAAACAATTTCATGTTTTCGTTTAAAGTGCTTAACGTTTTTAAGCCTATATTTTTGTTGAACTTGAATGTGTTGATACCATGATTTGTTAAAACCATCTCCCACTTTCACACCACATTCCTTTGGGTTTAAAATAAATAAAAAGTGAGTTCATTTCTTAGTTTTCTCTCTTTTCATGATTACTGCTTTAGCTATACAAAGACTCAGATGAAGCTTTGAAATTATTGCTTGCAGGATCCTAATCAATTTTGTAGACATGTCAACATCGTCTTCCCATTTCTCCTTACACTGTGGAGAGGCAAGGAAAGAGAGGTAGAAGAGGAGCGATCAGAAACAGGAGAAGGATGGCAATATCCTCCTCCTAATTATATGTGCGTGTGTTTGCGTGCATGTGTTTAAACTCTATGTTTAAATATTTCAAACTTATATATTTAATTTTAACAGTATTATTTAGTACTGTCACTAATGGTCCCATTTTTATTTAAGAAATGAAAGGGTCCAATGTACTCCCCAAATGAAAGGGTCCAATTGATATAAGCATTTCTAGAAATGCAAAAGTGAGCCTTTTGGTTGCTTGCTACATGAAGAAATTTCACAACATACTTATTCCACTGTCTTACCATAGAAGTTGTTCTAGAATATATGCCCATTCGGACATTGTACTTGGTTTGAAATCTGTCACTTTAATTATGCTTTCCATATTTTAATGCTTCCTTGTCTATTATTTTGCCTTTGGATGAATGAACTATATCCATTTGCTTTTATCTTTTATCTGTGATTTGTAAGGTTAACACCCTATTTTAAAGATAATCTTACATGATTATCTTAAAACATTAAAATTCTTTTTACTCAATTATTCCAACAATAACCATTGACTTCCTTTGATGGAAGTCAAAGAAGCTAACATTGCTGACCTCCCCATCTTTGCTCTTTTCCTTTTATAGTTTGTATTATGCTAATCTGGAGTTAAAGTCTCCTTTTAAAAAACTTTTTTTTAATATTTACATTATGCATTTTACCTTTGCTCCCATAATTACCCTCAAGTACTTAATTTTCCTCTTTTTATTGCTTAGTAATTTGCAGGTTTGTGTTTTTTATTTTATTTATCCTATAATTTTAGATAGTTTTGGTGATTATAACCACTTTTCCTCAATCATAGTTTCCCTAATGAAGAATACAATTGCTTATTCATCTCTTAATTGCTCAGAGTACATTTGCAATGTGTCTTACTGGAAAACAGACTTGAGTGGTAAATGTTCTAAGAATTTGCAGATCTGAGAATGACTTTATCTTACTTTTGAAAAGAATAAGCCTTTGGCTGGAGATATAATATTTGAGTCTATATCCAATAGGGAAATATAAAGCTACAGATAATAACAACCACAACAAATCACAATTACAGGCATTTATTCTTCTCATGTAACAAGAAATGTATGTGGTTGCTGGTTTGGGCTCAGCTGCCAATATGGCCATCATGTCTATGGTAAGCAGAATAATGGTCCCCAAAAATATCCACATTCTAATTCTTGGAATCTGTTGTTAGTTGGCATAATAAAGGGGAATTAAGATTGCAGAAGAATTGGGGTTGCTAAGGAACTGACGTTGAGAGGTCAAGATTATCCTGGGTTACCTAGATGGGCCCAATATAATCACAAGGGTCCTTATATGTGGAAGAGGGAGGCTGACTTCTTCACCCAACATTTGAAGACAGAGAAAGTTGAGTTAATTAAGGAATGCAGTGACCTCTAGAGGTCGCACTAGAAAAGAAAGACGAACATTCTCCTAGGAGCCCCCAGAAGGAAAACAGTCCTACCTACACCCTGATTTTTTTGAGTCCAGTTATATGCATTTCACACTTCCGACCTCCAGACCTGTAAGATAATACATTTGTGTTGTTTTCAGCCACCATATTTTTTGTGGCATTGTAGAAACCGGCTCAATATCCCAGGGATGCCTACAAAGTAAGACAAAAAGAGAGGACCACATTAGCCAAATCTGAGTTTTTTAAATCAGAAATCAAGTGCCCCCAACCGAATTCTCTTTTCTCCTGGTGAAGCAGAATTAGGTCTGGTATCCACTCCTAACCGGAAGAAAGACTAGGAGGGCAATTATTTAGCTTCTCAGCCTCAACATTTTTGGGAGCCAAGAACAAGAGTTGAGAATGGCTTTTCAGAAGCTGATCAATAATGTTTTATCCTTTTCTCCTGAAATCCTAAATTATTAATTAATCAGTGCCCTAAAGAAGAAATATGAATGTATTTTGATTTTTAACTCCTGAGTGGATGTGTAAATTTATAAGGTACTGACTGAAAAACTTTTTCCAAAATATATCTTGGCATTGATTTTTGCTTATTAGTTTTGCTTAGAAGATGGCAAAGCCTCTACATTTTTTAGTTTCATGATTTTTTTAGTTAGTTTAACTACTTAATAAATATTTATTAAGTACTTAATATGTATCAGATGCTAAAATAATTTATTTAATTTTGTCTTTTTCTTTTTTTTTCCTTCTGTGTATTTATCTTTCTCATTCTGAAAGTACTTTTATTTTAAGGTTAAAATTTCCTATTGTAATTGCAGGCCTTTTACCTTCTCTGTTATTTAAAAATAATTTATTCATGTCTCACATCTTGAATGTCTTCCCAGGGTCATGTTGTATTTCACTGGTTTATTATATTTCACTGGTTTATTTTTCCCAGAGTTTTGTCATTTTTTTCTTTCTGCATGACTGATGTTTTATTATGGCTATTGTGCTTTCTTTTCTTTTTTTTTCACTGACTTTTATTCCAACCTTTAAAAATAGTTTCCATATCCGCTTTTACTAGTAACTCTCTAAGAATTTAAGTGGAACTTTTTCTTAAAACTTTTACATCTTGACTCCATTTCCACGTGGCTTCATATTTTGAAAAGATCCCAAGTTTTATTGCTGTTGTTGTTTACTCATGCTTGATATTGACTTGTTCCCTTTAATATTGGTGCTTAAAAGTCTTATGGGGTAGATTCTAGAATCCTGTATGAATGGAGAGAGAGAAGGGGACATACGGCAGCTGAAGAATAAGGAAATGCTATAGCCACATTCAGAGCAAGAGGCAGATCTTGGAACAAGGCAGGTCACCCT
Organism: Myotis brandtii; assembly: GCF_000412655.1. NCBI lineage: Eukaryota > Metazoa > Chordata > Mammalia > Chiroptera > Vespertilionidae > Myotis > Myotis brandtii. Next base: position 134,942 of record NW_005356173.1, read on the forward strand.
CCTCTTTGGAGGGATGTGGATGTTTTCAGAGAACACTATCTGGGACCAGAGCTGGAGAACCCGACAGCACTTGACAGAAGTACAGCTCATGGGACCACCTGCTCCATGTGGTACATCATTATATCTCCTGTCTGGATCTGAAGGGAGCTGACACAGCACAGAGAAGAGAGGAAGCAGAGTGGAGTGGAGCACTTATCAACCCTGTCCTGCCAAACTTTTATTAAGATCTAGTATGTTTTCAACTCTTATTGTTTATATAAGTAACTGCACAGGGTTTGTTATTTTTCTTTTGAGTTGGTGTCATAGTTATTTTAGTGAGAGAAGGCTTCTGTCATTTCCATTCATTCTACTAACCTCCTGATAATCATCTTTGAAGATTAAACAAAAAATGTATTAAAGATGATGGTCCCGATGGGGGGAAGGGTGGGAATACCAGCAAGGAATCCTATGAAAAGCTTTCATCTTTGTAGATTGCAGGAAAAGATATAGATAAGTATGATCAACCAGAGGCTGCTGGTTACCTGTCTAATATTCTTTCTCTCCTCTTACTAACCAAAGTTTAATTTTATTTGGTGCAACATGTAATTTCCAGTCCCTTTCAGATACAGGTCACCATATGACACAGTCTTGGCCAATAATATATAAGGATGGAGCTTCCAGAAAGGTTCTTTAACGGGTGCCAACTCAGCTGAAGCTATGCCCTGTATTCTGTGTCTATCTCCTTTTTCTTGAGTGAAATTAATAGACATTATAGCTGGAACTCTGGCTGACAAGCTGAAAACCAGGGAAGAAGGCCTCACCCTAAAGATGGAGGGCAGAAACCTCAGTCTCAGACCTGGGCTTCCATAGCAGTCTTAAATTATTCAATTTGTTGAAACCACTGTTGTACAACTTTTGTTACATGCATCTGACTGTCAATGTCTAACTGATAAAACATTCTGTTATGAGAGAAGAGCTTTCCTCTGTCTCCCTGTGCACTAATACTTCCGAATGTCTTTTCCTTATTGCTTGTTTAAAGTCATGTCAAAATGTAGCCTCTTGTGGGTCAATTCAAAGATCGCTCATGTTCATCAAGCAACCAGGATATCAATCGCTATTGGTCTACAAATCAGTGGCAAACTAAGTTTGTCCTCAAAACAAACCAGTACTATAGGAAAAGACTATAATACTCTCTAGAAGTTTCAAAACAGAAAGAAGAAAGAAAGAAAGAAAGAAAGAAAGAAAGAAAGAAAGAAAGAAAGATAGATTCAGTTGTATAAATGGGCATCTGACACCTTTATTGGAGAAAATGCTTGGAGATCACCTTTTGGGAAGTCAGGCCTGGCCTAGAGGCCATAGGGCTTCCAGCCAGTCAGGTAATGGCCTGGACCCCTGCGAGGTTGTACATCTGGAGATATAACTAATGTTATGGAATGAGAGATCTGGGGGCTTAGCAAATTTCTTTATTGCTTTTTACTAGAATTCTTATCACTGAAGCTACTTACAAAGTTCCATGTTTATAATAACATCAGCTTACATTAGCCATTCTAAAGGGAAATAAGGAAGAAGGCAATTGCACACCCTTGGGGAGGGATAGATGCTGAAGAGAGAAAACCCAAGGAGGCAAAAACAGAAAGGAAAAAAAAAGCAGAACCAATCAGAGACACCCAAACCACCTGGAGTTTTTCTACAAAGGAGCTTCTTTATGGCTCCAAATTTACTTTATAGGTGGTTGCATCCCAAAGACAATGAATTCTGTGAGCCACAAACTTTGTCCTGCCTTTCAATATTGTTATATTTTATTTACTTATTATCTAACACTTCTAAGTATGTAATATGTGCCAGGCACTGAACAAATTGTAGCAAAGATTTATGTTCAACTTGAACAAGGAATTCATTACTTGGCTTTTTAATAGCTGCAGATAGCAGCATAACTAAGTAATACATTCTGAGCTATCCACCTACCTTTCAAATCCACTTTGATAACACATAGAAAATTAAGATACTGGGCCAATTATAATCGCAAATTTAAACCTCTTTGCCTCCAGAGTACAATGGAGCTTTCTTTGAAAACTGGATGCCTCTCAAATTTTATCAACCAAAGAAAAATAACTAATTACATAAGCCTTGGACAACAAAAACTTAATTTCATATTATAGGCACCTAATGGGCAGTGTAAACAATAAGGCATGCCAGACAATAGAAAGGAATAAAGGCATTTTTACTATAACGTCAGTACATGATGTGTTGCAAATTACTACTGGAATGTCTGGGTTTTATAAAGTGACATCTATGTTTTGGTTTGTTCAATACTTTTCTTTTTAAACATAATTTAATTACATGTTTTTAAAAAATGTTTCCAATATACCCATAGCTTTCTGGCCACGAGTCATATTGTTAATACATCAAGGATCATGAGTTAGATAATACCATGTATAATGTAAATTCACGTTTCACAAAATTCTGTCAAAGCCTTGCAGATACCATTCAGAAATGAAGTCAATTCTCCACCAATGAATCTCAGAACAAGGGGAAGAAGCAGGACATCGTTAGAGGCGCCTGTGCAAATGGACTTATCCCTATTCAAGTGCAGAGCCATCCCACATCGTTAGGTGTATTAATTAACTCCAGATATTGGGAGTGAACAACCCCCTTGCCAAGCGGAGACTTGTTCAGGCGCCTTTATCTTTCCTTCTATCGCTCATTCAGTCAATTCATTAAAGCCTGTTTGTTTCTCCCAGGTGCCTCCTAATGAGTTTCATTGTTTTGTTTATTGGGTTTGTTGGCTCATAGATCCCTTTCACAATTTTCCTCGGCTCCTTAAGCACCAGTTTGGACCAGCCCATTGGCGACTAGTGCTGTCATAAACGTAAAAGTGTCTTGACTAAGAAGGACTTTGGAGAATAAGATGGGACAGAATGACAAGGGGAGGGGGAGAAAAAGGCCAAAGCGAATGCCACCAGGTGCCTGTGTTCCTTGAAGAAACCAGCAGGTGGTGGCAACACCTCACGGGAGGCCCCAGTTTAGCGCTGTTGGAACCCAAAACAATAGACCCCCATTGCTGCCCGGGGTTTGAGCAGAGGCGAGGGGATGGGCGGAAACACCTTTCCTGGGGGCGCCCCCTCTGTTCCTCACCCCTTCCATCCGAGAGCTCGCGGAGTCCCTTCCATCGCTTCTCATCCCCGTGGGGGAGGTTCTCTCTGAGGAGCAGGCAAGGGAGGCGGCACCCAGAGGTGCAGCGACTTGCCCGGCCATGCAAAGCCAGGCACCGACATCAGGACTTCCCGTAAGACCCAGGCTTCCCTGCCCTTTGGGGAGGGGAGGGTTTGCAGCCCCAACCATGACAAAGAGCCAGGGTCACAAGCGGGGAGAAGAGTTTAAAGGCTGGAGCAGAGACACATTCATGCCCACGCGCCCCCTCCCTGGCTGCCTAGCACTCCACAACCCTGTCCCCTTTGAGATTTCTGTTTGTCTTTCCCTCCACCCCCGGCTTTTCCTTCTTTTTTTTCTCAGCTCACGCCCACCTGAGTTCAAACCAGAGCAGGAACTAAGACAGTGGGTTTAGTTCCTAGAGTTGAAACAGAGAAGCAGGGAAGGGGAGAGGGCGAGGGGGTCTGGCCAGGTTGCCGCCCGGCCCGTCCCGACCATCCTGCCCCGCTCTCCCGGGCCCCGGACCCCATCGGCCCCCGGGTGTTA